>NC_071477.1:8045000-8350882 GCF_028500815.1 Rissa tridactyla
TCATTAAACATCTCTGTGCCACAGCTCACCCACAGAGGAAACAGGAATAAGGAAAAATATCTGCATCATAGGGAAGGTGGGAATGTGAGCTTGGGAAATTCTGTTATTTATATAGTATCCTGAAACCTTCAGAGAAGTACGAAGTATTTATATCTCAGCTACGGAAAACCTCAGAAATACTTAAGGTTCATCTGTCACTGTTCCTAACACAGCTGATGAAAAAATGTTTTACAGTACTGTTACTGGGGAAATTAAGCAGTCGTGTATCAAACATCAATATATTTTTCATATGTCTCTTCTACCAACCCTGCCCCCAAACCCCTGAAAACCAATTCCTAGCACTTATTTAACATACATACTGCCACAGCGCCTAAAGAAACTGTACTATACAGATCTTAACCCTGTCTGCTTTAGCTATGCTGAAGGATGCACGAAAAAACTGTCCTCTCCTGTGCCTGGCTCTTTTAAAAGCCACGCATTATGGCTGGAACTTTTGTTGGAATCGTTGCACTTTCTAGTGTAAGGTTATGCCAGTTTGTCATCCTGCCAGTCCTGTTTTCTGTCTCAGTCAACCAGGATAAACACTTAGCCTTCCTTTTTCTTTCCCTATTACCACACCCTTTACTTGTAACTGGTATAGATTACATCAGAAATTCCTTGCTGAGCCAGCTCTGCTAATAATTTTTGTTCTAAATCACAGAAAAACCTGTGAAATGTAATCACGTCCATACTTCAGTCCACTGCAAATACCCAGAAGATGAAATTAAATCTTGCAATGAGTAATCCATCTCTTACTTGATTACTCCAGGACTAACCGAACAGCCAGAGCGATGGTTTACTGTGTTTGTGTGAACTCACGTTACAGGCTGAGGCCAGGAGGTGGGAATCTGTGATCTGCCAGTCCAGATGGGATTAGAAATCACTGTCACGTATGAAACGTCTGGCTCTCAATGAAATTATCTTTGAGGGGCAGGTTTATAAAGACACTTTCAACACACATAGGAGAGGAGTAGCAAATGGGCTGTATGTAACTGTACAGTTGAGATCAAATTCAATTATAGCTGAGAAAGCTACATTTGCAGCATTTTCAGTGAACTCTTTCCCTCAGTGAGCACCACGCTGTTTACTCGGCCCCTTCAACATGAGAGTTTATTGACTTCTGCAGACTGATTACTACTTAGGCCACGTTTTTCAAAAGCAGAAGGTGGCACACAACTGTGCAGATGCCACTGCATACCCGGCAGACACGTTTCTAAAATTACCATGACCACTTACACTGACGGGATGACTGTGTACGCTGGCAGCACCACTGTGCCCCATTGCAGCACATTCTCCCCACATGTGCATGCAGATCGTGATAACCGCATGCACAGATATCGCTAATCAACAGCAGGATTTTTCCTCCCCTTAGTATGGACCTCAGGCCTCTGCTTTTGAAAAACTGCTCACTTATGTCTTACGATGCATTTTTAGCTAATTGGCAGAGAGAGAAGTAATTAAATTTAACAGAAACCAGGGCTTCCAAATGAAGATATAATTTTTGAAGCCACAATTTCTATTACTTTTTATTACCTTTACCTATGTTTTATATGGCAAAGGGTCACAGAACAGATGCAGCTGCTAAACTGGGTGGCTTAGTAAATGAAGTCAGCTTCTGCAGAGAAAAGCAGAAGGAAGTTAAAGGACATGAGTGAATTCACTTTAGAAGCCAAATGAAGTTTTGAGTCACTGCTGATTCAGGTAAAACTCCAATTTAATACACCATCTCTAAAATATAACCTCTTCTAGATAAGGCAACAATAATCAACTAGACAAATACACTCAGAAGAGAAAGGGGAAATTCTGAGTAAGAGTACAAAAATGAATCATTATTCTGATAATGTTTTTGTTATTATTTTTGCAGATGAATCTGAAAGCTCTTAGGACTCAATTAAGTTACCACAGCCAATAAAGACAAAAAGCAAAATCAGGGCAGATACTTTCTGCCTAGACACCATGGTGATGGGCACATTAGAAATGAGGTAGATTAGATAGATGAACTAGACAGACACATCTAACTGTCCTCCAGTGCACTCATTTTTTTGACAGCCTGGAAAATGCCAACATTCCCGGGATTAAATGAAAATAGAAAATCGCATTTTTGCTGTAAAGTATACACAGAACTTTGCTATGTCAGTTTCTCTTTGTTAAAATAAACCAGGGCCCAAACACATCCTCCCAGAGTGACCCAAAGCACAATAAGATAAATGAAAACACTGACCAAGATGCAACCAACTGAAAGCCCTTACGTTGCTACCCTTTTACCCCACGAAATTAGTGGAGTGATATGACCCTCATGCACTTTGATACATTAATTTGTCCTGAGCTCAACACCACCAAAAAAGCTAAATTGCCCATCTTGCGTTGCTGTCTTGATATCATATTTCTTTTCTTCATGACTTCCAGCTACTTTACCTTTATGGGCTCGTCAGACAATTTTTGTTCTGTGGTGCCTTTTCCCCCCACTTTGTTCTTCAAGAAAGTAAAATTGTACAAATATATGGGATATAAAAAATAAAGAACAACAATAACTGGAGTGATTCTCCCCAGAGGTTTCTGGTCCAGGTTGCAGATGTATTGGTGTGGCTTTCGTTTCAGCTCACAGAAAAACACATGCATACACAATGACACACGGTTAGCACTTGTGTTCACGTTCATCAGCTCCATATTTTTTCCTAACACCAGGACGTGTGCACAAGTACAGAGCTAGATTTGGCAATGTGCACTTTGGCAATCTCAGAACCGGATCCTGCTCTTGCCCACTCCAGCTTTGACAGAAGTGTCGGCTGCAGCCCGGGGAGCTGTGCGACATCCCAGTGGTGTCAGGGAGAACAGAATCCAGCTCCTTGTGACAGTTTTCCCCACACAACATCACAATCAGCCAAACACATTTGTAATCTACTGCAGCTGGTGTTTCTATAATTGATAGAGATATAAAAGCCCTTTTTGCTAAAGTTGTACTTTTGTATTTTTTTTTTCTTGGGGGAGTTGTGAGAAAGCAGCTACAAAAAGCAAGCTTTAAATCTCAGATAATGTAGCTCCCTTTAGAATCCCAAGCTTAAAGCAAGTAGTTACGAGTTTTAGCAATGCAAAAAAAAGGAGCTAAAAACAAACATTTATTTTACTTGACGTAGCAAAACAGTGGATTAAAAAGTTAAATCAATGCGCCGTCTGAATGGTTCCTGCTGTAGCTGCAATTTCAAATGAAATAAGAATGTTATAAAAACTTGCGCATATTAGGCACATTTGGAAATGTCTCCTTGTAACTGTTCTTTAAGTGTTCTGTCTATGAGTACTAACAGGTCACTGCACAGGAAATGCAAAAATATGTTACATTTTAATCAGGGCATATAAAACACTGTCTAGAATGTTACATTGCCCTTGGGAATCTGTAGTAAGTAGGGGAACTTTTACAAAGTCCAGGTCACTCTCTCCATTACATCACTGTAAAAAAAAATTATTAGGTTAAATTATATGGATGTCATGTATTAGAGCTTTCCCAGTTGTAGGATGATGGCTAAGAGATGCTTATTTCCTTGGAGAAACTCATAATCACGCCCTCGTTCCCCTGTACATACTTTATATATTGAAAATATGCATTTTAACTGAATCAAAATGTTTTCAAACAATTATAAGGAAAGAGGACAAACATAAAAATGAGGCTGTTCGTATATTTGCTCTAACAACAAATTTCAGCACTTTACCCTAACACACACACAAATAGAAAACTTGCCTGGCTATACCTCATAGGTGACAAAAAACAAAAGAAGGGATTTGATAAAAAATGAAAGAAGGGATTTTAGCAGAGATGTTTGGGAATGATTAAGGTAAAATGTCCCTAATCCATAAAAGTGGAAACCAAGAGGTTGATGGCATCATAACATCCCTCCGTCCTCCCACAAATATTTCTCCAAATGATTTATCTCTGTTTAACTCAAATCACAAGTTTTTAAAATCTCTAATAAATTCACAGAAACAGTAAAAGATCAATGCAAGGGTGACTATTTTCTAGATCAACTCTCTCAGGATTTTAGTTATTTAATCCACAAATGTTGGAGGTGACACAAAACTGCACAATATCCGGAATGCAACCTGCTCTGCTCTCGCTGATCCCGGTCCAAGTTTTGTCACCAACTTCCAGATAGAAAGATTCGATTTCTGTGAAAAATCTCCCACGGGGCAGCAAATTAAATATATAAAACCCCCTGCCCCAAGTAAAACCAAAGTCAGAGTCGCAAGGGCCCAGCGCCTGCTGAAGTAAATGGCAGTTACACAGCGACACAGGGATCAGCCCTTTGCAATTTGCATGTTGTGGCATGAGATCTCAGACTAACAGGCCCTTTTTATCTAAACAGATATCTGTGGTTGAAACTCCTGGCATTATTCTTTGTATTTTCTCTGAGCTGCTTGCTTTTGTACAACAGTTACTTAACTGCCAGTAATTTCCACGCTTTGTTCCGGCCTACCTGCGGCACCCTGCTCCCCCAGGCCCCGCGCCGCCCCGGCCTGCTGACCAGGCAGCTCCCGCAGCTCCACGCTCTCGTAGCTCGTGACTGCCCTGTAAATATTATTATTTATACGTTCTATATGGCTTCCACCAACCTCTCGGTGTGCAGCCTGAACTCTTCAGTACATGTGTTACATTCTCGCCAGTAAAGGTGCAGCCCCCAGCCTCGCTGCCCGCGTCTCCTCCAGGCTCCTGAAAGGGGAATCAGGATTTCCCTCATTTCGAGGGTGCTTTGCGCTGGCTTCGCCACCACTCCTGAATCACCAGCGCAATGCCTTGGGGACGGCACATTGCCACCGCCATTTAACAGACAGGGGGGCACCACTCTGGCAAATTTTAAGTGAATTTTTCTACTTTTTCCACACAGAAGAAGGTCCCCTGGGGCCGAGCGTCCACCTCAGGAGCGGCACGCTGGAGGCTCCTCTCGCTCTGCGCTCCCCCCACAAACCCCTACAGATGGTACCTTTTTTCCCAGCTGAGGCAGATTAATTTCCTGCACGCATCCAGCCCCTGCCTGTGATGAAGCCAGGGCCCAGCCAAGCTTTTGAAAAAGCAAGCTGAGGAAAGCTAGGAACCGCACATGTGGAACCATACTTACTTCCACCCAAGTCTTAATCTAGACAGAAACTGCTGGATGCGCTCACTGCAAGAGCTAACGCTGGATGTCATGCTCTCTATTGACCGGGCAATAGAGTCAAGTATACATTTTTACCACGCTTTCTACAGATATTTGATAATTTTATGCTCTCTGCTCCTCTCCTTACCCCTGCTTGTCTATGTTCTGCTTCCTAAATTTCCCTGCTTTCTACCTCGGGGCCCGGGCTGCAGCTAAACACAAATACAGACCATTTCCTCATCCTCCTTTGACTGCTCAGACCCATGACTGTCCCTGCAGCAGGGAAAACTATTGGCCTACTTATCCCCAGCAAAAACATATTTTAAGGGAATGTAATTGAAAAAGAGAAACCGAGAACAGAGCATGCGTGGTGGAGATGGCACGTTGGAGAATGCTGTGTCACCTTCTAAAAATTCTTTGGCAACAGCAACTTTTAGACTTTGTAAGTCAGACAAATTTGGGTGGATTTTCTCAGGGAAAGCAGAAGATATCTCTGAAAAACATTCACGTCACTGCCAGAAAGCACACTGGTCCCACAGCTTTGAAATAAACCCTGATGTATGTCTTTTAAATTTTTGCCAAATAACATCCTACCCTAAATTACAGGAAGAACATTTTAGGAAAGGAAACACAGATTTTGATAATGGAAATTGTTGCTCTGAGCAGCTCAGAACTGGAAACATTAGAACCAATAGAAATCAAACTTCTCAACAGAAAATACCAAACAATCTGGACTATAGGAACGGTTGCACCCATAATATAGATATTATTGTTGCCGTGCCCAGGGCTATGCAGTACTCCAGGATCCATACAGGACTGCTCTCAAGGCCTCCACTGGTTTTCTGCTTTTTTCAAGATCTTCCCTGCATTTTTTTCCCCCTTTTCATTATCACATAGCTGAACTTTTACCACATTAAAGGGCTGCCAGGCAGGTGAAGGTGCTGAGCCCTGGGCATCAATGTTGGCTACTTGTTCTGCCCCATCCACAGCATGTTGCCTCTCCAGTTCAAACGATCCATCTGGCTAAAGGGATCATCAGAAAAAAAACAAACAAAATAAATCTGTAATTCTGAACATAGGAAAGGTTGAGGACTTGCTCTGTGTTATTTGAGCTGCTTTTTCTCAAACATAAGTAACACAATAACCATCTGAGGCTACAAAACCCAGGTCTGAGTCCCTGACTCAGTCCCTTCACCATAAATTTCAGCACAAACTTAAAAATTGATAGAAATTCCTTTTTAATCATCAAGTATTCAGCTTATTCAGCTGCTCATTACTGATAAAAGCTTTAATGATGTGCCCTTAAATTTTGGTCTAGTTTTAAAAATACAATTTCCTCAAATTCAATACAAAATCCATGGTTGGGAAATGGGCCCCCATAATTTTGTGCAAGTGCTTTTTCAGTTTTTAGGTATGTTTGAAATACAAAATTTAAAGAGTTTGCTATGTTGGGTGACGTTTTGTTAGCATTTGACAAGAGAAAATATTTAATACCCTCATTTTTTCCCTGCTCTGAATATTAGTTTAATTGTCACAAATAATGAAACGCTTATGAGTAAAAGACATCTTCAGACATTTTGACAATACGTATTAAGAGACGCTTTAAGGGAAATCTGCACAGATCGGCTTTTATTTGTTATGCTAAACGATGATGCATCCTGATTGCATTTGTTCCTTATTTGTGTGTGCAACAGGAGACATACTGTGAATGATCTGTAAGGAATAAAATGACAGTATTTGACAGGCTAGGAAATGTCTGGGCAAGGATACAGGATATGGAACCCTAAAAGGGCATTGTTTATGGAGGGGCAATGGGATAGAGACACTCCCTTCAATCTAAGGCAATGAAAGGCGCCAACAACTCAATTACAGTTAATAACAGTAAGAAATAAACATAAATTACATATACAAGGCTCAAGCTCAAGGACTTTGGACCACTAAAAATATATATTATTATATCAATTATCAAAGAGAGACAAATTCCCATCCTGGGAATTTGCATATGAACTCTAATAACCTACTATTCAGAAATAGAGGCAAGCATTAATTTCCACATGAAAAGGAGTCATGGGAGAGCTTCCCAAGTCCCCAGCTCCAGAGAAGAAAGCCCTACCTGGTGATTCGGCACCGAACGATCTGGCCTCTGTTCGAGAGGGTAGCAGGTGGTCTCCCAGGTATGGCAGATTAGCCCTATATTACCTAAGATTTATTCTGAGTTCCTGTCAATGTAATGGCTGAAACGACCATTCCTGAAAGGTAATATGGTGTGAAAATAAACATAAACAATCCTTAATGAATCCATAGGCTATTACTTGCATCGTATTTCTTCTATAGGCAATACATACATCTCCACTTTAGAAAAACAACGCCGCCCTTGAACGAGGCTTAACAATTCCTGTTTACACCAGAGAGGGAACTCTGAGGAAGGTCCATGGGAACTGCTTGGTGCTAAAAGCTTTTGAAACTTCAGGTCTCTCTTTAGATGTCCATGTAAGGATTTAGTCTCTTAATATTAGAAGCTGTCTGACTTACAAAAATCAGAGCCTCAAACTTTATTACCAGAGATTTCCAACCATCTCTGGCAGTCTGGGTGCAGGAAAACGTGTATGTCCTGTTTAGTTACAACTAAACCAGGTTTTTGATACTTCTCAGGGCAATGCATTGTATTCTGTCAGAAATACAAAGCTAGATCCCAGGTCTGACAAAGAAATGTAGAACAGTATATGGAGGGAAATGTAACCGTAACCAAATTCTCCAGTCCTGAAAGTTATCACTGACCAAACATACATAGGAGGATAATTTAGGAAAATTAAAGAACTTAAATTATTCTGCTTAAAACTGTTGCCTAGTAAAGCTCCCTTGGCTTGTTAACAGATTTAAGAGAGCTCTGCTTTCTTTGATTGTGAGTCCTCCCATTTTTGGGAGCTCCTGGACATAAGGAAAGTGTTGCCTCCTCCACCGTGGGGAGTTGCACAGAAGGGATGAAACTACCTTTCCAGCTCCCCTCCACGGCCAATTCCCCGGTGGCCCAGCTGGGCTGCTCCCTCTTCCCACCCCAGCAGCAGGCATGGGGATGCCTTGAGCCTCTAGACCAGCTTTCTCTCCTGGAAATTCACTGAAGATAGCAATGTGATCTAGTACCTAGAGCACGGAATTAGGAGCAAATGCTGTTTGAACTTGAGCAAATCATCTTCTAATACCTCCTGGCTTCAATTTGCATTTCTATAAGAGGGGGAAAAATATTCTACTTCACTGGGTTTATTCTGAGTAGTATAGCATTAGTAGGAAATCCTTGGAAGTAAGGTGCTAAGTGTGAAGAAATATTACTCCACTTCCTAACAAAGCGCACATATATGAGCAGGAACCACACAGCTAATCAAAAGCACTAGAAAGCTTTTAATTTTTTTAGCATTTAATGCTACAGATGATCAATATAACTACTTAGCTTCTTTCTCCTTTCACATATTAATTTAATGCTACTTCTACTGGGCTTATAAATGTTATGACATGGCTGAAAAGCAAAAAAAAAATAATATTAATTTTGGTAGACCATTATACCAGCTAGCATAAGGTTATGTTTCTTTGATACAAAACTGTACATCATTAAAAGATCCAGCTCTTTCCTATGAAGTCCACTCACGCTGTGGGAAGTAAATGAGTTCTTCCCATAGATACAAAGAAAATTACAGGCCTTATGAATTATGGTGGTGATTCCCACAGTAATTCACATAAAATTATTTATATATGGAAAATTCTGAGTAAAATCTTTCTAGCAAAAAAGCCCAACTTCTGTCCAAGTGGAGGGTGAGTGATAGAAATAGGCTTATTGTCTGCACATACCAAACTACACCAATGTGCAGATTTTCATTCCAATCTCCTCTAAGCAGAGGTTCAGTAGAATATATCTTTGCTATTAAGGTATTGCAGAGAATTTAATTATTTTCATTAAGAACAAGAACTGTGTGCTGCTCCTTTTTCAATAGAAATTCTGCACTGATTCCACATAAACAGACCAAATATCACTTCAGCAAAGTTGCTTTGGGAATATTTAACAGCATTTTTTAAATTATGAAAGCAATATTGAATGAGATTTACTACAATTTAAGATAAGTGGGTCTTAATTTTATATGAACAGAGAGACTTAAAAAGCAACCAGAAAGAGTTCCGATTATATTGTGCTGGAATATTAGGCCTTGTGCAAAATTGCCCCTTTTCTCTTTTACATGCATAAAAACAAGCACAACAGGCTTTTCAGTTAAATGAGTCTTTTGAGAGAGATGCAGGAAGAGACAGAAATCTCCTTAAAACTTTACTGCTTTTCATCTTTGCCAGGTAGGGATATGCATTAAAAATGACCTGTTCTTTCCAGTACACAGTCCTTCCTGCAAGCTTTTTCTTCCTGTTTGACCTAGCAAGTTTAAGAGTTTCTCAAAATGGGATTGAAAGTGTTGATCTGGATTGCTTTTCCCCATATACTCAGTAGTTTTGCTTTTCTATAGCCATCTAGAGCTAAGGATGCTTCCCATAGTCTCTCTAGCATCGTGAGTAACTTTAATGAGCCTCAGTATCATTAGACGATAGCAGTTTACAGAACACAGAGAGAAAAGACACAGAAAGCAATAAGATACAGCTATAATAGATACAAGCCATGGAGATGAAAGAAAGAAGTCAGCATCTCATTTGCATTAATACAATAAAAATACAGCATTAATGTTGCTAGTTGTAAATTTTTTTTTTTCAATAAAGTTGAGACTGATTATATCTGAAAAAAGGCAGGCTGTGCATTCCTCGTAGGTCTCGCAAGTGTTTAGACTTTAAAGAACAGTTACTGGCTATTAACTTTCTAGATTTAATTGCCACTAAAAACAATCTCCACAAAACTTCACTTGAAAGCCACTCCTCAAGAACCGATGGTCTGATCTCTCAAAACTGCTTTGTTTATAGCAATACAAATTCAGAGCTACTGTTCAAGTAACTCCACTCCATCATTATGTTATGTATTTTGTTTACTGGTATTGTGTGTGTGTACACATATAATTATATACGCAGATACATGTACCAGTTCATCATCAGAATAAGTCAAAATAAATATTGCCAAACTTGCTTATTCAAAAATCTTTAAGCATACCCTCAAAAATCATGAGAATAGCTGAAAATTATGAGATATTAAAAACAGAGACTTTGAGAATCATGGCATTTTTCTTCTGGGATAAGAACTTTTAGGCTGCATGTTTTCAAGTTCCTTAGCTCTCCATAGCAAGGAGTTTAAAATAAATTTTGCTTTTAAAATGCATATTGGGCACTTTCATAATCCCCACACTCCAGGCGCTGGGGGTTTAAAAAAATAAACACTAACAAAGGACTTTCAGTGGACACAACTTCTAACAGCACAGGAATTTTAACATTCGGGCAAATATTGGTGGAATAATCAAAAACTGCTCTAAACAACTGAGCCTTCCAGCTTGCATCAATGAGAACGGTGCACCTCTCTCCCAGGCAGGCGCTTGTCTCTCCCTTTTGCAGGTATGTATGTCTGCATACTACCTGAAAAGGATCTATTTCCAATACACTTAGGACTGTTTGTTCTATTTAACTGTGGAATTTTACCAATAATTGGGACCATTGGGTGCTGCATGATATAAACTATGTATTTTTCACAATCTAATCTTGTCATTTTGAAGCTATTGTTGTGACTTTCTTTTTCCTAAGGCGAAGGGGGAAAACATTTCTTTTCGGGAAACAAAGATTCTCTTCATTTTTCTAAATGAAACACTTAATGCAGCACTTAGATCATAAGACCAGTTTTTCCACTTCTTTTTGCCTGAAAAGCCTCACAAGGTAACGGATGAAAAGCCAGCAACAGTTAAAGCGGGATGCATAAATCTGATGGGAAACAGTGTACTTCTATGATGCGTTTCTCCTTGAAACCTTAAAAAATACACCGTTCGCTGTCAAGGTATTTCTGAGTTGCAGAAGCCCTTATTATAACATGGGAAAAATGACTCCGTGCCAAGATCCAACAGCCTCAAGAGAGAGGTCACCTTAATGAGAAAGAACTGATTTTAGTCCCTAAAACTACACAGAACTTTTAGGCTTCCGATTTGCAAAAACGTCTTCATGCATTTACTTGAGAGCTGCTGCTCGTGTGCACAACGTTAACACTGCATGTTAAGAAAGGATTCTTTAAAAGATCATATCATCTACTGGTATCAAGAAACAGTGCTTGATAATTAACACAGAGAATGGAAACGTGTTTGAGAAGTGAAGTTAGCCGAGCAAGCAAAATATCTCAGTCACACAGACTTTAGAAAAGAATAGCATGCAACCATTAGTAACACTAGTTACAAGCAGAACTCTCCCTGGATTTAAAGCTTAATGGTAGAATCTGGTCCCTCTTCAGAAGCAAAGCATTTCTAAAGCAGCATATATATTTAATTTTGTAGCTAAACAGCCCAGTTTTTAGACAGTCTTTACACAGGCCAGTTACCCATTGAAGCAAAGTGCTGAGTAAGAGCTGCAGAACTGGACCCACTCTCATGTAAATTATTGTAATTAAATAGGTAATGAAAAATCACTGCTCTTGCATGAATGAAATGTAAGACTTCAGCTGAGAGTGTAATGTGTTTCCAATTGACTCCTGTATCAGATTCAGGGACAGATGAAAATGTCTCTCTGCTCGCATGAGCACGCTTTAGAGGTAAAACTTCACAAATATTTTCATTTTGCAGAGAGGAGGGAAAAACAAAGGCTTATTTTAGCAGCAAAGTCAGTAGGATCCCCCTTTTTTAAGGCATAATATGGTACACACATGTCGCAACCCGAGAGGCATTAAATAGAATTTGAATCATTTTCCTTTGCATTTGCTAATAATACGTCATCCAGTAGAAGAACCAGGCCTTACTCTCCCCTCCACTAGCTGACATGATATTTTTTTTACATTTGAGCTCTTAAGATCTGCACAATAGCTTAACACAATAAGTGTTTAGCCTCTGGTTCCAACTGTAATTGATAGAGTACAGTTCCATTCCCTCTGCTGCTGCTAAGTTGGGAATTGCAGCCACAGCAACTGACAGCTTTTTTTTTTTTTCCGCGAGTCTGGAGTTGCTCTCTGGGAGTGATGTCCTCATCGGGATGGGAAGTAAAATGACGGGAGAAAGGCTCACCCTGGCCCTGTGCTACGGAGGAACTTCAGGGACCTCTTCTAGGGGAAACAGTTACTTGAGGTGGGTGCTACTAATGAGAGCAAAAATCAGGAGGAGAAAGTGCTGGGGGAAGATACCCAAATCCTGCCGTTTTGAAGAAAATGGCCTTTTTGATGGGAGAGCACAGAAAAGGGAGAGCATTTATGCAAAAGAATTTCTGACAATGAACATGTTTTTAAAAGTGCTCTAAAATTGTGTCATTTACTGAGGGAAACATCTTTTATATCACAGTCACAGGGGCTGAACTCTTGGTGAGTCCCACTCTTTATGTAGTGATAATATACTGTGCTTTGATATGTGAGAGTAAAATTGAAATAAGGGAACAGTAACTAAACCAAACGTGATTTCAAATTGTCCCGTTCAGGCCTGAGTTTTGACATGGGAAATATTACATAGCAGCTTCGGGCTTAGTAGCCGATTCCAGAATTTAATGCAGATGGCGACTAATTTTGGTGCCTCTTTAGTTGCAAAAGTACCTATTTTGGAATATATTTCATTAACCAGGATTTAAAGGCTCCTCTTGTTTGTGAACACCTTGGCTTTTTTGTCATCTGTCAGCATCGCGATGTGCACAGTAACTGAAATGTTCTGAGGCATGAGCTATTTAGGTGGTTTTGAAGTGCACTTGCTTTTCTGGAGGATGTTTAAACAAAGCAGTGCTGCCATTTCTACAGTTTCATTCAGTACAGCTTGCTTGGAACCTGCTTCTATTGCCCCTGTAATAAAGGATACAAATAATTCTCGAAAAGCCACAACGCTCTTGGTTATTAATACATGTATATATCGCTTCCTTTCATCACAGCAATATACATATCGGACCTAGCTGGTTATTTACTCTGCTCTCTGCAGAAGCAGAATTTTGCTTTCCAAATATGTTTCTGTTTTAAATAACCTTTTACTACTAAGGTGCAAACTGCAGCTTTAAAGTCCTGACTGCTTATCGTCTGCTGTTTGCTGCTCTATGAGGACTCTTCCAAAACCCAAACGGTGTTATTCTACAGCTCCAATAAACAAAATAAATACGACTGATATCTGTTTCTGCTGTACTTTTCCAGAGCTTTGGTTCTTACACAGCCTATTGGAGCTGAGAGAGAAAGAAAAGAAGAAATACAAAATTGCAGCCGGAAAAGGCGTTAAGTCCAGATTCCTCTTTGCAGGCTTTAAAAAAGCAAACTAGCAATTCATGATCACAAAATAAAATATGCACATTTAAACAAGCTGCAGGGGAAAGGAGAGTTTAATCCAGTGAAATTGTGTTTGAAAGCTATTTCATACCCCTAGGAATAAAATCTGAATAGCAATTCTGCTTTGCTCCCACCCTTTTTCCACCCTTCTGTTAATGTATTACCATTTTTTATGGAATCGTTACAAGACTTCTACCCCAGAGGTGGCTGCGTTTCATTGAAGGATGAAGTACTTTCTGGGCCTGAGCCTCTTCTTACTCGCAGGAGCAGACAGGGCTCATTGCCACTGCATTGATGCTGCTAGGAAAGCTATTTTTGATTTGCACCTGAGCAAAAGAAGGATTAGGCCCACAGTTTGTAAAGCCCTTTGTGATTCATTTGGGTGAAAGCTACAACACAAATGGACCGTTTATTGTAAACACCAGTATGATACTAAAGGAGGCACTGATAGAAAGAGCTGTAACTATATCTGCTTCAAGAATTATCAAAATGAAAATGACGACCTCAAAAAGGAATGACAATTCAGAAAAGATTCGGCCCTGGAAAGATCAAAATGCATTTGACATAGTTTCGATGTTGATGACAAATAAAGTGTCTTTAAAAGTGTAATTTGAGATCAAAAATCCCCATCATCAAACATAAATATTGCCCCATTTATCCAATTACACTACCTTGTTTCATTACAATGGTCTGTAATATATTTCTTAGGCATACAAGGCTTAAAATTAATAATAGAAAAGGACAAAATTCCCGTGTATATTTCTCTAGATAGATTTTAATCCAGCAGTAGGACTTCACTTCTGATTCACTCGCTGGTTCTCTCTAACCTTTACATTATTCATTAATCAAACTAGAAACCTGCTTTCAAAGTCAGTGCATGGTAGTAATTATTTACAGTTGTGCATAGTATTTAATTTTAAGCAATGACAAAAGCAGGCATGTCCAGAATCATAAGGCTTATCATTTTTCTTTCTCTTGGAGGTGAACTATCTAAAGAAGCTAAAAGTTGCAAACTTCTCTTCAATATCTCTGCTGCCATCAAGACAAAATGCAGTGCAACTGATACCTTTGAACTTGTACAACTAAAAATAAATAAAAGCTATAATTAAGTAATATATAATGTATAAACTCCTTTAAATAAAAGGAATAAGGAGCTTTGCTATCAGCCTTGATGAGCGATTCATTTCTTATTGCAGTCTGTCTACTGTCACTTTGAGGTATTTTTCACCATACAAAACAGAACCTCAGTACTACCCCTGAAAATGAAAGTCAGTTTTAAGAACTATATACAACAGGCACGTCTGCTCTTTGAAACCCCCCGTACCCCCCACAAACACACAAATACAACTTCAAAGCAGGAGAACTATTGCAAATGTATAAACCTACTTCAAATCAGTTATGCCGGAGGAAACTGGACTGCATTTGCAGTATTTTGCTCACCTGAAATAACATTGATCTGAGGACAAATATAATCAAAGAAACGCACCACTGAAGAGCAATGCACATTTTATAATGAGAATAAGGAAGGAGAGATGTAATTGTGGCCATTCAGATTACTCCCTCATCATTAAGAATCTCAAAAATACTGTAGCGTTCTGGATAAAAACATATCTTACTGTATTCTCAGCAGGGAAATCCCGGGAAACAACAGCATGGGCTTTGCTCGCGAAATTTACTTACTCTGTAGCCTGTGTTTCTAAAAAAGAACAGGGTGTCCCTTCTACAAAAAGATACTACACACATTCCAAGTGAAAATTCTACTTTGAAAACAAAACAAAATGAAGTCCTGACAGAGAGAAAAAAGGAGCAATTCTAGCACTGTCACCGTGATGATCAGCATCCCTGAAAAAATAGCTATTTATCCTGCAAGTTGAAAACGTTAACGTCTTATTCAGATATAACCTCTTTGTGAATAAAACAATAATAGCAACGCATCAGAGAGTTCTTCCAAATACATATATACATGCTTTTCTAGCTTAACTATTATTTATGGTTAAAGGGGATCTTTGCTTGCCAGGAATCATACCAGCAACCTGCATAGATAGGTACAGTCGTTGGTCACATCCCAAAAGACTCTGCCTGCATACCATTGTCCTACACCTATGCGAATACAGCAAAATATGTGAGTTTATAAAAGTTATGCATGTCCCAGTTTCTCTGAAACAGCATTTGCCTTTGAATGAATCACAAGCACTACTTTTCAAAGTTTATTCAAGTATGCCCCATACACTTGCCCATACATATCTGTCCCACAGATAATATGCTACACCTAGAAAATATTCAGAAGGGGGGAGGAAAAATTAGTGCACCATTTTTAGACTAAAACCAAAAAATATTAGTTTTCTTTAGAGAGCTATTCTCATGAAGGACACAAAGAAAGAAAAGAAGGGAAAAAACCCGCCTACATTAAAAGCCAAACAAGATAATAATTGTGCATGTCTGGCTAAGAGAATCTAGAGGGCAAGCCTTACGTCATTGGCACTTGGGTTACCATGGTGAGTGATTTATTGATATATATCAAGAATGAATAGATCAAAGGCAGCAAGATGACAGGTGATCAATCAAATGTCAAATCAAAGCTGGCAATCAACTGGAAAGCTGATTTTTCAGTGGGTGGGTCTGGCAGAAGAAAAATGAACTTCCATATTGCGCTTCCCAGAAACAAAACCCCACCACACTATTAAAAAAAAATAAAAAGCAATTAAGCAGCCTGAAAGAAAACTCTTTGAAAAGATTTACTATACAGGCCCACTCATCTGTTTCTTTTTCTTGGCCCCCAAAAGAAAAAGAACACCCTACAAACGACAAAACAAAACATTTCCAAAGTTGCAAACTATTTTCTTCTTTAAAAAAAAAATTAATAAATTGCAAAACCACTTGGCATGTGCAAATATACAAACTCGGCTACAAAACAAAAGAAGGATTTGATTTGAAAATGTGGATTGTCTTCTAACAGTCAGAACGTTTCATTTTATTTCCTGTTGCAATTTTCACCACTGATGATCAAAGGCTGAACTTCCCCACCGGGTTCATCAGCAGAGACAGTCCCTGTACTATTTCAGGCGTACACAACGCGCACACACACACACACACACCCGGCCAGCATTGCCACCAGAAACACGGCGAAATTAAAGATGAAACACGCCGACCCACTTCGCGAAACACACGGTTTAAAAACAAAAAACCACCGGGGGGGGGGGGTGTCAGAAAGGGGGGGGGGGGAGGAAAAAAAAAAAGACTAAAGCGGGAAGCAAATGGGAGGCTGCTTTCGGTTCGGTGAGGGAGAGGGGCCGGGGGAGAAGGGGAGCCGAGTGGAAGAAAGTTGGGGGGAAAAGTTTCGGCAGGGCGGGATGGGAGCGCGGAGCAGGAGCCGGCGGGGACCGAGCGCGGTGGGAGCGGCGGGAGGGTGGAAGGGGACAGCCCATGTCAGAGTAGGGATCTTGGCAATAAGGAATGAAACTGGCTCCATAGAGTTGCGGAGGGAAAGGGAGGGGGAGGGGGGGGATAAATAAATAAAGATCCAGCCCGGAAAAGCAAGGGTGACCCTAAATAATAATAAAGATGGGGGGTAGGATCGGAAGGAGTGGAGAGACAGAGGCTGTGTAAGTGGATGGCTTCTCCTTACCTGCAGCCCGTTTGGGTGCTTGCTGTTTCCTCCTTGGCATCGCTCTACTTTCTCCAATCTCACTTCTGTCCCCAGATCCGAGAGCCCTGAGACGCTCCTGAGTCGTGTTTCTCTGCCTCTGCCTCTCAGCTGCTTTCCCCAACACCCCCCTCAAGCCGCCCCTGCCCCCCTCCTTTCCACTTCACTGATAGGAACCTGTTTGGTTTTTATTTTATTTTAGAGATCTAGGTTTCTTTCTTTCTCTCTCTCTCTTTTTTTTTTTTGGTTGGCTTTTTTTCTTTTTTTTTTTTTTTAACTGTTGCAACACTTGCTTTGCTTTGATTCAAACATCCAAGCTCAGGAGCAAATGAAAGGCGCCCACAGTGCCAGAGAACGGTAATAAATAAATAACAAAATAGATATGTATATATTAAAAAAGGCAGCTCTGGAAAGACTGTGGGGCTGGCTGCTTCCTCCCTCTCCTCTCCTCTCCTCCTCCTCCTCGCAGAGCTGTATGGCGGAGCGGTGCCCGGGTGTGTGTGTGTGTGTGTGTGTGTGCGCGGAGCGCTGCAGGTTCCGTGCTGTCAGATGCCAGGCAGTGAGTGATATGGGAGAGGACAGGGAGGCTGGGGATGGAAGGAAATCTGGTATTCGCGCACACACACACACACACACGCGCACACACACACACACATACACTCGCACAGACACACACGCGCACACACACACGCGCACACACACAGGCAGGGCGAGGCGATGCCAGCAAACATCGATCCACTGAGCAAACTGAACATTAACAAACTCCTCCTCCGCCACCCGATGACAGGACGAGATTTACTCCGCGCAGACGGGCGGCGGAGCGGGTTATTAAAGGGACAGGGCGCGCCGCCACCCGCCCCGACCCCACGCGAGACCACCACCCCCCACGCGGGGCCACCCCCCCACGCGGGACCACCCCCCCGACGCGGGACCACCACCCCCCCTTCGCGGGACCAACCTCCTCCTATGCGGGACCACCCCCCCCGCCACCGCAGGACCAACCCCCCCGCGGGACACCCCCCCCCCCCGCGGGACCACCCCCGCGCCCCCCGAGAGCCCGTCTCCCAGGGGAGGGCGCTGCGGGGAGCGGCGGGAAGCGCCGGAGGGGGACGACGGGGACGGATGGCCCCGACGGCGGAGGGGGGCAGCGCCCCTCGCCCGATGTCACTGGAGAAAGGCGAGGATATGGGTGTTTTCATTAGAATAATGGGCATTTAAGGCAATTCCCGTGGCGTGCGTGGGGGCAGCGTGTACCCCCCGCCGTTTTGCCGCGCCACAGGCCAGCGGCTGAGGGGTGACCTGCGCCTCCTCGTGCGTAGGTGGCCGCGGGGGGCTCGGGGCTGGGGGAAGCGGGGACCTTCGGCTCCTGTGATCGTCCCCCTCACCCTCCCGGTCATGCCCGTGCTGGCAGCAGCAGGGGACTTGGCGTGTCAGCAAAGTTTGGTGAAGTTCAGGTGAAACCCAAGGCTTCCTCCCAGGCCCTCCTGCCGTGAGAAAGTCCCGCACCACCCACGAGCCTGGGAGAGCCGGTTAGTGTGCTGGGCTCAACCACCCCCGGTCTCCTAATGCCCCTGGCAACTGGATTTAGGGGGAATCAGGTACGTCCATCAGGTGCTTCTGCACCCTCATGGGAAGCCAAATCTATGCCCCATCCCACCCTACAGGGTTTCTCACCCTTTTGGAGAGCCCGAGAAGCTGCCAGGCCGAGGAGGGGCAGGCGACGCTGGAGCTTGGAACAGTTTTGGTCACTAAAGCACATGGAGATAACTCCCCCTGTCCCATTTATTCATTTCAGGTTTTTCTTCCCCACAGCTGCTGTTGACACCTAGAGGTTTTAAAAGTGATTTGGGACTGAAAGGATGGATTCAATTCTATGTATTCAATTATAATTTATATAAGAACTCTTAAAAGTGGATTTTGCAATACTCCATAGCCTAATCCTGGAGTTTGCTATGGAACAGAGTTCTTAGATACTTTTGTTGCTGCTTTGACATTAGTATCTTTCTAATGAAACTATTTGGTTTAGTAGGAATAATTTGCATCCACCTAAAATCAATCTTTTAGATCAAGCTCTGTTACAAAGCACCAGCAAGAGCCGCTGTGTTAAAGCCAGTGTCACCGGTGATCTGCAAACCACAGTCCCGCAGCTCAGGCAGGGAATGAGTTTCTGCGGGAAGACCCCTAAGTGACCTTTGTATTTAGCAGCCTAATACAAGATTGCGTTTATGAAAGTGTCCACCTAACTGATTTCACTTAAATTATTTGATAGCCTTCCCTGTAGGAAGTCTAGCAATTTTTATAAGCAATTTGAAAGTATTTATTGGTGCAAGCAAATGCTTAGTTTGAAAGATAAAATAGGATAACACTACTATAAAATACTCATTTTTCCACTTCTGCCTAGCATAACTCACTCTGAAGTGAACAGCTGTGCTTGAATCAGTCGGAATTGCAAACCCCTTATACCTGTATGCAGCCCGTGTAAAATCCTGTTGGTGCACACCAAGGGGTTTCTGCGTTGCCTGCAGTTCAGGCAGGTGTAAACACAGGGCCAAGAGGGGTCGCAGCATCCGCAGCAGCGGAGCAATTATCCCAGCGCCGTGATGAGAAAAAGTGACGCACTATCTAATTTGTAAGTGTGGCATGGGAGCTGGATTCGGTAGTTCAGGGGCAGGGTGGCAAACTAGTATTTTCTTTTCACATTTCATCCTGCCTTGATTTGTGATTCTGAAACCTTCAGCTTCTGCGTCTTGGTTCCCATGTCAGAAAAATGGAGATATTTCTAGCTGGTTTTATATTTTCTCTCCTCCCTGGATGCACAGAAAGATACTGCACCTCTGATTAGGGTAATTTGTTTATTTTGAAGAATATTGTATTAAATGCTGATGCCTTTATCAACATTTCTCCCAAACCGTGGGACATGGCGCAATGTGTTGGGACACTAGCAGGCATCGGGAGGGGGGGCAAATGACAGAGCCCCCTCAGATTTTAACCTCTCCATCTGGGATCTGCTCCTTTTATGCAAGTTGAAAAGATACAAGCTCTAGATGTAAGCAAAACAGCGATTCCGTGTAGTCTGGGATCAGCAAGTAGCGGCTATTGTTCTCCAGAGTCATGGCTTAAATCCAAATGCTACACACTGGGTATGGTATTTGTATCAGTGACGTTTTCAGTCTCAACATGCAAGATGAGAAAGTCACTGTTTTAAATGGTTACTCCTTTGGGAAGGGGAAATTGAGAAGATGGACTTCTGAGTAGAGCACTAGTGAGATGGCACCCTATCCTCGGTGATAAATGGGAGCATTAACAAGGCTTGGTCGAGAGGAACCCTACAGATTTATGGCTTCCTGTCTCCACCAGCAGATGCCATTATGGCTGACAGAACAGAATGCCTTTCAAGAGGGAACTGGGGTGGGATTATGAAGAAGGGGGAAAAAAGTAAGCAGAATCTGGTGTCCATTTTTATCCACTGGTCAGAATTTGCTGATAGGTTTGAATAGAGCTGAAACTATACAGCGTTTGTGTGCTCCCTGCTTCTGTTATTTATAACTAAGTTGGTGAAGGTCATTTAGCATCTCTTTTAGCACAGGAAGAACCCATAATATTTACTGAAAGCATTTTTGCACACTTGAAAATTAGAGATAATAAAATGAACAGATAGCACTGGAGGCTTCCTTGGCTTATCCAATGGAATAATCTTGATGGGTGCTTAATGTTTACTTTGGAAATGTAGCAAATGATTCTGAAGCTATATTGAATTTTATCTATTTTTATTACATTGCAGAATAATATTTCTCTTTCCTGACAAAATGTTATGACCAGTAATAGCAATGGCAGTTATGCATGTTCAAAAAAGAGTAATCAAATCTCATGCTTCAGGGCATGAGCTGAATTCCCCACTGGGATCCGGAAGGAATTTTCTCCCCCCAAATATAGCGATATACAATCAGCTAGATATGTTCTTATAGGTTTTCCAATTTCTTGGTTAGGTGCAGATTACATGGAACAATAGTGTGATCTGGGATAGTGAAAATCCTCTATTGCTACAGCTTTGGGGTGGTTTGGGTTCTATTTTTCAAAATAATGTGTGTGATTTGTTTTGCATTACAGTAATGTTTACAGACATTTTTGTACACAATAAAGGTCCAAGTGCGCTTCATGTACTTGACTTTGATAACGGTTCCCATCATGACAAGTCACAACGAACTCAGCTGTGTTACTTGAAGCATCTTATCTTACTTATTTTTGTTGTCTGTCTTTCTTTCTGTGGCTGCTATGCTGGTAGTTGAATGTGGAGGGTTTTTTTCTTTCCCTTTTTTTTTTTCCCTAGAAGTTATATATATGTAGGTACATAAACTCACCTTGAATGAAATTCAGCTTGGAATTGATGACCCCTTTCACGCTTTGCCTAACCCTTTAGAGAAAGAAAAAGTGGAAGTTCCGAAAAATTCTACAAATAATAAAAAATAAAGTTAGAAATTATTTTGGTTTGATAAATGAAAATTTTTCAATACATAGTATTATTACCAGCCAATGACATTGTCAGCTTCAGTGTTTACTTCTTTCTTACTCAGACTTGATGGGAAAAAATTATTTAAAAAACAATGGGATTACAATGATTTTGAAAGCATCAACTTGACAGATGGATTGAGGATTCCTTACAGGAAAGAGAATACCTCTGTAAGTGGTCCAGTGCAGTCCTCTCTGCCCATGGTAGAATTAACTATACTTGTTTCACTCTTGAGGCACATTTGACCGATATGATGCAGATTCAACAATTCCTCTGCGAAACCTATTCTAGTGGCTTTACCATTAGAAAATTTTCGTACTACTGAACGCTTTCTGGAAACCTGTCTCTTTATTTTTATGGTGTTCTTGAATGAAATGGAGAACAGTTTATTTCCGTCATCTTTGCAGCAATTTTTAATATATTTAAAGACTTATTACCTCTACTCACCAAACAACCCCAATTTCTTAAAGTCATTCCTTGTCGGTCATGTTTTCTGAACCTGGGACTATTTTCATTGTTCTGTGGCTGGACAACATATGTTTCGAAGTGCAGCGCCAAAAGCTGGATGCTGTATTGTGTTTGAAATCTTCCCAGCACCAAGTGGGATTACTTCACATGTCTAACACATGACACCCCTGTTTATATGTCCCAGTTTGACATATGCCCTTTTTGCAACAGCATGACACTGTTGACTCATGTACAGCTTCTGATTCACTGTAACCCCAGATGCTTTCTTGCAGAACTGCTTTGTAATCAGTTGTCCCCATCCTATATTTGAACAGCTGATTATGCATCAGTGACAACTTTGCACTGATTCATCCTGAATTGCATCCTATTTTTTCAGACTGTTTCTGCAATTTGTCAGGATCGTTCTTTATTATAATGCTGTCTTCAAAGGCTGTTGCAGTTCCCCCTAGCTTTGTACCATCTGCAGATATCATGCATTGTATTTTCTGTTCCACTTTCTAAGACATTAATAAGAGTATTGGATATTGCTGGGCCCAGGACCCACTCCAGACATTATTCCAGCCTGAAAATGGGCCATGAAGGTATAATTTTGGAGTATGGTTTTCAAACCTCTTCCAAACCCTTGCAGTAATGTCATCTGGAGGATATCCCATAGCTCCCTTACGTGAGACTAGTATGTGAGACAATGGTAAAAGGTTACAGAAGTCAAGATATATGACTTCCCAGTCCACGAGGTCTGTCAGGCTGTGTCGTGGTTTGGGCCGGGTTGGCCAATGACAAGACGACAGATGCTCTCCCCACCTCTCGCTCCAAGGAGAGGAAGAAGAGAGATAAAGAGAGTTATGAGTTTAGAAAACAACTAAACTACTTTAATAAAAAATTAATCATAAAATAAAAAAGGATGTAATGAAATAGATACAATATAAATAAATATGTACAAAACCGGATCAAGTTCCTAGGAAGACGTCACCGTCAGGCACTGGGGAAGTTCCAGACTGGACTCAGTGACAAATGGGAACTGGAACACACCGACGGGGATCAAAGGCAGACGAGCTGACGGGGTCCTCCTCAGACGTCAGTCATTGACGAAAGAGAGCCATTGGAGAAGCCGAGCCATTAGAGGAGAGCCGTGGGAGAAGAGCCCACCCGACGCCTTTGATCCCTCAGCTTCTCTACTGAGCAGGGCAGATGGGATGGGGCACCCCATTGGTCAGTTTGGGTCACCTGACCTGCCCGCGCCTCCCCGCAGGGACCCACCCAGGTCAGCTGACCCTGGTTGCCACGGCAACGAGCGTGCGCAGGAGCCTCTCCCTGAGCAGAGCTGGGCCTGCTCCGCCCCGAGCCAGGACACACCGCCATGGAATGAGATTACATAGGTTTGACATAATTTATCCTGACTGAATCTACGTCATCTGTTGTTCATCTCCAGAAACCTTGTTCTAGCTTCTTATGGATAGATTCATTATTTTGTTGCAGTATTATTATATGAACAGAAGGTAAGATGACCCAATGGTCCCTTCCCACCCCTCCATCTTAAAGATAGCCGCTGTGTCTACAGCGGTCTGAGTCTTCTGGAAACCACTGTTCCTCCACAGGCCTTCAGGGATGATTGCTGCTAGTTCTGAAATTCTTCTAAGGCGAGTTTAATGGCCTGACCTTATCTAGGTGCTTTATAAGTGCTTTTGAAACTCTTCTTCCTCCTGTAGCCAGAGCTTCCACTATTCTGGCACTGGTCTTGATTATTTTTGCAATCTGATCACAGCTGATTCCTGTAGCAAAGATGAAAGTAAAAAAGGCATCTTAGGGTGATGCGTGGAAAGCTTTCTCTCTTTGCTGAGTGACAGACGTAATCTTTCCTAGGTCTTTTCCTGCATAGAGAAGGCACTTACCAAACACTTTCTTATTATGTTCATTTCTAGCTGTATCTCATTTTGTGACTTTCTCTTTATAATTTTTCCCTGTGTGTTCATGGTCACCATAAGGAACTCTTTTGTGCATGTTTTTCATGTTTTGACAAATACTTACTTGTTTATAGAATATATATTTGGGATATTTGCTAGAAAATCTCCTTGCCATGCTATACAACATTTTTTCCTACAAAGGGGTAGAACAGTGGCACTGGGGCAAAATTCATTTCCCCCTTTTCAGGCATTTCTCTGCACACAATCTAGTTACTCCAATTTGGTGGGGAGGTAAGGAAGGTTAAATTTCACCTCCTGAGATGAAATCCTGATATTGCTAATAATTTATACTTTGAGTAACAGCAGGCAGCATTTCCAGAATCCTTTGCCTTCTAATCTTCAGCTAAAGGATTCACCCTTTGGCCGCAAAAAAGGCATTTGAGTTAGAACTCCCATCTAACTGCAAAAAATAATCTTTTGTGGCCAAGTAACAAGAATTTAAAACAGTGCAATGGTTTGCACAGCTCTGGCTGCAGCTACCTTCTCCAGCCACATCTGTGGTTCATCTTCCATCACAATGTCATCAGCTAAAATATCACATAAGATCTCATTCAGAACTATACATAAGGCTCACCATGCATTTTTTAACTATGACATCCTATTTCCAGAATTTATAATTCAGTCTTGCAAACCTACTGCAGACTGAAACAGCCTGGAAGCTCTCATTTTAGGAACTGAATTTTCCTTCTTTAAATCACAACAAATCTCCAGTTTAAAAAAACCAACAATAAACACGCCACTTTTTCTGAAATAAGCAGAGCAACACTGTAATACCATTTCCCAATCAAAACAGCAAAAGCAGCTAATTGAATTGGTTTGATTTAAAAGTTGTTCATATTGTAATCCACAAACCTCCTATTTTCTTCAGTGGATTTTGAGTTAAGTCCCTAATCAGGAGGCAGTTCGGACTAGTGGATTTATTTTCTTTTCTAAAAAATAAAAACATCTTTAAAAATAATATTTTAACAATAATAACAATCAGCTATAACTGGGCAGGAAATGGACTGTAGTCTCAGAAGAGTCTTTGGAAAAAGGTATAATTGAAAAAAAAAGAATTGAGAAGTGCCATTTTTAGGGTGAAGAAGCAACACCAAGAAGGCAGTGTTCTTCCAAAAGTTTTTTCCTAAAATATCATATTTCATTGAAAAATACATTTTAATAGATTTTAAAAAATATGCTATGAACGTTAAAATTATAAAATGGATATGTTTTATGCAATGTTATAAATACTACTGAATACCTTACTGCAAAGTAGAAGTTTGAAGATGAAATCAGTTTTGGTTTGGTTTGGTTTTTTTCCCAGTGAATAAAAAAAAAATTACTGCCCTCTACTATAATTGGGAAGCAAGGAAATGAAAAACACAAGGCCTGCATTTGGTCCTTTCAGAGAACAATGTTTCTAAGGAATCCTGTGCCCATATGAAATTCCCGCTTAGAAAGGTCTTGTCTGTCTGTTGCCAATAGCTCAGAGGTTGTGAGGTTGTATCTTCCGGAGGAGGCAGAAAAAGAAGGCAGAAGCAGTTTTCGTTCAGAAAGTAGAACATCTTTCCTCTTTTGAAAGCACTAAGGGGATGGGAGAGACCAGGCCGCTTACAAAGACAAGTAAGTAAATATTGGGAGCTCTCCAATGCTGTATTTCTCTCTTCCTTTTAAAAATTGAGTAGCCATCCAAATAAAGAGAGTAGATAAACTGTGGAAAATATATTACAGAGTTGACAAAATCACATAAACATCTACGGGAAACTTTGTGTTAGAAGCTGCTTGCCCTGAGTAGAAGGCAAGGTGAAGGCAGAGATGTTTGGGACTAAAGTTGCTTTTAAAAATGGCTACAGCAGTATTCATTTGAAAAACTATGCAAATACTCCAATCTCTCTGGATAATTTCAATTTAAAGCACCCGGTCACCATGGTATTGGGATGTATGCTATCCATTATACCATAAATGAATTGCTTGTGCAGTGTAAGCCTATTCTTTCTTTTATTGGTATGATTATTTATTATTATTTATAGTTAGAGAATAAAATTATGCTGGCAAGTGGAATAATTGATGTATCTGATATTTTGGGGGCTAAAATGATACTAGTACTTTTTAAAGCCTCTAGTATTACATCTCTGATAATGGTTGGGGAAAAGGGGGGGTGCTAAAGAATCTGTAATTCTCTATGTTGCCACTCATACTAAACCATGTCACTCACTGAGCCATACTGGGTTGTTTTTTAATGTCAAGAAAAGAGAAATGGACAAACACAGTTTACTTATAACCAAACACATTTGTTTAATAAACATTGCAGAGAAAGTTTAACTGAAATGATAAAGCCAACTAAAAGGGACAAAATGCTTAATATTATTTTAATTGAAATGCAATTTTAATAAAACAAACTCTTATTGATATAAGGGGCAAAGTTGTCAAACAGCAAAAACCAATAATTCCATGTGAAAACTAAAGGATGGCAAAAAAATGTTTAGAATTTTTTTTTTCTTTCTACAGAAGAACTTTCAAAAAATTCTGAATGTTAGTGAAAATGTTGGCACTCTAGACCCAGAAGACTGAGCTTGTGTTTCTGGATGGGACACAGTGGCTCTTCTCCAGGTGTTTCCCATAGACCCTGCAAACCGCCCTCAAGAGCAGCAGCTGCTGGGGAGTAGGGGCACTACTTGGCTGAGCTTCTCCTGAACGTGGGACACTTACTCTGGTGGCTGGTCCTGTCTTGGCTCTCTCTGTGCACATCTCTGTCAGGTAAGTGGTTTTCAGTAATATTTTTGTCTTGTGTTTTTTGTGTAGTCTGGTTTGAATATGTGTTGTGAAGGGGTTTCTCTGAAGGAAACAGTCTCTTTCTTTCTCTGCATAAGTGGAGAGTGTAACCTGCAAACTCAGGCGCCTAATGTGTGCTGCTTGCAGTTAAGGTAAGTGCCTATCCTCGCTGTTTTGCCTGCAACCAACATGTAAACTTCTTTGGATTAAATAAAATGGAGTTTTATTAGTGAATTGCATATAAATGGGAAGCTGATGACCGAAAGCAAAGAGCAATCTGTATAAATGACTGTGAGTTACAAAAGAAGCAGATCAGAAATACTAAAGTTTTGTGGAAGCCTAAAATGTTAAGGATAAAAACTTTGAGACAAAGTAGGCAACATCCTTCCCAATTGGAAACTTAGGAACAAAAAGGAGGGTATTCAGAAACAAGAAAGACTTATTGCTCAACAATAGTAATTGGTTTTGTATTAAAAGTGTTGAAAATAAGAGTGATAATAAAACTAGAAAACTAGTATTTTTTGAGTCTGGAGGCTAACAGTGGAGAGGAATAATGCTGTACTTATGCTTACTCAGGAAAAATGCTGTGTCTTGCTCTTTTTTTAATCAAAGAAAGAGTGCTAGGAGTTTTTTTCTAATGGCTGTCACTGGTCAGAATATTTTCTTCTTTGTTCCTAAATCATTAGGCATTTCTGAAGCACCTGTGTCACTAGTGGCAAAACTCCTTGCATCATCGTGTGTTGCCTCACACCTGTTTCAGAGGACGTTAATTGAGTTCTTATAAACCCTCAGTCGTACTCATGGTTGTCAATCTCAAATTCAGGTGCTGTTCCACCACATCCTTTGCTTATGGGAATTGGTGAGACCTCGTGGTGGATGATATCTCATCCCCATTGAACTGAGCTTTGGTACCTGCTACTGGTTAGGAAACATGGTTGGCTACATTACTTGTTTCCTGCCTTGTGACGGTGCTTGGTCTGCAAACGGGCAAACGCTTTTGGGTTCACGATATGTCTCCGTTTCTGAGAAAGAAATCTGAGGCTGTTCTGTTTGGTTTTAAGAGTCTTCCATAAAAAGCAGGATACTCAGTGGGGGAATGGAATTCTAGTTTTGTGGAACAATATTACAAAAGGAGACATCAAGCCATTTTCATGGAAATTGAATGACATTTTTATGGGCCTTTCTCTACTTCTGCTTTTAATATAAACTGTATAGTAAATACAGGTGGAGAAAAAAAAAGCCCACCTGTCAAAATATAGCTCTGTTTGGTTACCTCTGTCCATGGGACAATTTTAGTAACCTGTCAATCAATGGGCTGCTAAATAGCCTCTCCAAAGCACAATCTGCTATTTCAGACGACATCAGTGTGTCAATCATTTATTGAATCAAAGCCAAATTTGAAGCAAAGCAAGCCCAGTTTGTCAATCACTTCTCAGTATTCTCTCCACTAACCACCTGACAGCTTTTAACTTTTCACTTTTATATTCCATGCAGCTAGTTAAGATTCTTTCATTTTTAATTGGGCTTCTTTTATGATTGGTAGCTAAGCAACTAATATGTTGTTTTATATGGTAATAATGGGCCCAAACTTGAGAGCTTTCTTGACCATTCCTATTTGTTGTTGGGAAATTATTTTCTTTCAAGTTGCTAAATAGCAGATGTAGCAGAAACAGTTATTTAATTATGGGTTGTCCTGTTGTTTCTATCTATAAACACTTTTGGCACTGTTTAAAAATAAACACTGCATGCGCTGGCAAATATATACTGAGTGATTTTAACTCCTGATAGAGTCCCTTGGAATTTCACTGCTCATTTACAGGGAAAACTGGGTGCAAAAATGAAAAGATTGCCAAAAAGCAGTTTGGAAAAATATTAGCGAAGGATAGAGCAAGAAATCGCTATTCCAGAATCCCACTAGGCTTTAATCCAACCTGATCACTT
Organism: Rissa tridactyla; assembly: GCF_028500815.1. NCBI lineage: Eukaryota > Metazoa > Chordata > Aves > Charadriiformes > Laridae > Rissa > Rissa tridactyla. The sequence continues at coordinate 8,073,820 of NC_071477.1, forward strand.
TTCAGTCTTAATTTAGGTACAATTAAATTTCTGAGGCCAGGTACAATGCTCTGAACCACCATCTCTCAAAACAAGCCAGAAGCCCTTCCTGAACGAGCTCAGCTGGCTTTTCGCTCCAAAGCAGTGTTTTGAGTTAATTAAGATTTTCTGTACCTGCAAAGTGAAACTTTTGGGTCAGAATTGGGTCCCCCCAAAGGTGACCACAAATCCTGGTGTGGTTTCAGTCCCGCCTCCCTGTCGTGCACAAGATGAACGCTGCTTTCACATGTGTAAAATGATCTTACAGCTATGTAGTAAGTGTTCTGTAAGTGTTCTTGCCTTTCTATTTCTAAAGACTGTCATCAGTAAAGCCAACGTGTTGTTTTCAGACAGAAAGAATTAACTTTCTTTCCTTTCCATGAAAGGAAGTTTGGAAAAAGAACTATTTCTGTGTTACAGAAAATTCTATTTTGGGTTCAAAAGAGTCTTCTTCATTTAATTCTTTTGCATATCTGTTTGATGGGCTTCTGGCTGTCTTTTGACAGACTGCTGTCATCTGGTTTGATCCAAAACTGTGAAACTCCAGATGTGCCCAAGAACTTGGGAGAACATGGGTATATTTTGCAAAAAAGCTGCAGTAGGTTTCAAGGCAATCTGATACCAAATGTACTTTCCAGTCGTATTTGAATTTTACATTGGGTTTTGTATTTGTTTTTACCAAAGACTCAGTAAAAAAGACAGACAACCCATGAGGATTGACAGTGGAGAGGCAAATGAGGGCTTTGGTGGAGTCTAGAGTGTTTCAGAAACCCAGTCCAGATGCTAAATGTAGGTGCCTTCCCCCTCTTAAGAAGCTGAGGGAGGTTCTGAAGAGCACTGGGAAATATGCTAGTACTGCAACTAAGTGCCCCTCTCTTAGGAGAAAAATCCTAGCAAACTGTTGAGATTGGATCAAAAAACTAAACCAAAAGCTGTAAAGCAGATCATCCTTTCAAATTGATGAAAACAGCGACTACTCCTAGCTCACAAATGAGTTCTTAAAGAAGTGCCAAAAAATATAGTTTGGGGTTTTTTTTCTCTTGATGGGATTTCAGATGCCTTCCATTGAAACCAATGGAGTTAAGTAATAATGAATTACTATGAGATAAAGGATGGGCAACTACTGTTCAATGACGTTCTGACAAATGAGGTGTAAGTTTGCCTGACTGCACAAGTGATTAAGAGATTTATTTTTTTTTATGGATGGATTTGTGCTATTTATATAACTAGTTATTAAGAGAAGTTTTAAAAAGGTGTTTTGATCCCAGGCTGCCTCCGTAGTTTGGCACAGGGTGTTAATCTTGGCTCAAAGGGTGTTCAGGCCTGGCTGAACATGATGCTTAGCTCTTGTAGTTCAAGCATCTGAGCAGAGGGGAAACCCACACAGCACCCACCTACACAGCACCTGGTCTGTGAATCGGCATAAGACTCTCAATGGAAGAATTAAAATACACAAGATCATAAATATTATACCAATAAGGGAAGGGTGGGGTCAGGAAAGCCAGAAATACTTGCAGGGGATTTTTTTCAAGCAGCTCCGTTTTGGTAATTCGCGTACAAATAATACTGAGAAATGTCCTTCTGCGTGTCAGCATGCCTGTATACGTGTTATTACTCCAGTCCTATAGCTCTTCCTAGGGACCCTTTGGACCAGAAGAGATGATCTTTTTAAGTGTATTCAAGCATATGTGTGTTACAGTGGCACCTGCTTGGTTGAAATTCAGAGCTGGGTAGAAATGCTGGAGCAAAGTCTCTCTCTGTGTATTGATGTGGTAGTTTGCTCAGTCTTCAATGCGTCCACTGAAAGTCGGCGACAAGCTTTAGTGGCATTGATTACACAGGATGCACAAGGATTTAAAAGGTTTATAGAGCCATTCATCCCAGGCAAACTTACAAATATGGGGTCTGAGTCTGTCCTTCTCCTGGTTAGTGGTGGTTCTTCTCGGAGCGCTTACTGCAGTAAGATAGACTCGTTACCTGGAACTAAGAACAGGTGCTTTCCTTGGTTGTTAACGCTACCTACTTTATTGCATGATACGCTCAGAGCTTTGTGGTGGTGTAGTCCCAGTACTTGGGCTGAGTCTGTTCTTACAGCCTTACACTGAAACTGGTTCCTGTAGCTTATGGCAGAGTAACGCTTGTCCCTGAGTGAACTGTGCAGGGGCCTCCATCTAAAATGTTAATATTCACCATTACCTATTTGCAAGCCCATTTTTCCACCTATGTGTCAAAAGGTTGATCAGTGTCAACTGCTGCCTTCTCATAGGAGTAGAACAAAGACAAAAAAAGATTAATACTTTCCTAATTGGAAATGGAGTGAGATTTTGCTAGAACAGAATGCAGTTACCTATGCTGGAATTTATCCAGGATGCTCTGGTTAACACAGCTATCCTTCCAATATCCCAGTAAAATGGGATATTTAGCTATGCTGAGTGCTTGGATTCTTTGAGTTTACATCTCAAACGCCTACTAACCAGGAGCACTGTGCAGCTCACTAAATCATCAGTAACCCTACCCGTGTCACCTTGGTGTTATTTGGAGAGCGTTCTGTCGCATTCTTACCAACCTGCTGTGCAGCTTCCAGCAGTCAGAGCGTTTCCAGGAGCACAGAGAAGAGGCTATGGTTACAAACCGTTTTTATAATCTAGAGTTTATACATTGAACGTACTAACTCCTAAAACTGCTAGTTTCTCTGTTTTGAAAGCTAGGCTTTTAACACTTGCTCAGTTTACAGGTACCTCAAATGCCAAGTGAGGTTTTCCTCATTTCAAGATGGGCTTTGTTCAGAGCAATATTTACTCCTTAGAACTAGAACCAAGAACAAAATGGGTTAATATGGACATGCAAATGTGTATTACACACATGCTATGCTTGATGCTGTGTAAGGAATTTAAAACCGTAGAGAATCATGACTGAGAGATTTCAAAATAGCAACAAAAAATTAAGATTGCTTAATTTTAAAACCTGGCTATTATTTGTCTTTAATAGCAGACTCAGCTGTGGGTTTTTATAAATCCTAAAAAACATGCAGGATTTCATACACCTACAAAACCTATTTTTTGTTAGTAATGGCTTTCTGATTAATTGCATATGTTCTATACTCACAAAGTTGAAGAGTATTTGAGTGCCTGAAATCATGAGCACTTCAGCAAACCAGTGAAGATTTCTGCAATGTAAACTTTACACATACATGGTTTGCCCTGCCAATGACCTTAATCTTATTCTAGCAGGGGAACACAGCATGTAATGCAGTCAGTGTTAGCTTTTCCTGATCCCTTTTTAAGTACATACTAATAACATTCATGTAAGTGTAGATGCTGTTAAGGGCTCAGGTCACTAGAAGATATAATGAATTAAAATCACTTGACCTCAAAAGAAGGTGCTGCTTTGAACAGGTAACACTCAAGCAACCCACATTTTCTATACCATCCTGTATCCCAAAATTTTTATAATACTTAAAGAAGAATATAAGGGCTATGGTACCATTAAGACTTCCATCTTGCTGAACTGATTTGATGGTTTTGAGGCAAGCATAGATAAATCAGCCTGAAAATAATTCTGTGTTCCTTCATGCCTCAGTTTCTCTACGAATAAATATTAATTTTTCAGCATCTTTTGAAGAGTTTAGATTTTCTGGTAAAAGATAGATTCACTCGAAAGTGATGTGACTATGCTCTAAAACATTGTGCGAGCTGCCAAACGTTATAGGTCCTGTTTAAAGAACAGATCATAAACTCTTCAGTACCATTCAGTATTAGAACACATTCTAAAATTATTGGGAGGATGCCTAACAAAACTCTTGTGCCGTTCTTTGCTATTACTTAAAGCTTAAATTCTAAGTTTTCATTCTTGTAAGAAAAGCCAGGTGTTCTATTGACAGGATGGATACTATATTGGGGAAGCTGGCTGGCCCAAGAGGATGTAAATGACTCCTTTATTTTTACTTGTGCTTGCTTAATGTCCATGCTGTATTTTATATCTTGATATTTTTGGTAGCTGTAGAACTGTGCTTCATAGTACTCAGTGGTTTAATAAAAAGTGTCTGCAACTCTTACTGGCAAAGAGTGATTTTTTTTTTTTAATTTTTTTTAAAGTTATAGGGAGAAATTGCAATCACACGTTTATGTCTGCCTTTCCACACATTGCAGATTGACATGGTATCATAATAAATGAAGTATTAAATACACTACTGTAGCCAGTCCTGGAGACCTTGAGGTTATCCTCTTTACAGTTTTACTTAGGTCTGTCTTCAGCTCGAGATGTTTGTTTAGTTGTGTTTTGGGGGAGTCATTCATTCCTGCTTCCAAATGCCCAGTGCCATTTTATTCCATTTGCTGGAACTTGTCTCTTTGAAGTATTTCTATTTGGGTATTTTTTAACTTAAAGAAAAATGGTTCCAATATCAATGTAAGAAGCATTATGTTTAATAAAACAACTTTAACACTTAAATGTAACTACATACTGATCAGATCCTGCAGTGCAGAAAATCAGCTACGTTTTGCTCTTGTTGGCTAACTCTGATTCAATGTGATGCTGACTTCAGAGAGAGGAATTCTTCTGTGGCCCATAGTGTGATCCATTACAGCTCGCTGCTGAAAGGTGCAGAGCAACTCCAGCAATGGTTTTGGCGGGTATTTCTTGGTGTCGTGCAGACTTCTAGTGCTCTCATGTTGTAGATCCTAGCAGCATAACTTCCCAAGGGTCTGTTTATGCTTATGTTGACAATGCCTACTATATGCTGCCTTGGTGCTACCTAACTGAAGATATAAAGGGTATTTGTAAGATGTAAAGACTTTGTAATGTCACTTCTGGTATAGATAGCCCAGGTAGAGAGACAATTTTTATGCACTTAGCTCTTGGAAAATGGGAATCGGGTATTGTGGAGCTGATTATGGGGGCTGCGTTGTCATAGGTACAAGTTGAAGAGGTTTTGGGATTACTCTGGTAGGTACAGCTGACACGTGAGCCCTGGGCTGGGTGGGATCCGTTGGTGGGATAGAGTTTTCTCCCTCCAGAGGCAGCTCTGCAAGATGTGCTGGGACGTTCCCCTGCAAGCAAAAGGGGACTCTCTGGGTGCCGCATCAGAAGTCTGTCCCAATCTGTTCACACTGCTGTCTGCTGCATTCAGTGGTGTCCCTACTCATGTGTCTCTGCATCCCCGCACGAGAAATGACATGCCTCCTTTGTTTCTTCGTGCTATGGCTAATGTTCCCTTCTTGGGACAGGCAGTGTGGGAAGGGTGAGGAAACTTTCATCAAGAAAAATAGTCCTTGATTTGAGGCAGGTGCTGCCAGCGTATTGTGTAGAACTGATGTCTGGTTTTGTGCCTGTTACAATTTTCATGATTGTGAAATACAGGATATCATGGCATTTGGCATACAAATGATAACCAAATATTGCTCTTTACACAACTGTCGATCTGATGCTGATTTTTCTCTCCCCTCTCCTCCCCCCCCGAGTCACTTCACAAGTCTCTCGAAAAATTAACTTTTGAAACCATAACTGAATACTTCATAGAAACTCCCTTTATCACTCCTATGGGCAAATTTTATCGACTTGGAATTTAAGAGCTAATTTTGCTTCTTAAGTTATATTATCTTCAATTCACATTGGCAGCTAATGAAATAAGAGAACACTAAGGAAATAATTAAATGTTGTGCAATTAGGGCTACAGCGCATCAGGATACAAATAAATACAAGCCAATATATCCTTTCATGGATTTAACTTGTCTTTATTTTGTAGCCTTTGATCTATGTCTACCACAAACTAAAATCTTTCAGAGTATGATTGTGTGATCCTAAGACTGTGCAAAACTCACTTGCACTGAGGCGCGGTACGTGTTGGGTGAAAAGCTGCAGGGCTATGCTCATTGCAGGTATGTGAAACAATGATCAGAGGTGGGAAAAGCAAGGTCCAGTTCTGTACTTGTATTATCCTTATTTATTGCAGGTGCCTTTGAGCTTCACGTGGGTTACAAACTTATCCTGAATTCCCGCAACAGACTAGGGTTTAAAAAAAGCAAAACAGTAAAGAAATGTTCAGATGAAATATTCAATATATTTTCTTTTCCCTGAAACTGGTTTGCGGATCGTGGGTTGTTTTCTGCCTCCTCCGTTTTCCAGAGCACTCTGTGGCCTGCCGGGCCATTGTTTGGAAAGACCTTTTTGAAATAGGGAACAGGGATGCTTACCAAAATATTATTAGGTTAATTCCAGCCAGGCTACCTTTCATGAGAGATCCCTGACGTTGAACAAACCTGTTTCCTTCGCTAGGATGTGTCAGTTAGAAACACCAACTGCAAGGATTTCTTATGTTCTCACGAAAAAGGAAGGAAACAGCTGGTAAATGTTTCACAGATGGTAAAGCTCTTGGCATCTCTCAGGAGAGGGCCACCCATACAGATGGCTCATTATTTTAACATTTGGATTTTCATCTTATTAAAACATCTTTTTTTTCTGGTTTTATTTAGCATCATAAATTCTCTTACACTTTAGTTAACAACTCAGTGATTTGGGGGAAGCGTGTGCGCTATAAGGAACATCATTTGGCTAAAACACGTATCTGCATCATTATTCTCAGCTCTGATGTGTAGTGAGTGGACTTGAACCTGATTAAAAATACCAAATGTAAGCAAATGCTTAGAAATACGACTTTATCAAGCAAAGGTCAGCTAAGCCTGTGTAGAAGCTGAATTCTTCAGCAAATGAAGAAATCTACTGAGTGAAACAAGCAAACATTTTCTATCTTAGGCATTACATTAATTAATGCTACAATGCTTTCTGCATACACCATAATAGACTGGCACTGCATGTACTGAGTGTTCGTAAATGTTTTGTGTTTATAGAATCACTAAATACATAATACTACGTTTTAAAAAATCTGCTTGATAACCCGGATGATACTCAGGTTTTCAGAAATGTTTGTAAAATGATGCATTTGCAAAGGCAGTTCCACCTTGCATTTATGATGGCATGTGCAATCATAAACATGCAAATAGATGGTATGTTTAGCATATGTCATACATAAATCCCAGCTCCACGCACAGTTTAGTAAATATCATTAGTCCCATTTGGCTTTATGGCAGGAGGAGGGGATGGAAATGGTGCCAAAAGGTGACAGAACTTGCCCTATGCGGCAGAGGAAATTGGGGCAGGCTTAAATTGAGCTTGGATGTTCTGGCTTTTGGCTTTAGTGCCTTATCTTACTTGCTCTTTTGATACTAGCTGGTCTCTTCAGTAGCTGATGCTCTGCACACACGTGGTTTGAAGAAGCTGAGGCGGAGGCTTTAAGCCCTATCCGCAACACAAGGCAAGCGATAGGTAGGAGATAGCATGGAGGAGAGGAGGAAGGAAGAGAAAGTCCTAAATATAATACCAAATCTTTGGCCTCTGTATTTTTTCAGAGGATTTTTAAAGTTTCAGCAAGGCCTCTCTATGTGAAACTACTAAAATACAGGCTTGTGGTGTAAATATGGATCAACAATAGTGCAGATTGCCATATGGATCAATCTATAAAGATTAAAAAGCAGCAATTGATGTGTGTGCTACAGCTGCCTTGTAAATCTCATTATGGTCCCAACCAAAATATTCAGTGCCTTAAATATTCTGGGTTTTCTATGATTAGGCTTGTTCTGTGCAATTTTGTTTTAATTAAAAATTAAATAACGAGGTTGGGAAGAAGTAAGTCTCTTTCTGCAACTCTTCATGATTCCGGTAGGTTACATCAACAGCAAAGAGTTGACCCAAATGCTAACTACAAATATTCCATTAATAAATACAGGGACAGATTTGTAGCATGTAAATCACTGGAGCTCCAGTGATGCCAGTGTAGTTATGCTGATTTACATCAGCTGAGGAGTTGGCCTGTGGAATTCACATTCCTTCTGAGATCAAAGATGTGTCAGCAAATGGTAAACTTCATTTGTATTTTTCAGCCTTCTAATTTAAAAATAGCCAAATTGATTTATTATTAAACGGCTGGGCTCTTATGGCGAGACTTTTTATGCCACGTTTCAGCCAGACGCCACTCTTGCAGCCAAGCTGTAAATCCTTCCAAAATGGGGTTTTTAGCTGAAATGCTGAAAACTCTGTAATGCTTGTGGGTACTGCTGTGTCATATTTATAATGGATGGGCTAATCTAACCATATCCTAAAAAATGAAAGGCATGAGGGGTTGGATGGCTTAGAGGGTTGGCAGAATTGCCAACTTAAATTCAGTAATAGCCAGAAGTGACAAAACTGTTACCATTTTTGGAAGACTATGAGATGAGTTGTTGAGGCTCAGGCAATTTGTTGTCTTTCTCTCCTTTGAGAGGTGAAAGAATGAGCAAGCCATGGAAGAAACTGCTGCTCTAGCTAGCTGCTTTTGACTTTTGGCTTACATGGCACTGCAACTGGTTTAGCCTGGATGCTCTAGGTAATGAATAACTTGACATGTAATGTTCATCAGCCGTGGAACGGTGGCTGTAATATGGAGAGAGGGAGGATTTCCAATATCCTTCCTGACCTGCTTCCAGGCTCTGCTGTTCTGTTTATTAGTATGTTTTAATAGGTGACTCAATTTATGTTTCTAAATATTGCAGGAAGCTTATCAGAAGTGCTCAGAACTGTTGATTCTACAAGGAGCATAGCAAACTTAGATTAGAAGGTACTTTGGAACTCCTCTGGTACAACCTACCTGCTCAAAGGAGGCACTAGCTTTGAAGTTAGATCCAACTCTGAAGTCAGATCAGTTGGTCAGGATCTTCTTCCAACTGAGTTTTGGATGCCTCGGTGGATGGGGATTTTGCAGCCTCTTTGGGCAATCTGTTTGCATTGCGATGGGGATTGAGCAAGTGGACCAAGAAAGGGAAGATAATATTAAGTGTGTCCTTTTGTTTGATTTCATATGGAAATTAACTAAATGCAATAGTACTGTTCGTAGGTAATAAGTTTAAGCAGATATCTACAAAAACCTGTTAGTGCTGAGGGATACGAGAGGTAACAGGGCTTCTGTAAACTGGGTGAAAATGGGTGGCTAAATGAAGGGGGAAGAGGTCATGGTTGAAGGACAGGTTGTTGTATAAACTCATTCTGCATAAGGAAACTGGGGAATCCTTTACAGATGCTTCAGCAGCAGGGGTAGCTTCAGGTGGATCTTGCAGCCTCTTGGGTTTCAACTGACTACAAGATACAAATCCATGAAAAGCAGGCTTTGTTAGTTCTTGTCATGTAAATTGCTAGTGTCTTTTTTTAAGTCTTTAATTGCAGTATTTAGTGTTGATAACTAGAGAGGCACAATCTCTAGCTGAGACTGAAAGCTGGTTTTTACCATTAATGTCTTTATTTTTGATTCTGAGGTTTGGGTGCACTGTACTCTCTGAAAAAGGGCATAGTGGAAATAAAGTGATACAGAGGGTGAAATAAAGAAGAGACTTATTTTGTCTCTTAGAGCTTGTATTTGCAACAAATGAATGCTGCCATTACTTTCAAGCTCTTCCAAAATGAGAGTTTCTAATCATGCACAGTAACAAGTATCCTAATGGACTCCTACTTGACCATAACACAAAAACAAGTAGTGAAATGGAAAAATAGCTAATGAACTTCACAATCTAAAATGCACACTTCTCTCTTGGGACTTTCTGCTACAAAGCATCACTGAAATAGCTTGGTAGGAGTCACATTAGATATTTGCATGCAGGCTGAGCGTATCCAAACAGCATTAGCCTTAAAAACAGTTTGAGCTATATGGCCCTGTCTGCTCTATACAAGAGGTTAATCACTAACTAGCAGAACTGAGAAGAGGCTTGCACTGTACACATGCATGGTGCAATGTCTTGTGGAGGTGGATTGTCATTGCTGCAAACAGGCTACAGGAGAGGATGGACCAGTGACCTTTATATAATACAGTAGTTTGCTTCACATTTGTTTTATCCTTCAGAAATGTGTATCCTAATTTTGTGTAGGCTTAGATGTTATTAGCTTGCAAGGGAGCGTGGATTGCATCTCTGAAATCTAATGTGGGCATGGGGGCTCTCTTTTTGATCATTATAGGGTATGAGTGTTTTGTAATTCTTCTAGTGCAAAAGAAGCTGTTTGGTGACAGGCATCAAGTCAAATTCCTGCAAGAGGCTGGCAGCAGAATACATTTGTCTATTTAACTGCATGCAAAACACTTGTCAAGACAGATTCTGGTCCCCTCTCCTAAGCAGGGACTCTTGCTACCTTGTGTTCCAGATAACCTGGCAGAGAGAGAGGCTTGTGCAGAAGCACATGCTGAGCTGTTACCAGGACTTACCATGTCTCTGGTTCTGGCATCTGCCAGATAGAAACCTCGCTAGCACATTGCAATAGGAGAAAAACGAAAGGCAGAAACATTCACATCTGGAGGTAGGCTAAAACAGAACAGTCTTTCTTAAGACCCTCTAAAGAGATGACAGGTTGTCTCATTCTTTAACGCATTGCCACCGTGTCACCGCATTTGGTAGGAAAACATGGGGGTAAACAACTTCCTTTGGGAGAGGACAGAGGGTGAAAGACTGTAGGAAGCGTGGTGGTGGTGAGACTGCTGAACCTGCCTGGGTGGTGGGCAAAAGAGAATAAAAGCCTGGAAATGAGGCAACTCTCCCTCTGAAAGAGGAAGTTAGTTCTGCTTTGTCCCCCTCCCACTGTACTTGGATGCGATATCAGAGCTTTTCTTATTTGGTGGCTTTGCAATGTGCTGCAAACTCTGTTTAAAAAGTAAAGGTGTAGATGTATGGGGCTGAGGATGCTACTCATTATACTACTGTTCTAATTATAGCTTTGTCTTCTTTTGGACCCTCTCAGCTATTAAAAATGTGCTTATCTTCATGCTGTGCCTCTCTATTTATACTTGGTATTTTCCTTTCGCTATACATATTACCCTTCTTCCCATTCCCCTCACTTTCATCTCCTGTTGTCGTGACTCCTCCACTTCCTCCTATGTGTAATTCTCTGTGCCCCTTTGCCAATTCAAAAGTGTTATTCTATCATTTCAAGTGCTTCAAGCTACCTCTGGGGCCGTCTCCTCCTTTAGCGCTAGCTGACCTTTTCTGAAAGCCAGCCTCACCTCTTCAGCATCCAACTTCAGAGGCTAAAGAGACAGGCAGGCTTTGGCACGTGATGGTCAGCTCTGGCAGAAGTGTGTATGTGTTTTGGAAGGGGAGGAGGGAGAGGTGGGGCTGAGGTGGCTGAAAATGATAAACCTGTCACAAACCTCATCTCTGAAAACTGCAGAAATATTGAAATATCCTGAAGAAGAATAAACCCCCACCCTTGAATTCATACCTTTGTCCGACCTGTGGTTTTACAGAATTCCTGCTTGCTACGTTGTCATGGCGCAGATGCTTTGTACTGCCTTTTTGTTCTTGTTTCAGCGTTGAGAAATCTGTGCTATCTTAATTATTAACCTGTTATACTTAAGTTTCATTACCTATATATTTTTTAATGTCTTCTATTGAGGTGACAAATGAAAGTGGTAGTTCTGCCACTGCTGCAGTGCTTTAACTTCAGACTCTCTACTCGCTGTGTGCCTGTAGTAATGACTCCCATAAAAGTCCTTTGATTGTTCTCTGATGCAAATTGAGATCAGCAATAATGCACCATTCTCTTTATAACAATTGTATACTGCTCAACTTCTTTGGACACCTTATTGAAGCATAAGTCAACATTAGGATAGGTTAATAAATACTACGGTAAAAATTTAAATGCTTGCAAAAGCATACATCCCTCTGTGCTGCTGCTTATGGAGGAAGCAGAGCAAAAATTTTCACTCAAATAGCTTGGTTTGAGCCTAACCCATTTTGGGAGGGAGTAGGGGGGAAACACCAAAGAGGGATGTGCTGGTGGTGGGGTAAGGAGGACTCAAACCACAACAGCTAGCTACTATTACAATTTGTGAGCCATCCTCACTTGAGGCAGGGTTGAATCTCTGTGCCTGCCTGCCTGCCTGCCGGGCAGTTGGATCTTACAGTTGAGCTATTCCAGCCTATTTGTGCTGGAATACCAGCTGTCCACCAGCTACAACAATGAAACTTCAGTGAAAATAACGTTGCTAAAAATTTACATTTTTTAACACTTGCATATCTGATGGGGGCAGAATGTTGGTAGAGCTGATGTAAGAAACATATTAGGTTTTATTCCCTGACTCTTGCAGATATGCTTTGGATTTATCACTGGACCCTGTGCCTGTTTCCTGACTGAATTACACCACTTCACTATTACAGCAGAGTGTTGGGAGAATTAATTCAGTAATGTTTGTAAAGTGCAAATGCAAAATAATAATTATCCTCTTATAGCCCCTTGTTTGTATATCCACTTCCATGTGTAAATGCCCTCAAACTGAGTAAACATACACAGATGAGCATTAAAATAAACCTCTTGGGAAGAGAGACTCCACAGCCCACCTCTTGCGGTCACCCTTTGTCATGCTCACCCTTACATGTTCAATATCCACCCAAGGCCGTCTGTCTGCGTTTGGGCTGGGGCAGGAGTTCCTCGCTTCTGTCTAGCTTTTTTCTTTGTTTGCTCAGTTCTTTGTTTGCAGAGCTCAGTAGAACTTAACTATAGCCACAGCATCTTGGAAAAAAACACTATTTCGTCCTTTTTATGAATGCTCTAAATATAACTATTGAAGCAAAACAATACAGTCAGATAAACAAAGAAATGCAGGCAGTGTAAGCAAAAGCCTCTTCAGCAGGTCTCAAGTCAGCCAGTCTTCCTTTCTTTTGTATGTTTTAGCTAACAGCCCATTGAACTAACAATGAGGAAAAAAGGGAACAAAGATTTAACGCTACTCATCACTGCTCTTTTAAAGATAGTAATACTAGTATAAAAGGTATGATTTAAAGGAACTAAACCAAGGATGTTCAGCTAGGACTGCTAGTTTCCTTGAATGTCCGCTGAAGAGTAGTTATGGAGTAGGGTGCGAAGGGCAGTTGGGTCATCTGTGATGGTAGGCTGTGTGACACTATGTAGCAGTGGATAAAGGGATTAAACTGTTTTAAACAATTCCTATGCTTTTGCTACAGTCTTTGTTTGTATCTTAACTTCATATACTGTCCCTACCATTGTACCCGACTGTCATATTTGTAGCTGCGCAGTGAAACAGACCTAGGAAGTGATCTGTCTGAAAAATAACATGGCCAGAAAAAAACAAAGAAGTTGTTGTTCAGTTTCCTGAACTTGCTTGCCTTGCAGCCACATCAGTAGCCAGGTTACAGCTGAGGTGGAGGTGATCTGGAAGCAGAATAAGCTGTTAATGGAGGAGTGCTTAAGCCACAGCTGCCACCAGAAAATTTCTGTTCAAACTGCAACCTCACAAAACAGTTTGAGGACACATTCTCGCTTCCAGTAGCAGAGAACTGCTTACAACAGAACAGGGGACAAAAGTCTCAGTTTTCTGATTCCCCTTTGCTACTTTGATTGCTAGCCTTTGTGCTGTGGCTTGCAAGAAGACAAGGTAAAACTAAGGTTAGAGGGGAAAAACCGTATTAGCTTTTAAATGCAAGTAATATTGTTGCATGTTTGCAATATATTTTACATTATCTAGTTGAATAAGTAACTAAGGATGTAATGCTGCGCGCTGTTGCTCTGTGATGACAGTTCTTTCAGTGTGAATAAGAGAGTGGAAGGTTGAACCCAGAGGCTGAACAGCTGACAAAATACACAAGGCTTTTAGAAGCACCATGTGTTGGTCTTGTTTTCCACTAACGTAACTAGGAACAGAGTTAGGCTTTTCCTGAGCACTTTTGAAGATCCCAGTGACAAGGCAGACAGTGTTTCTCATACAGGTTGGGCAGCAAGCATGAGTCTGTAACTGTTTCCCTGTGGAAATCGCTGTGTAAGTGGATCTGATGCATAATACATTGTAAATAGCGTGTTTCTGTGACTACACAACAAATGCATTCAATTATTGATATTTTAAACATATATCTGTTGTCATGTTTGGCCCCTTGGAAGGTCTGGCCCATATGGTTCAGCATTGACGCTGGACGGTACTCTTTTCCTTTAGAGTATGAACTTATACCAAGAGGATAAAACCATAGTGCATGCTGGTGCCATGCAAGGAATGTGCTGCACAGTCATACTAAATCATAAAGAATTAGTTAAGATATGGCTTTAAATTTCTTTGCTATTTAAGAACCTACCTCAGGATTTTTCGAAGTGATAAGTAGGTGATAAAATAACAAGTAGGGTTGGCTTTGGATGCTGTCTGGCACATGCAGAACAGTATTTTGTTAGCAAGTACCTGAGCAATGGTTGCATTTGAGGGAGACAACTTCTGAAGGGTGCTGCAGGGCTACCACAGACCTGGCTCTGTGTGACTGTAAATGGTGACAGCAGGCATAGGGCCTGCGCCTCTGAGAAATAAACAAATAAATATAATGCACAGGCGATGCTTCCGCTTCGAGACAGGACCCTCTATTATAGAATTATGGAGAGAAGGAAGATCCCATTAGCTTCCTTCACCTACAACAGACATGTTCTTGGTGAAAATGTGAGTGCTGAATCATGCCAGCAGTGTGTGGCAGTGCCTTACATGGAGATTGGCAAAGGGGAATATTGCTCCTTAAAATAGCATGTCTTGACATTATACGCAGCAAAGGGCAAGTCTATATTACCGCACAACAAATGTATTTGAATAACTGATTAGTGTTTCTGTAACATTCAACTTCTGTTCTAAATTATAATAGAAACTAGGGATTTTGGTGAACTTGATCTTTAGGGTAGCTCTAAATATCCTTTTTCTTCTGCCTCTTTATTAAATAAACGGAAGCTTTCTTCCAAGCCAATCCTCTTTTTCTGTTCACTGAACAATGGAAATGGTGTGCAAGGTCTGAGGCTGGAGAACTGGGCTCCTTTGGAGATGGTAGCTTTGCAACGGGTCAAGGGGCACAAGAGAAACCTCTGGCAAATTGCTGACATGGGAGAACTCCTAGGGGTTGCCCATCTGGCTATGGAGCCCATGGTTCTGCACCTGCCAGAACAAGGAACGTGCTGGGGTTGAGACAGGAGAAAGAGAAGTAAATGCAGTTGGCAAAACATCCAACACATCAGGAAGAGCATCTCCCATGCTGCGCGCGCTGTGTGAATGTTGGCACTGGCCTGGAAAGCAGAGAAGCATAACTGCTTCCCTGGAGGACTCTGATGCTTTGCTTCACCCTAAATTTGGCCCATTATTAATATCCCCTATCTCCCTTGCAGAAATGATCCATTGCTTTATATGTCACTTCTTATTTAGGATAATGCCACCTGATGTGTCCGGGATGGGCCCATAATTAGTATTGCTTCCTTTCTAAATCCTTGACCAGCTACATGAGAATGATTTAACTTCCTCTCCTCCCACCTGATTTATCTGTCCCTTTCTCTGAATAGGGGAAAGTTTCCTAATCAGAGCGCTATTTTCATGTGAACATTTGCCCAAAGTGCAGCCTGGTGTTCACGCGTCTCCTACTGACGTGAAACCTGCTGGTTACAGAATTCAATCTAAAGTATTCTGGGCTAATCATTAATTCATCTGCTTGCAATTCATTCATCTTTATTTCACCATTTACTTAATGAGGATAATAGCGAGCATCAAAATCTAGAGAGTGATCATTTTTTAAGAGCAAGCATCTGATGATAATTAATTAATAATAGTGACAACAATAACCTTAATTTTACAGGTATTCCCCAAAGAGAGCTGTATTTTAATTATAGTTGCCACAAGGACAAATTAAATCTCATGGATTCAAGCTTTGGTTTATGGCATTCACTTCACAAGAGTAAGGAGAAAGCTATCTTCATGTAAAAATAATCTGAATTTTTTGGAAGCTCCTACAAATGGCAGAGATGAAGAGAAGATAAATACTGCTGATGATATTTGGTATGACATTGGTAATTCTCAGAGGGACTCCACAGTGTAGTGTGCCAGTGTAGATGTTCTCTGCTTTTATGAAGGTGACAGACTTGACCTGTCATGTACTAGTTACACCCTGGACAGACTAGAAATGTCACAAACTGCTAACAGTTACTACATAAGATATAAAAGCTTCTCTTTGGAAAGCTGTGGCACTTGAAAAGGTGGGGGACAAGCTGCTTTCCTACTTTTAAGGTTTTTTTGGTTTTTGTTTTTTACTCTGTTCTCCCATATGACAGTATACATACCAGAAATTATTGGGGGCAGAAAAAGCAATTTTAGCAAGCTTAAAAATGCTAAATTAAATAAACTGGTGGCAGTGAATAGATGCATCACTTTGTTACTATTTCAAAGGCTTTGTGGAGTACAAGGCTGAGTGGGACTGTGAGAAATGTAGAAGAATTTCTTATATATAAAGAAGATGCAAATATTAGGAAGGTGTGTGACTAATTCTGTACTGATTTATCCTGATGAGCATTTACTGTAAGAGCACTTCAGTTGCTATAACTCAGCTATGCACTGGGCTTCTCCAGCTTAAACTGACGCTGGCATACAACTGGAAGGAGCTGGTTACTAGAAAGATATTTGTGTATGTCTCTCCCCCTAGATAAAGCTGTGTGCTAGATATAAATACACCACGTGTGTGTATGGGAGATACTGGTCCAAGACCTGAACTTCCACATGTGGCTGAATTCTGCCTTTCGGAGCGCCATGTCCAGCCCGATGAGCATACCCACGTGTTGAGCTCCCAGCTCTGCTTTAGTCCCACTTGTATGTCAGGTGCTGGTGCAACTTGTGTTTCTACAGCAGCCAGAGGCAAGTTTTGTTCTTGGAGGTGGTGATACACCATTAGGCTATCTTTGTGGCTCTAGAACCTTGTTTTGCACTTGGCTGTGGAATAGTCACCACATACAATGTTAAAATTGCAGGATTCCCTTGCAAGGTGTATTTTGTGTGTAAAACGTATTATAAAGCTTCGTAATGACTTGGAAGCTTTGATTTGTCCTTTCCTAGCTGCTGTTATACTATGATCTAAGGTTGGTGGTGAAAATGAGACAGAAATACACAGCTTCGTGTAGGTGAATCTTTCATCAAAACTTTGTTTCAGCAAACTGGGAAGTAAAACAAATTATCATCTGGTTGGCTTGAATTTGCTCTTAACTTCAGTTTGAAGAAGACCTTTGAAAAGGTTTTAGGTTGCTAACATTTGGATTTTACGTGGCTGTTCATTTTTAGAAGAAACTCAGCTCTGAGCAAAGCAAACACAGGATCTGGCTTGCCCACTCCAAGTATGTAATCGTGTCTTAGTCCATATCTGAAGTGCTTCCGCGACACGGATGATTAATGCATGAACCGTATGTTCTTTGCAGGTTGGTATACAATGTAAAACACTGCAGTGTTCAAACACAACTGCGAAGAACTGCCTGAGTCAATGGATACAACCCGAGCACAGCGTACCCTGCTCTGCAGCCACTGGCTGCTCACGGGCACCGTAGCTGATAACTGCCTTGGTTCTTTGTGTGTATATTTGACTATGATAACATTGTCTAGTAAAGATAAGCGATTAGACTCTCTCAGAAAATTTTACTCAGATTGTTTTGATCTTAAAGTCAAATATGCTTGGATCAGACCCTTCCGGAGTTGACTTTTGGTGCAGTTCAATTTATTACAATGGAGCTGCATTATTTAAAGATGTCACCTCCAGTCTTCAAAGTCAACAACTGCTGCACTGGAGGCAAGCATTGGTAATTGATGTTTGAAATATTAGCTGGTCATAGGGGTATGTGTTTACTAAAACATAGTTCAAGTTTGCCCTCACTTGTTTATACTTCCAGGGAGCTCTTCACTTGCTTATCACTTGATCCTATTTTTTGCTGGACTGTTCAGCAAGCCCCAGCAATATACCAAATCTTGAGCAATAATTAATCTAGGTTATCTCTTGAAGTAAAAGCTGCCATTTCAGACTAGTGCCAACCTGAAGCCTGTTGCTGCAGGACCTTCCCACTGTGTCATTTCCTAGCTGCAGGACTTCAACCTCCATTAAATTGGGTCCTTTTTTTTTTCCTCCACAGCCCGAGTAGTTCTCAGGCAAGTCTTAGTTTTGTTGGTTGTTTTTTTTTTTTTGCATAAGTCCAAAGTGAAGGAAGCTGTTTGTGGCTGTCATTTCTAGGAAGAAAGAATGCAACTGCCTCTGTGGGGACACAGAAATGCCTTAAGCAAGTTGTAATGGGTATATCAACACTAAAAAGGTTAAGGAAAGCTGAGGAGAGCCCTGAACAGAAGGGTTTTGATGGTAACCTGCTTACCTTGTCTCCTGTAATGCTAGAAGACCCTAGAGGAGAAAGGAGATGCCCAAAGAGAACTGTTGCCAGGTTGCCTTGGTAAGGATACTGAAATTGCCAGGAAGCAGGTTAGGGATTTGCTCAGAATCAGCTGGAACTTAGGGGTGCTTCTGTATTTGTGTAGTTTGTGGAGGATATTGGAAATTCCTGAAGCATTTGCTGACACCTCTGCTATTTGAGGAACATCCTTCTACCTGAAAATGACACTAACTGAAATTATTTCAAGTCATTCTTATTAACATACCAACTAACCTCTACCTTCTCTCACGTTATGCTAACTTGAGTGTGAAATAACTTGGGATGCGATTGCTCTATCTTCCTCTTGACTTGATACCACTTCCACTGAAGTTGCTGGAAGCCTCTAAGCAACTGCAGTGAGAAGCAGAGCTGTTGGACGTCTTCTGAAGAACTAGGATATTTCTGCAGGCTCCTCTTGGAGTCTTAAATGAAGTATCAAGGAAAAAGTGTTCTGGGAAAATAAGTGTGTAATGACTATTAAAACTGCCTATGAGGTGCTGTAGGACCTTTATCACTTTTTATGTATAAAAATAGCATTTTAGAAGCAGAATAGTCATAAAGTATATATTGGTAATGTCAGTCTCTGCTGCCTTGTAATACGCAGCACATTGGAACTGCAGGGAAGCTATGCATAATCTTGACTTTCCCTTCTGTTTTTCTTGCCTTTTAAAATAGACACTCAAGGAAAAGAGTCCAGCATCCGCTTAAAGGAAATGTAGAGCTAGTCATTAGCACTGGCTCAGCTTTTAGCACTTTGTTGTTGAAGGTACCTACTGGTCTCAAGAGGCACGACAAGCTGTTTTCATTCTCTAATTTACAGGAGAAATGAAATGTGCAACCCACTTCACATGAGGTAGTGGCGAATCTGCAATTTAAGCCTTCAGTCTTTGCTCTGTCAAAATTTTTATTGGGGAAGAAAATGCCCGTGTAAAGATTTTTGGGATCATAGTCCAACTGTTATTGTCCCGAGAGCAGGTAGCTTGCTTTCTGACTAGTGACAACATTTATGTAGTAAATGCCTAAGTAATTTAGAGATAACGAGGAAAGGAAAAATCATCGGTTATTATGAACACGTCAAGGTTGCTTATTTTATTTTTCTTCCTGAATTCCACATGTGACAAGCAGCATCATGACATGTCAGGTCAGGCTGCATCAATCATGTCCTCTTACATTACATCACATGTGCAGGATGGTGGAAACCACTTATGGGTCAGACAGGAGACTGAAGAAACAATTTTTTGTAGCTTGAATGGGGGAAAGAGGGTTGGAGAAACGGAGGAAACTTAAGTAAAGCACAGGATTTTTTTCCCTGAACAGATGGCCAGCCCACCCACCATCAGGTGAAGTCAGATAGGGCTGGAGATACAAACCTCATCAGATGGATTGTTATTTCATAACGCTCTAAGAACCTGAGATGCAAAAATATGCTAGCTTCAGAAGGGAAAGACTTTCAATTTAGAGTTAAAAAAACTTTTGATGGAATTCTTGAGTTTCAGGGTGGAGAAACCAGTTTGGATATTTGCAGAATTTAGAGGGGATAGAAAGCAAAAGTTTAGACCCTACAGAAAAAAACATCTGAAGGTGAGAGAATTCTTTGAAAAACATCATTCACTTTGTCCAAAGCCTTTTCTAATATATACAATAATTAAAAAAAGTAATATATCATTGATGTTGAAATTAACTTTTTTTTATCTCAGTGAAATTTTTATCCTTGGAACTTCTAACAGTATTAATTTCTTTAGGTGTCCTTTCTAGTAGAGACAAAATTATGGAAGATGCACATTTGTAAACAAGAATTGTCACCCTCAGTAAAGCTCTGCTTTTAAAGATGAGCCCATCAGTAGGAACATCTTGACTTTGGATGCTTTCTGAGAAAGTTTATAATCCAGAAAATGGATGCTCCAGGGTCATTTGAGGCTCAGCTCCACAACAGAAAGCCAAGTGTAACGTACAGCAAATGTTTGTTATTTCCCTGTTGGTATCTGGGTCACAGAATCAAAACAGATTTCAGCAGATTTTGGCTTTATCTTTTTTCTAAGATTTTGCTTCTCTTGTCAATAATAGATTTTGAATGTCTTTCTGCTGAGGTCTGACTCGTAGGGCTGTTTCAAACCATGGAAAACAAAGCTTCATCTCAACCCTGTTAGGCCAAGATTACAGCTGATTAAGCTTTTTAGGTTTACAAGCATTTCCACAACAGAATTAAAGTAAAAGGTCTATCTCCACACCTTCAGAAAATAAAACCAAGTTGATTTTTTTTTAGTCAAATATTCCATTTATGCTTTACATTTTTTTTCCCTTTTTCTTTTAAACTCAACATAATTTTTAAGCAAGGTATTTGAAATGGAGTGTTTAAAAACAAAAAAAGGTTAGCCTAACCTTTTCTTTTTACTGACAAGCTGTGGTAATTCATGCTTTTTCATCTGGAATATATTTTAATGGTACCAGTTGTGATCCCTTCTATAAGACTTCCTCGCAATGCTAACAGCTGCTACAGGTTGCAAGGCAGGTGATGTGCTTTTATACTCTTATGCATCCTGCAAGCTTTGAAATTTATTGGACTTTTTTGGATACTTCTAGGATCTCCTTTTTTTCTTGCCAAATATGGTGGAAAATAAACGCATGATATCAGAATTATTTCAGCAGTTGCTGCTCCATCCAAAGAGGCAAAGCACCAACCAACAAACCACCCCCCTCGTTTCCTTCTCAAGCTACTGCTTGCTTGAATGGATTGGCAGAGTAAGAATCAAAGAAAAGCTGTTGGCTCAGAGGTCATAGTTGGCACAAAGTGGAATTTTTTTTAAAAAGGCTTACTGAATTCAATTTTGGAGGTACTGAAATTAAATACAGTAAGTGCTTAGTATGTCAACTGGATATGTAACTCCTTAAATGAAGAATAAATTTGATATCTGGGAAGTTGGTGTTGCCCAATAGCCTTAAGAAAGGGCAGATGGGAAAGGAGAGTAGTGAACCCTGTGGCTGTCAAGACAGTGCAGCAACAAGTACTTCACTCAAACATGTTTTCAGGCAGAAAGCCTAAAAGATCTAGCAGTGCTCAATATTGAAATTCTTGTTTCATATGTCTCTTCTTACAATATGTAGTATAAATGTGTATACCTTAAGCTATGTAGTGCAGCTGACTCTGACATATCTTGTCTAGACTCAGTTTGTCATAATAAATGCCATTTCCTTGAGTTAGACTGAGTGAGCCCTTGAAAGAAAGGAAAATAAAGGAATAACTGAGCATTTCTTCTTTCTTTCCTTACCATTATTTGGTCTTTCTGCTCATGTAACTATGGCAAGAGTTCTTGGAGTGCACCTTGCAACTTGCCTCAGCTCTTCAAGTTTGTTTTTGAAAGTAATAATTGTGTGGGTCACTTCTTTTAATGGGTTGAGCTACTTAAATCTCAACTCTGCCTTCTCTACCTATTCTTTTGACCTTCCATTCCAGGTTTTGCTATTTCTTTTCTCCCCTTGTGATCTGACTCCATTAGAAGATAAAGAGTGAGCTCTTCCTCAGTTTTAAATTGGGCTTTACTTGTGCAACATTAGCTGGCACAGATCTGACTTCTGAATCTTCCCTGGAATAAGATCTGTCCAAAACCAGAGTTCTACAAAGATGAGATCATCCCTGAGTTTCCCTAGCATAAATGAGAACTGACTCAAACTTTTGACTATGTTTAGAGGTGAACTACAGGAGTTAAAAATGGAGAACAAACTAGTTGTGATTGGCAAATGCGCGGCTCATACTTTTAGCCTTATTTTCACTGTCCATATAGCATCTTTTGGAATGTCATGTAATTCAAAGCAGTGTATCTTATTTTCTTAAGTTTTAAATGATTCCTGATATTAAAAACTACATCTAGCCATCTCTATATGGGAAATTTTCCTCAATTTGCTCCCTCTAGAATAAAATGTGTCCCCTGAAGTAGATAACCATTGCAACATATTGATATAACATGGCAAACTGAGAAAACTGCTGTGATTAAGTGGCTTGGTGAAGAGCAACCAAGCAAGGAATGTGTGTACTACAATGTGCTTAACACGAATCCACAATAGTATTGCAAATATATTTTAATGAGATGCTCTGAAAGTATTGTCCATAGCCTCATTGGTCATGTTATGAAAATTATTATCTGAGATCTGAGACATAACAGTAAGTGGGGTAACTATGAAGTGGTTTTGAACGATCCATTCCCATACATGGAGGTGTGCTGGCACAAGCATGTTCAGAGTATCTTGAGGTTCTTGAAGTAATTGTAGGATTCATTTATTCTCACTTATTTCCATCCCCTCTTCATTAAACTTCCTTTATTTCTTAAACTCTAAGTGAATAAAAATGGTATATGTCTGTCTAGCTTTTGTTTTGTGGGTTTTTTTCCACTTTCCAGAAAGTATTAGCATTGCAGACAAGTTTAGAGGATGTTAAATCTTGGCTTGCTAACAGGAGGCTCAAAGATACTGCAATCTGGTCTCAGTATAATGAGCCCCTTTTTATATTTAAATACTATCATACTATCCTATGTACAGTGAAGCATTGGGATGTTTTGTATTAACAATGCACCAGCACTAAAACCTCAGACAACTCTAAAAAGGCACTAATTATTATTATTAGTGTTTTACACTAACAATAAATGTCAAATGGAACCCTGCAAACAAATAACTACCTGTCACTAAGTGAATGAAAAGCAATCTTAGTAAAGTGAATTAAAACCCAAACAACAGAAAACTCAACAGGCAGGCGCTACTAGGGTGGCTTAGCTGGGTGGTTGATGCAGCTCCTGTTACAAGAGCAGCAGCAGTATGTTCTTGATTGTGACAGTCCTGATAGTCATGTCTTTTCATTGACATGTAGGGCACCTGGTTAGTGGGAGGTATATGAGCTCATATCAGCTGAAGTGCATCAGCTGTAGGAGACACTTAGTCATGGTAAATGGAAATTGGATACTAGTGAGGATTTAGCTGTTTTATTTACTGTATTGGTTGCAGTGCTTGGGAGTTCTAGCAGTGAAAAATTAGAGTTGGACAATAGACTATGTACTCGTTTTGGTGACATATTTCTGTTAAATTTTTCAAGGTACTTGGAGTGTGTCTCCCAAAGACTTATTTTTATAAATTGTACATTTTATTTTTCAATCTTCATGTATCTTTGATATCTGATTGACGTTTTCAGGACATTCTAATCCTTTCTACTGAAGGAAGCTCTTACAGTGGCAGCTTTTGCAGTCAGCTTCACAGAGCTCTCCTTGGTCTGTTTTTATGATGGGGATGAGGTCTATGACTGAGGAGCTGAGAGGAACCGAGATCTGATGAGTGGCAGGACAGGCTTTCGTAGTGACAGAGTTTAATTCTCACATAGACCTGTTCATAAAATTCAGATTTGTGGACCCTGACTCTACTCTCGCACTAGTTTGAGTCTAACAGTCCACAGGCCGCTGAGTTGCAAGAACATAAAGAAAGGACAAAGAAGATGAGAATTGGCCCCGAAGCCTTGATTCAGACAGTTTGCAATTACAGGCAGCAGTGAAAGTTTTCACGCTTTTAATACAGGTTATCTGAACAGCTTTTCTGCAAAGGGTGAGAAAATTGTGGAAGGTTCAAAAAGCAATGGCTTTCAGAACCAGATCTCTTACAAAATTTCATGCCTCTGCTGAGGTAGACCAGCAAGTTGAAGCGGGCGAAAATGAGTGAGATCAATGTAAAAACAGTAGTTAGTGCTCAGTAGATTGTCCCGCCTTGTGGATGACAGTCTAAATCAGTTCCTCCTATATTCTAGATTACCTACCTCAACCTCTCCTCCTTGTTTTAAAAAGTAAACAAAACCAAAATACGCCAGTCTCTCAGATGTCCTGAGACGATGCTCGGTGTTAAGAGAAACTGATATTTGTCTAATTGCCTACCAAGACTCAAGAGAGGTGACTATCTCTCCTTGTGCATCCTCTTTCCAGATTCATCATATTTTTCTCTTAAATTCTGCAAAATGGAAACAAACATATTTAAAAAAAGAAAATCCATTCACAATGGGTTTATGACTGCAGTGATCTGTGTTGTGATTTATCTTTAATACTTGCCAAATCGTTCTCGGTAGGCTTGCCTCTTCTGGGTATGAGTAATGAGAAGACATCTACAATTCATCTAGGAGAGAAAGCATGGATTGCTGTATTCAGATTTAAAAGGGAAAAATTCTACCAAAGTTGTCTTATTCATTAAATGGTGAAAGCAAATATCTGGGTTGCATGGTGGTTTTCAGTGTTTTTGAGCTTCAAACTGGGACACATTCTGTCATGCACAAAAGGGTAGGCATTCCTGTAATGATACCGGCAAGTCTAGTTTGTTTTCCCCTGACCTTACCAAAATGTTGTATGCCGTAGAGCCACCAGGTACGACCCATTTTGGACGCTATTCAGATCCTGCTATTGCAAAATTATTTGTTGAAACTTGGGGTGTTTCTTTTCTGTAAAGGGAGGTCATGGTGAGGAAGAAATGTGGCTTATACTGATGGATTAACTAGAAAAGTTCAGTTAAACTCAGGCTAACCTGTCTAAAGATTTTCTAAAACTTAAAATATCTCTACTGCAGAGCTCAAGCTGCTGTGATCTGAATTTCATCATGAGTGCTGGTGAAAGATTTGTAACTTCAGTCAGAAAGAGTGCATGCAATTTTTTTTTTTCCAGTAGTTTTTGATAATCTGTAGATGCAAGCTTGGATGTTTGCTAAAAGATCAAATTTATAACTTTAAATCAGAAAATGCAAGTCCAGAAATGAGTTATTTTAAGTTTAACAAAGCTCAGGTACTTGCTGTCTATTGCAGAGGACAGATAAGACAATTCTGTGGACATCTCCCCATTGATACAGGCTGAAATCTGGGGAGGGCTGTTGTGCACACCTTCAATTTGTCCTCACCTGAAGGCAAAGATGAAGGAAGAGGGAATTCATGGGGCAATAAATATACAGATAACGAGCAACTCATAGGAATAAACTTGAAAATAACAGAAGACTGCATGGAGAGAGAGATCTTCAGTGTTATGGGGGAGTAAAAGCTTCTTTTGCTGGACACATACTCAGATAGGAGACAAGATTTCCAAAGGAAAAATTCAATTAGCTTTCTGCAGAAGGAAACTGAACCTTTCCAGCCATAAGTGCAAGGATGAAAGTGCTGCGCGCCCAAGGGGCCCACAAAAAGAAACAGCATTTTGAGCCTTGCTCAAAGCTAAGGGAGTGATGTGGCTGTAGGTCAGGAAAAGGAGTCCAGAGCAGGTACTCAGTGTGGGGTTTTGCCCAGAATTGCTGAGAGCAGAACGACTGGAGTCAGCCAGCATTCCATCTGTGGCTTGAGGAATAACTAGTCACAATCAAGCATATAAGGATATTGCGTCCTTGTATCTCTGTACCCTTCTCTGAAACAGGAGTTTGTGCAGTGATAGGCAGCAAGATGAATGTAAACACTTGAAGGCAAAGTTAGTGGGTCCCATTGCACTGAAGGTAGTTTGTGTTCCCATTAAATATCTAAATGCACTTCCTGGAAGCCTCTTGTTCTGCAGACTGAGAGTGCAGTGAAGCTTGGAGATAGACTCATGCAGAGGATTGCTTTTCAACAGAGAACTCTTTCAAAATTTCCCACCAGGCGTCAGCAGCTCTTTAAGTCATGCTGTCTATTTTGAGTTTTATTTAGATTAACAAATTCCACACCCTCGCATACAAAAGCAGAATAGAGTGAAAACACAAGCTGCCCTAACAGAGCAATATCCAACAAACATTATGCTACTCAGAAATATTTGCTGTACAATCCTCCCCACAAAAGGGACTTGTTCAGCCAAAAGATGTCAGATAGCATCTTGCTAAAAGCAATGGTGCCAGTGGAGCTTGCTTCCAAGTTCATGCAGCTGATTTTTTTTTTTTTTTTTTTTTTTTTTTCCCCTCCACTTGCTTTATGCTAAGAATATCAGCCATTTATTTCTCTGGATCTCTGAACTTAGAGAAATGAGATAGATGGACTTCATGCAGGACTGTATCTGCTAAGGAAATGGACTCCTGTGTAAACAAATGTTATACTGTGCAGTAGAAGCTGCTGCTCTCTATTTAACAAAAATATTCTATAAAGAGGTTGGTTTATAAATACATGTTGCTGCACTTGCTCATTTTTACTTTATTAGGCCTCCAGGAGCTAATAGAGTAGAATTTAAAAAAAATATGCTGTGTGGCAGTGGTCCATTTTTGTGAGATCTGGGAAACTTATGTACTGAAATACCAATGATTCTTGAGTGGCCCATGAGGGCCTTGAACTGTGAGGACATGCTTCATATGTTAAAATAAAGACACTTTTCTCTATTTTTATAGTAGGTCTCTTTTGCATGAGTTTTGTCATGTGTGCAAGTCAGAAATGATGTGAGTAGGGTGATTTGATTTTATTTTTTACATTAAAACTTGTAGAAGAGGGAAAAGAAAAGGAAGAAAGGAAGGACTTGTATGCTTTTTTACTACCTTTAGATGGATCAATTTTGCTGTTAGTACTAGGGCTAAACTTTTGCTAATGGAGGAGAAAGTAATCCCTCTAGTGAAATACCTGTATGAGAAGTCCAGTGCTATTTCTTTGATTTACAGAGAAATATTTGTGTAAGAAGCTGCCATGCAGCATTTTAAGTGGGGAGGACACAGAGGTGCTTACACAGAAGCTATTATAAAGCTAAGCATTTCAATCCATTTATCAAAATACTCATCGTTCCCATCTGGAGACAGGTGAAATAATAAATATTGAGCAAAGAAACCTCAACTAGATCCAAACCATTTTATTAAAGGAAAGATATTATTTTTTTTAAAGTGACAATCTTTCAGCTCTTGCCAACTTTCTTAATAATTAAAGCACGTACCCATCTATCTGCTGACCACGGCAGGCTTCTGCAAAGGTGTTTATTGATCAGAAATGTGATTTTTGGATGATATGCTTTTACCTTATCTCTTAAATTCTTAAACAATGCTTAGTGGAAATTGCATTAAAAAGAATTTTTTTCTAAAGATATATTGTTTAAGAGGTAATTTAAAGACCACTATCCTTCGGAGGCCAAAAACTCTCTGGTATTTGTGGAACTGCGATACCACTAATTTAATTGGGTAGTAGTTGAGATAGTGGGGGGAAAAAGCAACCAAATTAATTCTTAGTATGATCTCAGTTATAGGCAGGAGATTCTAATTCTAACCTTGAACATAATGTTCATAACTCTCTATAGTGTAATGGTCCTGGAATAACCAGAAGAATCACTTCTCAAATGATCTAATTTAGTATATTAATTTGAAAGGGTAGGGGAAAACAATGATGTGATTGAAGTTAGTTTTGCAGTGAATCTAAGAGCATTTTCCCTCCCACCCAAAAAGAAAAAAAGCTTTGGAGACTCATACTTCCGAGTTGTGTGCAGTTCTTTCTCACAAGGAAATGCCATTCCAAAGGTGGCAACCAGAGTGTCGGGTAGAAATGAACTGGGGCGTGGACGACATGTGGATGTCAGACCAGTGAGTTCTCGCTAAGTAAATTGAGGAATAATGCAGTAGTTACAGGCAACACTGCTGTTTCTTGGTTTCTGCTATCATTTAGCCAAGCTGCAACGTACATATCTTGGAGCTACTGTTAGGATATTAACCTAGTGTAAGATTATCAAGTAACCACTGTTCCCACACTGATTATGCACCAACCGCTTCATCTTCTGCAGGAATAGAGAAACAGACAAGCTCTATTCCTGCAAAAATACCAATGTTTTTATATTTTCTTATTGAAAGTGCTGAAACCTATTTTAGCTGGAATCTATATTCAAAGGTAAGAGCTGGGTCTCTCCTTTGTGCATTTTCAGGCTAGAGTCTTTGAGCTTTTTTTCACTACAGGTTTCTAGTGAGCTTGATAGCAGATCCTCTCTCCTTTCTTCTTCCTGTTTCCAGCTGCTATCAATAGCATCACATCTTGGATTAAGCTGGTTCTGGTTTTAGCAAAGGTGGCTTTTTTCCTAGTTTAAACCTCATGGTTTCGGGGGATTCTGTTACTAGAGACATCAGTTTTGAATTGTATATCAATAGTGTTGTCAGTAGCCAGAGGGTATGGCACAGGGATTTCCATAAGCCTTTATTGGTGGTGTTGCTGGAGGATTGTTTCAAATTAGCTTCAATCTCATAAAAGTACAGTATAATGTTATTTCCCACAAAAAAAAAAACCAAAAAAAAAAAAAAGACCTAATTAATTTTGCAGTAAGCAACATTGGATGGTTTGCTTGTTCTAGAGTTTCATCAGAGCTCTCACTCTGCAAATGTCTGAATGCTGTAAGTCACCTTTTCCTCACTGTTTTAAGGCCAAATACACCACAGGCAGATTGGAGAGGAGCATGCTTAGAGCAGTAATGAATTTGGCTGTCTGTATATGTCTTTTTTGTCCTTGAAAATAAAGCTATTTAATGCTAACTCATTTAAAAAAAAAAAGTCTATGGGACAGTTACTGGAGACTTGCTAATGCCATGAAACTCAGATTCATAACAAGAGACATGCAACTCCAAAGTTAATTAGTGCTTCAATCTAAAGATTTATTTTAGCTCATTATAGATACTCAAGCTGTTTGCGAGATGCAGGGAGCAGATTTGGTTGGAATACAGCATTACTTTCCTTGGCATTTTTGAAGCCATGAAGGATTTGAGTTTTTTAAATATCAATGAGTATTTCTAGAAGGTTATGAAATACTTGCAATTTGAGAATTTAAATGTGACTTTTTGTGGGATATGTTTTCAAAATATTTCTATTAAAAAAATTAAAGATATTTTATTTTGAAAGCTGGGGGAAGAACCCTCTCTATCAAGAGGGAAGTTAGAAGGCCTTCTTGGTTTTCCGTTTTTATGCACTAGGATGTACAGCATATCATGCATGAGGATTAACGGTAGTAGAAAGCAAGTGTGCAAATTTTACTGGAGCAGTAGCACTTTATATCCACTTTGTATCAATGTAAACAATTGCAAAAGACAGAGGGCAAATGGACGAAGAGGCTCCAGAGAGCAGAAGGAAGCTAATTAATCTTCTGCTATCTTGCAACTTCATATTAGTAGTTTCTCTTATCATGTATATTTATAATCCATACCCCATGTATTTCAATTGCAGCTAACTTGTACTTTCTAAACGACAAATCCATGAAAGCTAGCTTGCTGATGTCCCCTTAAAATCAACTTAAACCTGACATTGTAATTTACACCACTGTTTGTCACTATTTAATTTTCTCTGACACTCACATTAGTTATACCTGTTCACATCTGTTCTGAATTTATCCCGTTCAATTTAATTTATTATTACTTCCAATGCATAAAAATCCAAACCAGTAACAAATTGTTCAGGTAATAAGTCCCATCCACTGGCATGCCTATAGCCAAGAATTTGTTGACGTTTCCATTACATATCCTGGGGTGCAGGCGTAGGTAGGAAGGAAGCAGTTTAATGCACTGACAACCAGAAGATTCAAAGTGCAAGGAAGGTAAAGGCCAGGAAAAGAACTAGATAGGCTTCTGAAGAGACTGGATGATTTTCTTAAGGGAATGGTAATAATTAATACATTGCACTCGTACAAACTGAAAAGACCTTCAGGAAGAAAAAGATTTACAATGTTCTAGATAGTAAGTCAGTGTCTGCTCAATAAGTTCATGTGAGGAGGCTGGGATGCAGCTGTTGAATCGATAGAGTTGGGAAACAATTCTGGAAGGCACGTTGTTGAGTGCGAGGAAGGAAAAGCAATGGGAGAACAATTGAGACATGCCCCAGGAAGAAAATTAATGTGTCTGGCTTCCCACGAGACAACAGAAATCTGAACTGAAATTTTGGAAAAATGGGAGGGCAAAAAGCTGAAGGAACAAAAGCCCTTGTGGCTGTTAAACTTCCACTGGTGGGGAAGAAGGGCACTGAATTGCTTTGGGTTTTTGCTCATGATCGTTCATGATCCCATTTGTGTTATGGGATCTGGTATGCCCTGTAGGACAACGATAATTTTGAGACTTGAATGTTTTAAATTTGCAGAATGGCTGTATCTGCTTCAGGATAATTAATGTCTGTTCCTGCTTATGTCTCTAAGCTCCCTTCAGTCTCTGAAGTGTAGGACTATGTCCCAGGGTTGTGTTGGGCAGAGAAACCTGAGCTTAGCACACAAAAGACCACCAGCTTGCTCAGGAGTTTCTGGAGCAAGAGGTTTGACGTCAGTTTCTGGATCTGGAATGTGAAAATAAAACTTGAGGCTTGTTTGGAGGAAGGGCCTCATTGCAGTAGCTCGCAGGTCTGCATGTTCTCAACAAAGGAACGAGATGGAAGATCCCAGTGCAGGATGGGCATGCTTGGGTGGGTGGAAGAATTAGATGGTGATGTTTGATAGGCGAGTAGGATTTGAAGATGCAAAAACACTCTTGGAAAACCACCTGGTGACTCTGCTTCAGCAGAGTACACTGGATTATTCATTCTGTGGGAAGGTGAAAGTCTTTGCTTTTGAAATTGTGCCTTAGTGAATAATCTGGAACGTTATGAAAACAGTGAATTCATCTGTTCATGAATAGTGTGGATATTTTTGCTTTTGTGCCATACCCATCCACAGCAATATTTTTTGTATTAAATACTATGAATCCACTTCACCTGTCAGCACTATTCAAAACACAAAATGCTGCATGAATAGGAAGGATGTTCTGGGATCTCTCAGATGATTACTGTTGCTAGGAAAACCACTTCCTGATATCTTTGTGCTCAGTGTCTGTGTCTCTCTTTGTGTACAGCCTTCGGTGACAGGCAAATTCATATCAAGGCACAGGGAAGAAATAGGAAAAGTTTAGAAATGTTTAAAGAACACTGCTTAAAGTTAAAAGGCGGATGTCATTGCAAATAATAGTTAAGAGTTATGATTTCTTTCCGATGTGGGATTATTGGTATTAAATTGGAGAGAATTGCAGTGCTGGTTATGCTGTGACTGTGAGTCTGATGCAGACTTGGGCTGCATTAAAGCTGAAAATTGTTAGGACCTCCAAAATGCACTTAATGTATTTTGTATTGTAACAGCAAAGAGGCTTATACCGAAGGGTCACAACTGCTGACTTCTCATCCCTACTTGTCTGGTTGTGGGGTTTACTTATTTTGATTATTTTATTATTTTTTTTAAAGCAAATTTCTGAGCGAGTTAAATGTTTACATTAGCCAGGGGGCTTTATGGGTTTATATTTTTTTGGTACGCACTTGCAAGCACAGGAATCGTAGTATTTAATCTGCTGTGATAGAATGTGTTGAATGCTAGCAACTATCAGATAATATGAAGAACTAATATTCTTAAAGTCATCGTGCAATCAGAAACCCAGACTTAAATTACAGAAGATATCGAGACTCGTGTGCCATATTCTCAGGATAGTATTACCTTAGCTATTTGAGGCCCACCCTTTAAGTTGTGCTCTTATATGATGAGTCCTAAACCAGGGAGCTAGCATTACACTCAAAGAATAACACGGTGGCACAAAAGGCTAGTGTCAGCCAGGAAAAAAGTCTGTTCCCTGAGTTTCTGCTGTCACCTCTCTCTTTACTACCACTATTGCTGCCCCTATCCTGTCAGGTTTTTTCTTAATGAAAACAAAAATTTCAAAGAAAGAGTCTTCCAAAGAGAGTTTCTATCTGAACAGAATAGCAAAGTTGTGTAGGTGCAAGTCAGCAGATGAGCAGAAGCACTGTGGCCAAACCTTTTAAAATCTCTCACCTGAGTAATGTCTACAGGTTGGCCATTGCTAACGATGTGGAGGTTCCCCTCTCAGGCCAGTCTATGGAGATTATCCTTGTCAGGCCCAGCTGGAGAGATTTGGACTTTTTATCTGAAACACCTCAGTTTTTTTTCTCTTTAGAAGCCCCTTGCATACGAAGCTGGTGTGCTGAATAAAACGGCATCCATCACATGCTTTTGCCCAGATGTTAGCACTGATTCTTTTCTGTTGATGGCAAATTTGCTGCTAAACTGTACTGAATTTGTCAGTTCTACCAGCTGAATAAGAAGATGCAGCTGTACAGGGTAGATTTGGCTACTTGATGGATAGATTAGTTTTTATCTCTTGCACTTGGCTGGAACTAGTCTGAATGTACCATTTCCTCCCAAACTGGATGTGTAGTTCTGCCGCCTGCCCTAAGGAGAACAATGGCTCCCACTGGATGCTTTGTCCTATTTTTTCCACTCTCTAGCTGCAACATCCTTTTAATAAACCAGCTCCCAGCCAAGTACAGTCTTTCCCCAACGCATTCTAATTCTTTAAAATAGCAGAAAATTTATTCTGTTCTCCTGGGTCTTTAAGTCCACGTTTTAAAATTCGAAGGGAATAAGCAGAGTATCCTCTACTGTGATACAGCCAAAAAAGGGGATATATTATATTTTCCACAAGGAACTAGCTTAACAGTTGTAATGATTATGGGGGGGGGGGGGGGGGGGAAACAAAAACACCACAACCCAAGCCCTAGTAGTTATTAAAGGGAAAAGTTTGTGGGCAATAACTATGGATGAAACAAAGATTTTCTTGACTTTCCACATAAGTGTTTCACTTTCCTTCTCCTCCTCTTTTATCATTATTTATATTTATTTGTTTTACAGTCTAGTGGACTCAGAGGATAAATTTCTTTATGTGCTTTGTGCTATAGAAGAAACATGTTAAAACATAACTCCTGATTTATTTGTAGTCTAGTGGAGACAAACAAGCAGAAAACGGCAGCGTTGGCATTACAGATGGCTAAATGAGGACCAGGGGCAATAAGCAACGAGCCTGGGGTTGCAGGAGTCGTCAGTGTCAGAGGCTGAAACTAGACCTTGGATTTTTATGCCATGGCTCAATAGGTCTGCAGGTTTTTTCTTTTTTCTAAGACTTCTTTGCCTTCCTTTCCCTGCCACTTTCTTTGTTCGTCTCTTGTTCAATTTGTCCATTCTTCTCTGTCTTCTTCAGGGTGCCAGAAAAGAACTAAAACCCCATCAAATAATATAACTAGTTTCCCTGGGATGGCCTAATGAATATGTGATGAAATAATTTAAGAAGACATTTAGTCTCCTAGAATTTCACAGTCTGAATGAGTGAATTCCTTCCCTTTTTTCCCCCCTGTGTGCAGGAGTCCAAAACTTTTAAATCATTATGTGGTAAATTTACCCCCACCCACCTATTGCTTTTGCTCCCACTTTTCCTTTTTTCTGCTAATGAGTCATGATATGTAATTACCTTCTGTCTTTTCCGCATTTAGCGAACATGCCAGTGCAGAATGATTTAAGAAAATAAAACAGGCTTTAAAAAAAGACAAGGAAACAAGCAAGCATCCAGGACTGCTTTGGCTCCTACTCACCATTCTTGCTCTTGCCAAGTGTAATGAATATTGCTTTTTCTCTGTGGCACTCTGAAGCAGGATTAAGTAAACTTAAATCTATATTATTACATTTTAATGAATGTTTGTGTATTGGGATGATTCTTATTTTTTTTTTTTAGTGGGCCATCAAGCTTTACTGGACTTACAAAGGTGGTGAAATTCAAATGATCTGATCTCTCCCTGAAACGCGTTGTCTTTAAATCTATTATTCAGCCTTGCAATGTGTGTTAGAATGAGCTGTGCAAAATATACTAGGTGAAATAAGCAGAGGCTGTAGCATAAGGTGGGAAGGGCTGACTGTGGGTTGAGGCATGCTTTTATTGTTGCCCCCTCTACAAGTGCTGGAAAAAATAGACTGTCTTAGACCCCCTAAACCTCCACCTGAATCGGGGAAGAGCACATCAAAGTCAAGGCACCTCAGAAGTGCCCTACTTGCCAGATCCTTCTGTTTTTAAAGTGCTTTTGCTGCATGTGGCTGTGACAGTGTGTCCTGGAGAGAGAGATGTTTAGGGCTGCTTATTAAATACTGGGAACTAGAAGTTCATTGTCACTTTAGGAATTTGTTTTTAAGGATTGTTTCTTCTTACTGACGTGGGGAAGAATGTAAAAGCCAGCTCCCTCAGCCACTGAATAATAAATGATTGAATAGCAGAAATTCAATAGGGCTTTTTCTGTGAGTAAAATGGCAAAGAAAATAACCATTTCTTTGGGATAACTCATCCATTCATGGATAACTTCTTTTGGTAAATAAATATCTTGCCACCTGCAACTCTGTGCTCCTAAAACTGTTGTGTAATTTCCAGTATTTTCTGATGGCTTCTGAAATGAGTTTTAAGAAGATTGTTGTTTAAAGTAAACAAAAAGAGAGAAAGGAGAAAGAACTTACATCAAAGATATCAGCATTTCTCCTCTCTCTGCATGTTTCCCCTGAATATGGAGTTGGCAAACTCTCAAATCACTTTATCATGTTTGAACTTGGGAAAATGTATGATAATACCAGCTGAGCTAATATTTAAAGAGCTCTTCACTTCAGAATTTTATTGTCTCTTTCTCAGTTCTTCTGACAGGCATGGTGGTGAGGTTGTGAATGGCTCAGGCAACTGAAAAGGGAGGCAAAAAGACGTTTGCACCTCAACCTGGATGAACTTGGGTCTAAAACAGCCCCTTCAGAATTTCTTGGAGATAAATTTATTGCAGTAGTCTCAAGGACTGCTTAGTAGACAAGTCTCAAGCAGAGTACCATGTATTCTGGCTTTCCCTGCCAGCTCTCCACCTCTGCAGGATACTCTGGTGTCTATGGGAATCTGGTTGTGCCTCTGGAGATCTCGTTGCTGTGCTCAGGCACCAGCGGTCACAATGGTCACCTGAGTTTTCAGTGTCTGGTTAGGATGACAAGATCCCTCTTGCACAGACAAAACTATAAACTTAGAGAGCTTACTTGTGTGTTTTCCCCAGTGTTCCCCCCCACCCTGGTAGTTTGTGGGTGGGGGTTTTTTAGTGTGTATCATGGTGGTAACTTCATCTAGGTTTCTGACAGATCATCAGGTTTCTGACAGATGCAAGAAAAGCTGGGAAGTGGCACTTTGATGTTAAGTGGATGTGCAGTGGGAGAGGGGTTATCAGCACATTAGTGACATTTTATTTTAGACTGTTATTTACGGCTTCCTTCCTGGCCTCTAATGTGGGTTGAATTGATAGTAGGAAGAAATGGTGGGAAAGAATAATTCTGAGGATCTTGGAGGTCCTTGGGGGCCCTAGACATTTAGGGCTTGCTTTGAAAATGCTCTAAGGCTTGCAGTGTGTGGGTAGAAAATGTTGATTTGTGGCTTTGTTTGACTTTTACCTGTTTTTACCCTATTTGCCACCACACCAGACAATCAAATCAGGCTTTGGCAGGTGATCTCTAGAGGCATTTCTCCAAAATGCTTAAAGGTTAATATATCCTCAAAATCAAGTGGGCCAGAGAGATAAGGAGGTTTTGGCTTTCCTTCATCTATGGTCTGACCCTGGGAAGCCCTGGGTTTTATCTCCCTCGGCACCTCAAGTAATGAGTGCTTTGGCGTGGGTTTAGGATCCTTGACCCTAAGATCCAAGCCATAGGGTTGGTATTTCTGGGTCTGAAGTCAACGCATGCTTAAGGGTTAGCACGGTCATCTGTAGGTGAGGTTCTCCTTGCAGCTATCATGTACTTTAATCCCAACTTGTGGGAGTGAAACCGTGGCAACTTTAAGTGTGTGATTTCCTTCCTATTACATTATTTCTTCCAGTACAGGAGGTACCCAGTGTTTGTCATTTAGGAGTGTCATATCATTACATTGCATATTGCAGTGTAATGATGTGAAATGATTAAATGACAAAATGCCAGTTCACTGCCAAAAATCTTAAGTAGCTTACTTTTATTTGCAGATGGGAAAGCTATTATTAATTTCTATACGGGCTTTGCCAGATGAAATAACAGAAGCAGACTGAAAAGGGAGGTGGGTTTAATCCTTTTTCTAATTTGAACACGAGCAGTAGCAGTGATGTCCACCTCTAGTCCTCACTTCAGAGCATATGTCCAGCGCCAGTGGTATATTGCCATACACTGGCTGAGTCTGCTGTCAAATAATGACAGCAGGCATCAAAAGAAGAACAGCCTGGCATTTTTTGAGGGGGAAATACTCAGCTTCAAATAATGCTGTATGAAGCAGTTTAAGCTGTTTTGTTCAATATTGTTTCTTAGTATTAGTATTCAAAAATATTTCTTGCTAGATTAAAGATAATCTAAGTACGGCATCAAAACTAAATGAGTGTGCCTCTGTTTCTGAAAAAGGATGATGGGACCAAAGACAGCATGGGTAGGTGGAGCAGTTGTCTAGAATTTGAAATTACTATATCAAGGTGAAAACAAAATTTAGAGGGCTCAATGTATTCAAGCCAGGAAGAACAGGAAACCTTCATCCTAGAGTGCAGAAACAACAACACAGGAAACTGCAAGTCTAGCAGCAAGGATTTTTATCTAATAGTTCTGGGGCTGCCAGGCTATGTGTAGAGGCTAGCAAACATAGCCCTGCTTTACAAAAGAGTAAAAACTTCCAGGCCCCATCTGGCTGTTAGTTTGACCTCAGTAGCACCTGAGGTCTTGGAACAGATAGTAGAGAGTGAAGAGACAGAGATAAAAGTAAAACTGGAGAAAATGCGGTTTAGTTTACCAAGGGCAGACCAGGGGACTATCCAATGTCTTTAAAGATTTCACTTGAGACATCCCAAAATACTTGTTAGCACTGTTCTTAAAGACGAATTCAAACATTAAGATGAGAAGAGCAGGCCAACTACTAGTATGATCGGGGAAATAGCATACTGTGTTAAAAGACCTTTGTAAGACCACGTCTGAGAGGGAATTAGACTGGTTTCTTGAAACGGTGAGTGAGCATAAGGGAGGTAGAAAAGTAAACTATAGTGTTGGCACAAGAGCAAATAACTCTACACTAAAATTGAATCCATTTCAACTTCCATCAAGGAGAGGAGGCTCTGGAACAGCCATTGAATATTTGTGGAGGTCAGAACGTATAATGACACTTCAGATGGAGAATAGGTGCATGAGGGGGTTTATGCAATGTGGCTGCCCTTGTCATTCGCTTTCTGCTCTTGAACCTGTATTCCTATTTAGTGGTAACCTAAACTTCCTTCTACTTGTTTCCTTGCACAAAGGTATTGTAGGGACTAAGACAGATCAACCACAGGTTCAAAGTGAAATGTTAGGGTTTGTTTTTTTTTTTTTTTTTTGAAAAATGAAAAAAGGGGTTTGCATCAAAAAGGGGAGTTCCTATCTTGCACCATTGGGTGTAACAAAATACTTAAAAGAAGTAAGAACTACAACCGATTTCTTGGGCATTTCGTGAGGATCCCAAGAGGTCATCTAGCTTGTTTTCTAATGCAAAGACAGGTACACCTGAAATATCACTGTGTCTGTCCCAGCTTTTTGGGGAACTATTTGGGTGTTATCTCTACATAACACTTCTGTGATATTCCTCCAGGTTTAGTTTAAGCCAAAAGTCCCTAGGCTGAAGTATCAGTAGATGAGTGACAAGAAATTCTGAATGGATCATCACTGGTGGAGAAATACACTTCTCTCCTTGGGTCACGCAAACCCATCTTGGTTGCAAAGGCGCATCTTAGGCCAGTTTCTGTTCTGACTTTTGCTTGAGGGGAAGATTATTGGGAGATACATAGGTTAAAGCTGACACAATGACACTTTTGCTTGCCTACAGCTACGCATATGTTTGTGCTTTGCTGGATTGGGGCCTTAGCCAAGTGACGTATAGTGCTTTTCATGATATAGATAAGGTGATATAGGCTCTTATAAATTAAAACTTAATAAACATAAAGCATTTCTGGCTGGTTCTACACTAAAATCTTGGTTGTTTTAGTTATGTTTTGCAGTCTTACTTTGCTTTTGCTTTGTTAATGTAATCTGTGCTCAAAGTAAAAGTGGAAAAAACAGGCAAATGGTTTGTATTTATATTTTATTAGGTTTCCTTGACACGTTGGAAGTCACTTGTCTGTTATAAAAACTAAGGTAACAGACACCATCCCAAAACAATAATAATTTTATGGATTTATAAACAATAGTAGCATGTTTGCCAAGATGGCTAGTAACTGTTTGGACCTGTCTTTTTAGCCTGACGTTTTTTTCTAAGAAGAGAAAACACAAGAGACAAGTTTCCACTTCTAGCATGCTGGCAGAAATACAGAAACCCCATTCTTAATGTGAAGGGACTTAAAAATGGACAACTATTCAACTAATAAAACTGTCAAAAGCACTCATTGTACATGCGGCTAAGAGGTTAGACGTTTGAAAGGCATTGCAATGCTAAATATACTGTCTTATATATGGACTGACTTCCCATTAATTTATTTACCTAATAGATGAATTACAGCACATATGACGGACTTGATTTTTAGTTGCCCTTCTCTAGGTTTAAGTATAAGAACACAAGAAAACCCCTTAATATTATGGATTTTTTTTAAAAACCCAAACACCTTAATTGCCTTATACATTACAATAGCAACTTTTAAATTTTGTTGAGTCTCTTCTACCGTGGCTCCCCAGTGTAGAAAATACTCTCTGAAGCCCGTACTCAGTCCTAGATTCCGATCTTACCAATGTGATTTCAGACCACTAGATCTCTAAAACTTAATGATTCACAAACATAAAATTTATGTTCTATATATAAATGGCCCATAAGGATAATTGACACTGCAATCCAGGTGTGGGTTTCTAGGATGCCTGAGTGCATCACTGCCAGCTGCAGTGATGACATCCACACGCTGACCCTGTCCTGGCTACCCAGGAGCTGCAGCTTCTGCAACTACTCTCTCACTCAACCCAGTTTGTCACACTCTCTCAAAATGCTTTGATCTTTGATAGGAAAAGCTGTTGCTAATTTCAGGGAAGTGATCTAGCACTGAGCAGAGAATATGGTCCCTTGTCTGGTCTGGGATTTGCTTCTGATAAGTGCCTGCCTCTCTCAGTTCACTTTCAATCATACAAGAATAGAAAGTGTTCAATAACTTAAAGAATCAAAGTATGAAGGATGAGAGAGAACCATTAATTTCTCTTGCCTCTTTTGGTAGAAATGAATGACACTGACTTAAAGAAAATGGGCCATATCTATCCCTGCCATAATTCTGCCGGTTCTAGTGACTGTACAGCAGAAGCAAAGCGGTTTCCCTGCCATTAAGGACTAAGCAGTAATAAATGCCTTAGCCATAGTTAGCCTTGCTTTCCTTTCCAATAGTGAAAAGTCAGTGTGACGCATTTTACAGTCAGTTTCACTGTAAAACTCAAAAGGGCTGGAAATAAGCCTATTCCTACCATCTTCTGTATGTTATGACCAGTAGACTGTTCTGGTGAGAAGGAAAAAAGCAAAGTTAAAGAAAACAAATCTCTCTCCCAAACAGCCTAGAAAAATGGTATTTTATTTTATACAACCCTACCCTTATGCAGCAAGACATCCGCAATAGTTTCATCTATAGTTTAATGAAATCACTGCTATACAGCTAATTTCTCCTGTGATCAAAGTAAAAAAAAAAAAAAAAAAAAAATATATATTATATTGAAATAGTCTTGGTTCTCGTTTTCCTGGGGTTTAATTTCATTGCAGGTTTTTTGTGACAAACTTTAAAAAAAAAATTGTATTTTAAGACAGGATTTGGTAACAGCTTAGTTAATTAACTGCATTATCTATGGTTTGGAAAAGGGGTGACCTATGTAACGCTTTCTTGCTTGCTCAATTTTGGCTGTAAAACAAGTGTAAAACTCATTTTACCTGAAGCTTATGTCACCTGTGCATCACTCACTTGTTTACAATACTCTTAAAGTATTAGGCAGGTTGGGTTATAGATGACCCTAAACAGCAGATTTGTATGTTTTGCTGCTACTTAATGGCCTTAATATAGAAGAATTAGATTTCAGTGGATTTTTTGGTACCTATGTCTCTGGCCATAGTAGGGAAACAATATCTTGGAAAGATGCTTCACACAAGGATGATGTTTTTGCTTCTCTTCAACAGAGTGTGTAGGTCTTGAGTTACGATTCAATTATTTTGCTCTAAGATATATACTTTCATTATCACTTAAAAGTAACTTTGAGCTGAAACTTTCTGTTAGCTGGCTGTTGTGAGTCCCTCTTTCCTAGTTATTCCTCTCAGTACTGATCTTGCAGCAGAGGAGGACAGAAGTTGGGGTTGTCTCACAGAACCAGCAGCGGGTCACCTTTCTGCTTGCTTAGATTTTAGTGCGAGATGGGTCAGAAGCCTACCAAACCATGAGCTATGAAGCACATACATGCTTCATGTCTGTAATTACACTTAATGCCTCTTCTCCATATTTTGTGTTAGTCTATGCATAATACTACTCTAGTATTTTCTAGTATTTTTCAATTATTAGTTCACCTTAAGAAAAGGTAACAAATGGGAGTATATTCTTCATGGAGCCAGATCTTGTTTTAAAACAAAACAAAAAACCCTCAAAACTGAAGCATTTTTGTAGCAATACCTTTGTGTGTGTGTGTATATAGATATATATAGTTAATGGGGTGTTGATCCATTTTTTAAAAATATACTTATTTATAGGGGTGCTGAGAGCTAGCATCCCTAAAAGCAATGCTCAACCTAAAGTAATGCATTATATTTGAACACTGTATGTTTGACAATACATTTCATGGCTCATTTCCTGCCAGTTGTGAGCTCTAGTAAACACAAAGAGCAAATTCACATTTTTCATGTCAAAAAGCCCTATAGTTTGTTCCCTCTAGGATATCACTAGTTAAATAGATTTCTGTAAGGACATATTCTGTTCACACTGTAATCTGTTGTGACACTAAATCTTAATCCGTCTTCAAATTTCCATTGTTTTTGTATGAAAAGATTATTTCTAAAATATTTTATATCTCACATTCATTTTCTTTGCTAAGAATTAATTGCATAAGCAGTGGGTATCTGACCACTATTAAGTCTTCTATCGTAACCCAAAATTAAGAATTTAATGTGGATTATTCATAACATCTATCCAGTTAATTCAAAGTAATTTTTCTTTGCACTAGGCAGAATTTACACTTTCTTGAAATGAGCTTACCTCCTCATGAGATCTTGAAAAGAAGTCAACCTGGGCTGTCCTAAAGGTTTTGAAACACCTGTGTCACTACTCTGCTGCAGAGCTGAAGGGGTTTGCTATCCTATGTCATCCATAGGTTGCTCTTTCATAGGTGCCATGGGGCTTACGTGGCAGTGTAAAGCAGGAAAATGAATTACAGAGCTATATGGCCCTGTGAATGGCAAATGGATGTG
Source organism: Rissa tridactyla (assembly GCF_028500815.1). NCBI lineage: Eukaryota > Metazoa > Chordata > Aves > Charadriiformes > Laridae > Rissa > Rissa tridactyla. The sequence continues at coordinate 8,115,282 of NC_071477.1, forward strand.
CATCTCTGCTACTAGTGTAAGTAGGTAGAGAATTCTGTTCTTGTAGCATTTTATACAAACTTGTCATACAAGCAAGTTACTATGGAAGTCTGGAAGAGTGGAGAATAAGACCTCATATTTCAAGGCTCTGTCTTGTTATTTTAAATTAGCTCAGCAAGGAGCTGCCTGGAAGTTTTCTGGCAGTCATAATAAGCTTCTGTGAGAAAGACCTATGATTCTTGGAATAGCTGGGTTTATTTCATGATTGCTTCTTATTATCACAGAATCACTCAGCTTGGAGGGGAACTCAGGAGGCCTCTCATCCAACCCCCTGCTCAAAGCAGGGGCAAACACTGAGTTCAGACCAGGGTGCACAAGGCTCCTCCCAGTTGGGTCTTGAAAATCTACAGGGATGGAGATGCCATGACCTCTCTGGACAGCCTATTTCAGTGCTTAATTATCCTCCCAGAGGAAAAAAGTTCTCCTTGTATCCATACAGAAAATCCCCTGTTTCAGTCTGTTTCTTGTTCTCCTGCTGTGTGCCTCCGAGAGGTGCATCTCTGCCTGGGTCCATCTTTTTCTGCAACGTCTTCTTTGGGCCAGAGGGCTGCTATTACATTGAGATATATCAATACTAGCACTAGATAAGATGAGAGAAATTCACCCGACAGCTCCAAGCAACTGCAGTAGATGTAGGGAAAGAGTGAGAAGAGCAGGCACGTTGAAAGATGGATTGGTGGATCCTGAATATGGCCAGGAGTGGCTACATACACAGACTGGAACGTAGGTCTGCCTTAACTTAGAGGAGTAGTGGGCTACTGAGAAATGCTGTCTGTCTCCTTGAAATCTGGGATAGCGCTAGACAAAAAGTGAACACAGTTAGCTTAAGAAGGTATAACAAATTCACTCAAACTATTTAATGCGTACACAGTTCAAAACTGAGGAAGAATTAAGTTTATTGGCAAAACAGTAGTATTGGTTTAAATGTTGGATCTCTAATATTTTGAAAGTATGCCTTCAGACTCTGTTATTTCACAGGATGTGGAAAGCCTCTAACAATCAGTTCTGAAGTAGGCTGCAAAGAATGGCAAAATTCTCCTGCAGAAAAGAAATAACGGTGGCTGTACACAGGACACAGAAATCTTTGCTTAAAGCACATTGCTGATACTTTTTTTTGAAACATAAATGCAAGCTAGGATAAAGCACATAGCTAAGCAGAAAAGGACCTCTTGGAGTCAGATATTTGTGAATAAAGTGTCGGCTCTAGAAAGGTAATACAAATGATATACAGTCGCTTTGTAGTCGTTGGCTCTTTAATTGAGCAGACTGATGTGTTGCTAGCATAATGGATCTTCGGAGCAGACTGAGAATGAGGTGCTGTTATTTTGTTTCTCAAAGCCACACATTTGAAGTGCAGGTGAATACAAACCATTTAAGAAATAATTGGTCTGACCTAGCACTGGAGTAGCCATTTTGGCAGCAGTAAAAGAGGTGTTACTCAGGTGACAGAAGACAATGAGACAGAGATATATAACACAATATTTGCTCAGCCTAATGAAAAGAGAGGGGGGGAAAAAACTACAAAAGAAGTCCTATCCCTTTTGGTTCTACTCTTACAGCCTCTGCAGATTCTTCTGCTTCATTAGCCAAATTTCAATACCTTTCCATCTTTCCTGATTGTTCTTTAAAAACAACCCCCCTGGTTTCATTTATCGTTTCTATCCCTGCTTGTAAAATCCTTGTCTATGAACTAGGCATCTCAAACCTGCATCACTGCAGATTCCGTTTTCCTTGTTTCAGTTCCCTTCTCTTCAAGTCCATCTGTAAGAATACAACTGAATTCATTGCATGTTTTGGCTATTCTGTGGCACCCTTTCCTTCAATGTTTACATTAAATTCTATAAAATTATTTCCGCTTAAAAAATGATACTATGGCTTTCCTGGGAAAAAGGAGTTTCTGAAGAGCAGAGAGTTGCTATTAACACTTTAAAATCAAAAGGTCAGATCCAAGTGAATAAAGCTGATGGAACAAAGCTGATCTGTAGAAGCTGAGAACCTAGCTCCAGGTACTTCTGTATGGACTTTGAAAGATACTGCAGTGCTTTTTCTGGACGTGTCCTGCTCTCCTGCCGCACAGTTGTCCTGGCTCGGGGCGGAGCAGGCCCAGCTCTGCTCAGGGAGAGGCTCCTGCGCACGCTCGTTGCCGTGGCAACCAGGGTCAGCTGACCTGGGTGGGTCCCTGCGGGGAGGCGCGGGCAGGTCAGGTGACCCAAACTGACCAATGGGGTGCCCCATCCCATCTGCCCTGCTCAGTAGAGAAGCTGAGGGATCAAAGGCGTCGGGTGGGCTCTTCTCCCACGGCTCTCCTCTAATGGCTCGGCTTCTCCAATGGCTCTCTTTCGTCAATGACTGACGTCTGAGGAGGACCCCGTCAGCTCGTCTGCCTTTGATCCCCGTCGGTGTGTTCCAGTTCCCATTTGTCACTGAGTCCAGTCTGGAACTTCCCCAGTGCCTGACGGTGACGTCTTCCTAGGAACTTGATCCAGTTTTGTACATATTTATTTATATTGTATCTATTTCATTACATCCTTTTTTATTTTATGATTAATTTTTTATTAAAGTAGTTTAGTTGTTTTCTAAACTCATAACTCTCTCTATCTCTCTTCTTCCTCTCCTTGGAGCGAGAGGTGGGGAGAGCATCTGTCGTCTTGTCATTGGCCAACCCGGCCCAAACCACGACAACATGCATCTCGCTTCAGATAGGCCAAAGGCTTTCATTCCTGGTCAAAGTGGCATGTTCTGGTGATTTGAGGAAATGATGAAAGGAGTTCTCAGTCTCTCAAAATATAGTAAGAATGGGATTTATCAGGAAAGGGTGTAGATCTTGGAGACCCTTAAAAGTCAGCTGCATTTATGAAGGAAGATATTGGTAGAAAAAAGGTCCAACGTGTCAACATGGAAGTAATATACGTATTTGTCACAGCAGGGGTCACAGGCTTAACAAGAGAAACAGTCTCATGAAGCAGCGTAAATGTTCTTAGTTGCTCCTCATCAGACAATATCATTTTAGAAATCTGACACTGATGCAGGCAGTGTAGTGACTGGGGGAGGGGAGTTCAGTTTCAGACAAGATACAATCAAAGCAGGTGCAGTTATGAAGTAGCTCTTGCTGATAATTTTATCTGTGTCATCTTCTGCCTGTGAACATGGAAATATTTAAAAAGAAAAGCCAATGGATTGTTTTAGAATCCATTTAGGAGGACTATGTAATAATTCTTCTTTGAAAATAATTGAGCGTCAGGTTTGGGTTGATACACCTAGACTGTCAGGGTCACGGATGCTCATCAGACTCATCCATAATGATTGGGACTTGGATGTACAACTGCTCCCATATTGTGATGAGCACAGAACGTTCCCCTAGGTCGTCAGCATGACTCTGGCATGGCAAAAGATTTCCTGCTACAAGGTGTGCCTATAGGGAAACCCTTTTTTTTTTTTTTTCTTTCTTTGTTTTTCTCCTGAAGAACTGTACTTGCCACACAGGAACATTAGTTAGTCCCATTTACTCTGTTCTTCTTGATCCTGTTAAAGGGTGCTTTGAATAGCAAGCTGTCATTATTCGGATTCTTTCAATGTTTTGTATTAATCTAAAAGCAGCACCAAGATGTGGGATTTAAAATCCTTTCACTCACATTTTTAGGATGCTGTAATAAAGAGTTGCTTCATAACATGTTCAAGGTCTATTAAATAAATGCACTGAAGAATTCCTGTTCCTTCTGAAATGGGCTTGTCAAGCTAATGTAATTTCAGTGTCTGCACATGGAAGGTATGCTATTTTCTCCTTTCAGTGATTTCAAAAATTAATAATTAAAGTTTCCTATTTTCATTTAATAATCAGTGCAAATTACTGCACTTTTCTTCCTTTGTGTTTTATAATATTATGGTAATTATTGCTATGTGTACCTGTATGCATGACACACTGAAAACATTTTTATCAAATCATTTGAAGAAATTGCTGAGCCAATACAGCTTCAGGTTAGAGAACTTTGTAGGCCCAATCTACTAACAAATCCTGGCATGATGCTTGTTGCAAGGATGCCAGCCTGTCAATGGCTTAATCACGGAGAATAATCCTGGTATCTCTTTATTGTACTGTGGAAAATGATTATTTATGACTGCAGGGAGTATGAGTTTACTAATTTCTGAAATACACTTCCTTCCTGTGTTTGCAAAAAGAAACGGTGCTTGTTTCAGCCTGCTGCTGTAAGTGGCTGAGTTGCTGTACATGAGGGCACTTGGCATCTCTTAGGAAGGCTCAGCAGTGTCCAGTGGCCCTGCTACGTAGACACGATAATCAAGGGTGGGTATTTGTCTGAGGTAGGAAGCTTGCTTTATGTATTTTGGTTTTTTATCTCACCTCTGTGCAAATACAACATTGAAGATCTCCGCCCTCCTCTACCCATGAGAGCATGCTTATGGATGGATGCTTTGCCTTCCCTTTTCTCCAAATTCTGTGTTTGTGATACACGTACCTTTTCAAAACAAATAAATTCTGCCTCTTCAGAAAATATCATGGTTCACTTCCTTAATTCCTGTGGAAGGCAGGCCAGTTATATAAGACAGTCGACTCAGTATTCATTGCTGAGGGCTCGCTAGCCTGTTTTTATTCTTTGGGAGGAGTGGTCAATAAGAAGGGAATAACAGAGAGAGAAATCTCCTCCTCCTGTAAAAAACCAAACTTTAGCCTTGACTTTGGGGTACAGATCAGGGACACCATGGGGCAGAATGCTGTAGTGGCCTTTTCCCCAGTTGAATTGTGATAAACACTTGGTACATCGACCGTGAGCGCTGGCTGTCCTGGGCTCTGGGCGCTGCTGTGGGTGGGTGGGAGAGGGGCTCCATGGCAGCACCAGGGCGGGCTCAGTTGAGCACAGGAGGGAGCTTTGGCACAGGTTGGTTGACTTGAAAACCATTAAGTCCAGCCACATCCAGTGCCTTGTCGATTTTCCCTGCTCGGATTGAATGGTGCTTGATGTGCAGTAGTTGAGGTGAAGCAGCTTGCTGTTGCACGTGCAGTCATTTGCCTCGGATAAAACCAGAGAATAGGGGAGAAAAAAAAAAAAGGACAAGCTTGCACAAGTGAAACTTGTTTATGTAGTTTGCAAAAGGAGTCATTTACTCAGTTTTGAATTAAAGATAAGATACCCTGTGCCCACCTCCCAGAAATAGACAGTTTAAAGATGTGCGGGGGCTGTTCTGGAGGAGTTTTTCCTTGTGAAAGCCAAGAGGGGCAGCGCTGCAGAGGCTGTGGGGACTAACCTCTTGTCCTCTCCACAGTAGCGCCGCTTCACCTTTGCATCCAGGCAGCGTTAATGATGCTTATGTGACTGCTGCCTGTGTTTACAGGTACTTTTCCAGCAGCTCTGCTCTGTTGTGGGGCTGGAGCTCTAAGGAGGGCTCAGTGAAGTCACAGGGTTGTGCTGTGGAGGTAAATTCCCCCTTCTACGAGCTCATGGCGTGATCATAGCGGGGTCGCTTCATCCCTCTGAGTTTCAGGTCTTGCCTGTGGGGTGGGGCAGCTAGTCAAGACTAAAACAATATATGGCTTGGAAAGGGAACTCTCCCTTAATGCACTTGACCAATGCCCTAACATTCCAGATTATGTAAAAGTGTTGTCACTGCTCTTAGTGTGTTACTAATTACAGCCTTTAAGTTCACTTTGGCATTTTTTTCCCCAAAAGCTTGAAAATCTTCAGAAGTCTACTGTTTGTGATTGTAGTCAGGCTATAAAATTCTAAAGCTGGCTACTGACAGTAAACATTGTATCCTCTCTCTATTTGTAAAATTTGCCTGTGTATTTGTGTAAACTGTGCAGTCAGGGAAACCTCTGCAGAGAAAATGTATCAACTCGGGTTGGTCAATTTGTGGTTATTGAGTGACTATGTGTAATTACTGTTTATTAACAAAATCCACAGGAGAACTAAATGTAATGGCAGCTCAGGGAAGACAATGTTGTGCTGGGAGGAGAATGGGTCTGAGTATGCAAACTTTCCTTTAACATAAGTGATATTTACTAAAATCAGTACCAGTGATCGACTCAGGATGCAATACAGCTGCCCCTTTAAATAACTTCCTATGAAAATTGGGTCTGATTTGAATTGCTGGAGATAAGTGGTTAGAATTTAGAGAGAATTTGGCTCATGCTGACTACGTGTCACGGTTTGAAATGATTTTTTTTGTTTGTTTGTTTATTTTAGCCCTAGTGATATCTTGACCAATTGCTACTTTGGTACAGAGTTTTTTGAAAGAAAAATTCAAATTATCAGAGAAGCTGTGTGGTGGCTGAAATAAATCAGCTCCAATCTCTGAAATTTGATCTGCATGGATCTTTGTCTGAGATCCTGCCATTCAAGTTACTCTAGGTTATTCATAAAAATAGTCATTTTAAATATGTGCATTTACGGTGTATTGCTTTATAAAGCTGATCAAAATATTTACAGGATTTGGTGGAGTGAATTAATGGTGTGAAACTTAGTCTGGAAATTTACGGAAATTTACTGGAGAAGACTCTTGAAAAATTACAGCTTCCTGTGAGTAAATTTAGTTAATCCCTTAGTGTTTCTTGTATCTTCTTGCATGCTAGCAGCAAATCAGTGAAAATGTAACAGCAATAAACTATTATTTTTCCAAATAAAAGTCTAGTTTTGGTTTAGATTATGATGTTCTCTTCACAGTCTTTATTTTTACTCAGAGTCTGAAATAACATTAAGGTAACTGATGAGTTTTTGTAACAACAGTGTACTCAGCAGGAACAAAACCTGCAACTGGGTATCAAATTAGAATACTTTCTATAAAGGGCAGAAATTTCAAGGGAGTTTTTGTAGTAAATTTTGAGATAAAAATATTTCTGCTTCAATGGTTTAGTCTTCTGTCGGAATAGTCTTCGGTAGAGCTGCTCCACAAATACCCTCTTTACTCACAAGTTTGGTTGATCACCCTGCTTCCCCCTTCTGATGCTCAGAGGAAAATAAGGAAGGACAGGCTGGCTGAGAGTGGGAAAGGGGACATTTTTAATTTTTTTCCCAAAATCCCTAGTTCTTAAAACCAGAGCACTGGCTTCTTTCATCAGCGGTGAGCACTTGTCTACTAGACTTGCACCCCCTTCCAGAGCATGGTGATGCAACAGCTATGACATACTCCATTGGTCTGGACATACGTTTGCATGCCCGTACAACTCATTAAAGCTCTTCAGCAGAATTAAGTATTTGTATTGTCATAGTGTCTAGGAGCACAGATGGTCTTGCTATTACAGCTCAAGACTGAGAGCCAGGTGATCTCAGTACTATTTCCAAGCTCTGCCACAAACTTGACATGTGGCTCTGGGCAAATCAGTTGAACGCCCTGTGCTTCCGTTTTCCCACTGGTACAGTAGGTACAGTGATTAACTGCCCGATATACAGTATTTTGTGACTTAGTGCCTTATGAAGTATTTGGAGATCTTCAGTTCAAGCTGAGGCAGAACTGCTGAGCATTGTTGATGTAGTATAAAGATTAGGAAGAGAAATTTTCTTATCTTCTTTTCTCAAATCTGATGCTTCACTTATGGCAGCATCTCCAAAGTAGCAGCTGTCTTGGATTAGAGAAAAAGTAGCAAGTAGGAAAATAATCTATAGGTAAAACTTCGAAGGTAGTCAGTGTTTAACTCTGTTCCCATAAAATCAGGAAGAAACTTCCCTTGAAAGCAGCCCCATTGTTTTGAGTTAACCATAAAGTAGTATACTTAAAAAATAAAATACTGCATATAGTGTGTGGGTTCAATATACCAGGTAACTTTGGTAAAATTCTATTGACTATTTTTAAAGAATACCTGTATGTGTAGCGATAGGCTGGGACTGCTTTGACAGGGGCCCGTTGCAGTATGGTGCACTGTCGTGGTGCGAAGGTGTTTACAATCAACCACTGATAAATTTGGGAGGTGTGTTTAAGAGGTTCTGAGATTTAAGCTTATACATGTGCCTCTGTGCCTGTTTTGTGTGTCCAGTTATTAGTTATCTAGCAGTCATGTGCAAACACTTACACATAAAGAAATGAAACAAATATTTTCACAAAAAAAGGCCAAATTCATGTATGCGTGCTCCATAAATGAGCACTCAAAACAGACACAGAAAACACGTACCAGTGTCAGACCTCCTCTCTCTGAAAAATCCAGCCTCTAACACAAACATCTGATTTGCAAATCAGATGCAAGATAGGTTCTTATTAAATAGTTAAAGATCAAGGTTTGAATTTTCATAAAAGGGCAATTTCAAACCTCATTTGTGTGTGTAATTATTGTGCTTGTGAGAGCAACCCTGGTAAACGTGCACATAAATGTCATGTCAGGTTTCTAATGGGTCATTGACACGCTCCCTTCCCACAATTGGGTCTGTGGTCTCTGCACAGAGACAGAGCTGAGGGAATATGCAAAACGGGTGCAAAAAATCTGGCAGAAACAGTTTTCTTTCTTGATGAAAAGAGCAGCAGAGCTTTGTGTACACATCGTCATATTCTCAAGATGGAGTTGCAGCTCTGGGGTCTAAACAAACTGAATCAGTTTTTAAAATAACAGTGCATACTGAACCTTGGAAATTCAAACACATCGTTTTCCAAGGCTAAAGATTTGGCAAATGCACTCTCTTAAGCCTGTTGTCACTTCCACTTTCAAGAAAGTTTAGAGATACTTCTCATTCCTTTTTTTCATGCTGGGATTTTTTATCATCCAAAAGCTGTGAAATACTTGAAATCTGAGGCCTCTGCTATCAGATAACACACTTTAAGACTCTGCGTTACTGAATCTCCCACGTACTCACTCTCAAACTTGAGAGATGAACATCACTAAAACGGTCTTTGGTCACACTGGATTGGGCTGTGCAGACCGATCTGAAAATATTTATCCTGCGCTATGAAAAATTAGAGGAAATACAGCCTGTAATTTGATGGTGGAATACGTTGCCTATACAATGCAACTGAGATCAGGAGCAGCAAGGTTCAAATGGGATTTTTGTGATTGCGTGTAAATTATGAATACCTAAGAGTTAATGTAGTTGATTGTAATGAATAGAATATGGGAAGAAGGACGAAGAGAATATTTAAGGGTAAATCTACCTTTGTTAAAATTCAGGGTGACATCTTGTGGGCAGGGAGGCATAAATTATTTGTAAGTTTTGGTGTTTCTTTCACCTTTCTTTGGTTGCTGGTAGGGGAGGAATTCAGGACTGTACAGCCCATGGGTCAGAGCCAGTCCAGTGATTCTCACGCCTCTAAATATAATAGTGTTCTGTGATTAAGATTAATCTTGCTTGTATTTGAATGACCTCTCTCCAAAGGTAGAGGGTTTTGGCGATTGTGCTTTTGTGCAGAAGGAATAAATAGCTTTGTGAGATGGCAGTGTGGGTGGAGGGACAGCAGGTATTGGTCTCCTGCAAAAAGCAAGGTAAAATATCAGGCTGAACAAAAGTAGCAGCAGAAGGCAGGATACTGAACATGCTGACAGATATCGGTCAAGAGTCAGAACCCAAGGCTAGGACTTGAATAGACTCAGGAGAAACAGGCAGGAGGCCAGGCAATGAATAAAAATTAGCATGCCCCATACTGCTCTCCATATTGTTGCTTGCCTGACTACTCCCCCTTCCACCCCCTCTCCCGTATTTTCTTTAACATACCAGTGGTCAAAGCAAATAATGATATTATGTTTGTAAGGGAGGCCCTTGAAAGCTATTCTGAGACTAGAGTCCAGAAAAACGTAATCTCTGTTTGATTCTTTGTTTGGTGGGGATTCAAATCCCAACTTAATTTAATCTTTTGATTTATCCTGCAGGTACTGCCTGATTATATTCCAATGCCACCAGTAATAGAAATGCGGGGATTTTCTTATTTTTATTTATTTATTTTTGCTTTTAGCACTTTAAGAACAAAAAAGGCTTAGCAAAAGTCATTATTGCTATTATTCTCTATAATGCATCATGAGTGAATAACTGCATCTCCGAGCGTGTACCCTATCGCTTCATATTAATAACATCTTATCAGCATTACACAAATTTTTGTTCTGCGCTTCAGCTAAAGCAGCACAGCGTGTGTAGCTGAATAGGGCTGAAAACTTGGTCCAGTTGCTGTGAGCAGTCAAACTGCCGCCATTGCTGCACGAAGGCCAGGATTTCATGTGGAAGGATCAGTGCTGGCCAGGAGCCAGAAGGAGGGTGGCATAGTGCATAGGACTTAAACCAGTTGCTTCACAGGGTCCTGTGAGATAAGGAACAAATCACTTAAGGCTGTATTTGTGAGGCGTGGTTTGTTGGGTTTTTTTGTGGGTTGGTTTGTTTGTTTGTTTGTTTTAAGTGTATGACTCTTAATATCATTAAAACACATGAGGACACCAAGGAAAAACAACCATCAAAAGGTGCAGATTGGAAAGGCCAAAATAGCAGCAAATGTGCTGTGATTTCAATGGTCCCCTTCACTGAAATGCCTGGGCACCTCATACGCATTCATGTGTTGAAATGAATGGGAATTCACTTACATACCTTTAATAGCCTGGCAGCCAGTTTCTCTATGCCTAAGCTTCCTACATATAAGATAGGGAGACAGCATTTCTCTATCCTGGAGTCCTTGCAGAATGAGTACAGTAAAATCGGGAGATAATCAGACACTGGTTATTGTTGCTGTGAAAGTAACTAGCAGCATACCAAATACCGCATGTGTAGTCTTGCCTTTCTGTTTCAAGGCTGCTAGTTTCCACGTGCCTCATGTTCCCTATCTGGGCCTTTAAAGTATTAAACACTTTTATTTAATTTTTCCTTTTACTTTCTCAAACAAGATACAGTTCATTCATATCCTTCAAAAAGTCACTAAAATTAAATTTTTTAAAATCATATTAAATCTTTAATATTCTCCTATGGATGATAATATGCCAAAGCAGACAAGGACAGCATGCAAATCTAGTGGCATGCCTGACAAACATAATGCATTTATATTAAATCTATTGTACAGTAAGCATTTCAAGACAGCAGTGATCAGAGGAAACCATGCAATTGGATTAATAGATAATTTAGGCTGTAATCCAACAAAGCAGTTAAGCGTATGCTTAATTTTAAGCGTGCGTAGTATTACTTGATGTCAGTTGAGGCAAAACAAGCTTAAAACTAAGCACATGCTTAGGTGTGTTTTGCTGGCTTGCTGACTTAATCGATGATCTGCACAAATAAGGTTTTTACAGCTGGAAATACACGAAGGAAGAAAGAGTGTCCATTTTTCCTGTAATCATTAAAACAGCAATCCGGCTCGAGTTTCAAAGCATAACATTTTTATAGGGGGTTAAAAAACAGTGCCGAGGTAAACAGCTTACAAATTATTTATTTTACCTGCATTCCTGGTTAAACTGAGTTCAAAATAATTAGATAACCCTGTAAAAGCTGTGACTGGTGCTGTTAATTCCACATAAAGATTTTCTCATGCAATACCTAATAAATGGAGTTATTTTTTAACAAAGGCTTTAAGGGGATTAATATGCTGTACAGAAGACGCACTCTGTACGTAAGTAAACTTGGTTAAGACGTTTGCTCCAGATCTGAACTAGATCTGAAAGAAGAAAGAAAACTTAACTTCCCGAATGACCTTAGACTGTCACCCAGAGTTCTCTGGACCAGCTCTACCAGTTAACTTGCTTCTGACGCTTTACAGTATTTGTGGCCTTAATTGAGGGACATAACCAAACAAATTTATCATTGCAGCCCATAAAAACGACAGAATTCATATGGTAGCATTCTTCATTCTCTCCAATTTGTTTCCCTGAAATCCCTGCAGCAATTTATTTGCTGAATATGCGAGTTTTCCTCCTTATGAAAATTACAAATTGTTGTCAAGGTTAACGAGTTAATATTCTCATTCAATATTTATTTTATATCGGGGGAGGGGGGGAAGGAAGAAGCACGACTGTTCTTACACTTTCTTCCACAGCAAAGTCTGGTTTCTTAATCAATATGACAAGGACACTGTCCTTTGGATAATACCCTGAATCATCGGGACTAAAAAATGAGCTTTATTAATCAACAGACCCTGATTAATTATTATAAAGTGATGCTCATACATTTCTGTACGTTTTAATAATTCCTGCAGAAGGCTAACAATGTCCCCAGTGATTTGAAGGCTTTGGGGTTTGAATTTTTCTAAGCAATGTCACAATAAATAGTCCAAGGGTACCACTGCTCGCGCACTAATCCAGTCTGTTTCAATCCAGCAAATGAGTAAAACCTTCTTTTTCCTATTTCCCATCTATAATTCATCATTTGCATACAAAGTAAGAAGCAAGAATCGGCAGTCTCATCAGTTTTCAAAATATCAAGGGACAACCAGGGTGATTTATAGCAGGCTACATTATCTAGATCATATAACCAGAATATTTCTGTAAAAACAGACCTATGTAGTTTCTCGATACGAGTGTCTGTCTAGCAGATAAATGTGATGAAGGTCATCGGTCTGGAGAACTTAGTGTAGACCTGAGTAGCCATTAGGTCTTTCTTTGCAAAGATATATCCCATCCCAAAACATCTAACAAGCATCATCTTAAAATAGTAGTTTCAAGTACAAAGATACCTATATTTAAGGCTCTCTTAGCCATCAAAGAATATAGCCTCTGTGTTTGCTTGCTACCAGTGAGATGAAAAATATGCCACCTGTTTCTTATGCTTTCAATGTACTTCTGAAGACATAACCTTGCTGAAAGGAACAGATGCATTCTCTTGGTTATGAAATGACACAGCCCCAAAAGATATGTAAGAAGGTGACCACAGCTGGTAAGCATTTGTGTTTTAGCTCTAAAGGGCAATGTGTTTCTGAACTACAGTGCAAGTGCTCAGATGGATGTACTGCAGATTTGAAGACAAATTAGTGTTAATTTAATGAAATAGTATGAGTATTAGAAGGGCCAGGCATAAAGCATTATCCAGCACCAGTTCTGATCCGTTCATTCTTTATACCAGGCATCTTACAGTCTGGCTTTTTCCTCCTGTAAAATATTTGCCCAGCTCACAATGATGCTCTTAAAGCAGTGTGGTTGTGATAAATGATATCAGACTTACAAAGGCACTAGCCTCTTGTGTTTGTGTTTTAAAATAACGTGTTAGTATTGGAAAAATTCAGTGGACTTTTCAAAACCTTTCTGCAACGAATGTTTTAATTACTCATCAGAATGCTCATCTGTCCAAAGTTGAGTCCCAGGAATTTTTCAGTGAGATGTTACAATCTACGTGCAGGTAAACTATGGGTTGTTTGGGTTTAGCGTCTTGATTTCTGTTTTAATTCTAGTATGTCAATAATGAGTTCTCTCTTCATATTATTAATGTGAACCACTGAAAAAAATTTCATTGCTTTAGGATGCTCTGAGACAAGCAGTACTCGTGCATTTTGCCCTCTAGAAATATGGGTTCTGATCACAGATAACTAAAATGAGATTAGGATGTTAGCTTTCTCAAGAGATAACAGCAGTCTAGGTCATAAAACTACCATATGGCAGATTTGGCAGTCTTTACAGAGGTCCATGGTTTAATTATCACAAAGACAGATTCAGTTCCCCACTTGCAAATGCCTGGGTCCTCCTGTGGCAAGGACTGGCAATGCAATTAAGGGGAAAGCTGTATTGTACTTGGCTGAAACGAGAAATGACCTTACTGTGGCCAGCGCTGTCACTTCCTAACATTTCACTCATGATTAAGTTTATCATTTCAAACAAACAACATAAAATGTCAGGTCTCTGGTCTGTTTAACATGCGGGAGGAGGGATAGGGAGAGTAGAGAAGCATAAACCATGACTGTATTGTACCAAGCCAAACTGGAAAGCTTTTCTTTTGAAAAGAATTTTAGAAAAAGTTGACAACTACATCCGAGAAGAGCAGTATCTTTCAGACAGAGCTTGCCTTTCTGGTCAAGTCTTTCAGTTGCTTGCCTCAAATGGTTTGGTGTTCCCTGTAATTCCAGTCCCTTGACCTGTCTTCATTCCCAAAGTAATGTATTCTTATACCAGCACCCCCCAATTTCATACACAGCCCCCTTGTGTTCTGTTTTTCTGTTAGAGTGACCAAGTTGTCACTTGTACTTCCCTGTGAGCACTACCTATTATATAGTCACCATGTAGAGGAATGCCCCTTTCTAAGAAAAACAGCATTTTGTCTTACTTTATACGACTTTGGGTTGGTAGTGATCTCTGTTCCATACAGTGTTGTGCTCAGCACAGATAAACAGCATAAGGTTGGTGCAGATGATTTCCATCAAGGGCTCAATGTGCAATTGAACTGTTGCTTTAAATTGCCATTTCCCAATGAAGTCCTTCGCTTTGCCTAGAATGAGCAGTGTTATACTGGTAAGAGATATGACAACTGTCTTCATCAAATAAAGAGCAATGTTAAAGAACTGTGTCCTCATATGTATCAACATTTTACAGAAAGCGAATTCATTGTGCTAAGGTAACCACACTGGCATTGCAGTCATTGCAAGACTGAAGTCACAAGTTAATTTAACTTGCAGTAGTAGCTAACAAAATATTTGTTGTACTTTTCGTGCGCAGTTGTAACAGCGAGAATGTCTTTTTGAAACATAATCACCTTGTTAGGTCGAGATCTTTAAGGTTTTTGAAAGGCTGACATCACTGGGAGCGGATGATGCATGTGTAGCTGAATGATATGTATGCTTCTAGTCGATAGGATAAAAGTATTTCTGAATTCAACCAATAAGATAGAAAAATATTAAAATGCAAAAAGTGATAAATGCTAAATACTTAGCTTGTAGTGGGGGTAAGAAAAGAATCTTTGAAAATTTAGTTAAAATGTCACACTACCAAACCTGCTGCTTATTGTGTTTAGTTACATGGTGTTGCATGAGCATTTTTATGGCTATTGTTAACTACTTGCAATATCTGATAGTTTTGAGTTGTAATGCAACTCCATTTTCCCCACGTCTTGGCTCATTTTGTGCGAACCCTTGGAGACCAAGTTCAGTTCATAGGCATGTTCATGTCCAATTAAAAGTAATAGATCTGAAGCGTATATAACAAATCAAAAGAATGCAATACTGTCAAATGCAAGAATTAAAAACCCAGCCATACAGGCCACCGAGCTTCATGAGACTGTAGAAAATTATTTTTAATATGTATATCTAATTTCTGAATCTTTACAATAAACAAAGCGTACTTAAATCCACACTTACTCTAGCCAAGGCTATATGAAAATACTGGTTTTCATTATTAGATTTCTAAATAATCAGGAGTTTCTTAAAGATGGGATTTTAATAAGTACGACAAATTATATGAGCCACAAGATTAGATTGAGAGCTAGCATCAAACAATGTCATGTGCAAGTAAACTTTTTTCTTACCTATCCTCTCAATTGGTACCAAGGAGTTGAAGTTTTAAGGACTAGAGAAGTGAGGTCCCAATTGTTCTTATCTGTTCCTTTCAGGGAATAAAATATGTAACATCAGATGGCCAGAAACTCTATGGAATTTTAATTATGAATGCTGTTCTCTGTTATTTGTGCAAAATTTTAAGAGGTTTGTCAAGGCTAAGACGCATTAGGTGTGGGACATGAGGATAAAGTAGAAAGATGGTCCCATCAAAACCAAGTGCCTTTCTATTTCTTATTTTTGCTTTTTCTTTCTCCAAAACACCTGTTTGACCAAAGTACAAATGCAGACGCAGCTTCTACAGCTGGAAAGCTTCTCTTCGTCTTATAATGGCCTCAATTCCCTATTTACTTATGAAGTCAGCAAAGGCCAAAAAAATCATAAAAAATTTAGTGCATAGAGAGATAGCATTACTGCTTTTAAATAAAATCTATGAAAAGTAAGAGCATGATATCAGCATAAAAATAAATCAAGCTAAATGTAAATCTGTGGACGCTAAAAACTAGAACTATTGGAAAGTAATGGTATGGTTTATTGTAGACATGACACGGAGAACTGCACAGAGATAAGCAAACAGCATGCACCCAAAGAAGTGCGTGCACCCAGAGAAGTAACATGGAGTAGGGGAAAAATTGTTCTGCATTCAGGGATGGAACAGATAACCCACTGAATTCTCTGTTGATAATCCAGGATTTTATGGTAAACACGAGGGTGTCCTTTCTTCTGTCGTGTAAGTCATGAATTGTTGAGCTGTGACTTCTAAGTTTATCTCAGTGGTGAGACGTGTAAGTGCCTTATTGCATAAGTGAGATCAAGGAAATAATGAAAACTGTTGTATGAGACTCACCAGGTATGGTCATTGTAAAGTACTTACGCTTTAAACTTTACTCTCAGTATTTCCACTGAATGTAATTTTTTTATTACTTGTCCATTAAAGTACATGCTTAAATAAACCACAGCCCTGGTCCCAGCAACTTGGTTTGACTCTGGAAGCCTGAAAAGTTCACATTTTGTTCATGCTGCCCTCTGTGCATTCTTGATCGGACACTTTTTCCCCTCATTAGAGTTGCTAATTGGCTACAGCGTCTGTCTCTCACCTTTTAACAATCCAGTTGTTTCAGATGTTGGTGTACGTGGTACTGCACTACTAGCAGATTGGTCAAAAGAATGCAAACTTCCTAGTAAAGCTATTAATTGGGGTAGAAGGGGAGGGGAGTGGAGAAGGGGGGAAGAATCACACTTATCTTGGAAAGGTTTTCAATTCTTATGTGTCAGAATATCCTAATTCAAATCCAAATGGGAATCCACCATTCTAGGGGATTCACACAGCTCCAGGTAAACAACTAATGAGCAGCCTGCCAGTTTCATTTTTATCAAGAGCCCTCAGAGATTCAACTGTGCCATTTCATAAAATATGCAGATGATAGTGGAGGGAGAATAGCAAAGGCTTTGAAAATGATTCACACAACCTAAAAATGATGTTGAAAAGGGAGGAATTAAATATTCACAAAGTGAGAGAAATTAAGGCATATTAACTGTTAGAATGTGGAAATGAAGTGACTAACATGCATAGAGCTGATGAGAACTAGATGATTACAGATCTGTCAAAAGTTTCTAATTCTGACACAGTGTGATGTCGAGGTGCTAGTTGGCTGGTAAGGGCAAAAAATTAGGTATGGGACAAGTAATGCAAACCTGACAGATCAGAGTCAAAGGCGGTAAGACACCGCAGTGATTAACATTAGGCTCAGTCCTGTATCAAGGGTGAACTTTAAGCTTGCAAAATGAATACTAATTATGGTTACAAACAGAACACAAGGGGCTCAATTCATCAGCTATAGAAGGGACGGTGTAATGAGTTAGTCGGGGGAAAAAAGTCACCTAGGGCCAAATTTGTCTCACTACTGAGTTCTGGCTTACACCAGGGATAAATTTGACCCTTGGGATATGAGAGTTGGAAGTTTCACTCTTCTGTAATTAATCAGGGGTGTTTCTTGTGTTGCAATTTTGATAGAGTAGAGGAAAGGTTGCTGGCAGATGCATTCATGCAGACCTGGTGAAAAAGAATAAAGAATAATTATTGTTTTAAAAAAAGATTAAACTGAGCGTCCACACTGGATGAAGCTATTCAAGTTGGTCTAGCATGGCAGAGGCACAGTCCAACCTTTCTCAAGGGCAAAGCCAGATACCCACATCTGTAAGCAGTCCTGAAGCAATGGCCGCCTAGTGAGTGCACAGAACTCTGCCTTTCTTCTAAAAATCAGTCACTGAAAGCACTTCGTGTGACACAAGATACAGAGCTCTAACTCTGGAGGCTGGTGTCTCTTCAACATGGTGCCAGCAGCACCATCTCACATCCAAGGGCGCTTGGAAAGCGTTTGGACCCATTTTTTGCTTACTTGAGCAATGCTGGGTTGTCATGTTCATGTGGAAATGGATTGGCTTGTAGTGAGGAATTGCATGTTGATGGTTTTTACTGAGGTTGCCTAACAGAGAAACAATTGGTAACTTGTTCATTCATTGCCATATAGTTTTTATTCCCTTTCTGGGCCTTGCATGCATGAGCGCTCTGTAATAGTATATGGTGAAACTGATGCTCAGACCTGTGCAGAGATCTCTTATGGCTAATTAATATTTTCCTTTTTTTTCCATTGGAAAAAATCCATGCAAATTGTATCAGTCTGAGCTGTAGACAAGAATGTACATACAGTTCATATGTGTACAGTTGGCTGCTTGCACACACGATGTTTAAGCAGCCCTTTCAGGGTAAGGGATTTGGAAATTCAGTGGAAGTTACACCCTGTAGTTTCCCATGAACAACCCCACCTTACACTGTAAGCTCAGCTTGATACAGAGTGTGAATTAGTGTCATGTGCAGCACTGAAAATACTGAGAATACTTAACAAATAAATATTATTTTGATTACAACTGTATCAATAGCATGCTGAATATCTTCCAGAGACAAAAAGAACTTGAGATATTAAAAAAAAAAAAAAAAAAGTGGTAGTTGTGCATGCCAAATAGATGTGGTACTGTGTATGTGTTTTGCATAACTAATTTCTTGGAGAGCCTGTCCTATGTTCATAATCAAGAGACAAGCATAAACTCAAAGGTCACAAAAAGACTGAGCTTGGTAAGGTAGATGTTCTGAATATATTAGGTATGTAAAGCAATATTGTGGCCCATCCAAACTAGAATTAGTGGTAATTATTATATAATATGTAATGATGGGATTTAAATGGCTAACACATTTTCTCTGCTGAGATCATTTAGACATGATTCATATAAATGATTAAATTAATAGATCTTCCTCTTTTAAGACTGCTAGGCAGCTTAAACTAAATTTCTCAACAGAGACTGATCCCGGTGAAATAATATTAATAGAAAATGGAATAAGAATTTCTGAGAAGTGGGTAAATACATGCTGGAGTTTGGGGAAATTTCTACAGACATCTTTGCCAACAAAAATACTTTATAGATTTAAATATTCTCTAGAAATAACCCATCAAGGACTTTGGAAGGTAAAAGAATAACAAACCTAACTTTCCTTGAAAGAATAGAATGGTGAAATGTACTGGAAGACAGGGACTTAAAGGATCACTGTCTACTTAGTTTAGGCTTAAACATTAGGCTTTTCATAACACTAAATGGTTTTACAAAACCTAATGTGAATAGAAATGTTTTTCTTTTTCCTTCTTTTGAATCAAATCTCAGTAAGATAGCTCCCCTCACCCGCCACACACTCAAGAGAATCCTCTGCAGTGTTGTAAAGTCACATGCAGGAGCATCGTGCTAATTAGTGAGAACAAGGACAGGAAAATGACTACGGATGGGATTTTTGAAAAAGCCTGAGAGAGTTAGTTGCCCAAAACCTGGCAAATTCAATGGGAGTTAAGTGCTCAAATCTGATAGGCATCTCAAAATTTTAGCTTGAAACTACAAGTGAAAACATCCAATGTGAAAGCCAGCCCCACGTGCCTGTGAGGAGTTTTGGCAACTTAGTGCCTCTTCATCCCCTTCCAGCTTGGACCCGACTTGCAGCTCCCTCTGCTCAAGGTTGTGAGGCAGAGCCTTTGCTCTCCAGGCTTTTTATGGGGTTTTGTGTGTTTCAGCTCAGACTCTGGTCTCACCAGAGCTCCCAGTATACAGGGGGTACACAGGAATGAGAATTCCATGGAGATGAATTGGTGTATTTGCTGCGTAGTGTATCAACAGAGAAAAATCAGAGCGTGGTGAGGACCACCTCCAGCCATCAGATCACCCTCTTGCAGGTAGTCATTGTCCTATCCAGCGTACGTACTAGAAGGAGAGTCAGATGAGACCTCCCGGTTTCAAAGCTAGCCCCAGGCGTTCTCAGCATCTGCTTACTTTATATTAGTCACAACTAATAATCAGGGACAGAGCTGTAGCTGTGTGCTGTATATCAGC
This sequence comes from Rissa tridactyla, assembly GCF_028500815.1. Lineage (NCBI taxonomy): Eukaryota > Metazoa > Chordata > Aves > Charadriiformes > Laridae > Rissa > Rissa tridactyla. The sequence goes on from NC_071477.1 coordinate 8,135,115, forward strand.
CATTCTGCTGGGAAAGGCCTGTCATCCTTTAGCTCTCTTTTGCTCAGATTGAGAAATTGATAGGTCACCAGTGCCTTAGAGTACCACAAGAAAGGTATCATATTTATTTTAGCTACAGCTTTGCATCAGTGCTATCACACTGTGAAGAATTTCATAAAGCATATTTTGTCTTCGTTTTTTTATATTGCTTGGAAAAGAACATATGGTAATCTGTATAGTTCTGTCCCAGAGGGTTACCCAAGTGCTGTATACCGAGTGGTCTTTCTATTTTTATTGTTAAATTCATGTTCGTTTCTTATCCTAAATATTCCCCTTTTCTGCTTAGGAGGTTAAAAATACCTGGAGCTGCAAGTCTGGCCTATTTACTACAGAATTCATGAGTCATGCACTATACTGAAGTCTTGAAATATCTCAGAGGTATTATTCACAGGGAGCTCAGCAAAAGAATGGCAAAATCTGCCCTTCAAGACTTCAGATTCAAAAGCCAAATGCTTCAGGTTAACTGGTCATCAACCTTTCTCTTTCAGAAAAGATGCATAAGGAAATTGCCATAAGCCTCTGATTAGTAAAACAACCTTTATCTTGCTCACAACCGAGAGTGAGTCCTTCCTAAGGAAATGGTATGCGAATGTTGTTAGTATCAGTAAGCCCAGCTCACTTTCCAGTTTTGGTGCTATATTTATATAAAGAAGTGATTGTTTCTCCAGACCCCAATTTCTCTTGCTTCTTTTCTCCAGCCTTGGGTGACATAAAATACTGACGGAATGTCTCAAATATCCTTAATGTCTCCAGTCTTTCAGATGAAATCTCAATGTGGAAGGCAGCAATGGGATATGCAGACCTTGACTTAACGACGTAGCTGTTGTTGATAGTTCAGTCCATGAATCTGCACTGGAATATGATCAAATGCAGTTTGCCATTGCTGGAGTAACACGAGTTCTCTGTAAACTGGCCTCTCAACTGTGGGTTTGCAGATGAATCAATTTAGATTCACTTTATCCTGCTGCTGAGACGCTCAGTATGATAGATTAAGCTCTGTTTCATATCATATTATCCTTTATTTATCTTTGTAGCTAAAACAGCCTATCAAGATTTTTGAAAATCATTGGTTGTCATTGCATGTCACTATAAAGCAAAGCACGGAGAAACTTTGTAAAGTATTTTAACTGAACCTCAACTAGTCCAGAAGTACTCTAGCATATTCTGTGAAAAACAACAAATAAGTGCTAACTCTTGAAACAAGGTAGCTCCTAAAAACGCCAACCAGATGTGGATGCTCTGAGATTTAACTACTCCATTGATCATGACCCCAGGTTTCAGAGGACTTTCTAAGCCTTTCTCCCTACATGGTCACCTCCTAATGTTTTTGCCATGGGAGAAAATAATTTCAAACTGAGAATATCTGCTGTCAGGGAGATAAAATAAGGTTTCTTTGAATAGCTACACCCTGGGCGTCGCTAGTTGAGCTGCCTGAAAAAGAATTCTATGTGCATGTGGTAAAACATAACTTCTTCTGGAGGGAAAAAATTGTGACACACAACTTTTTATAAAATTAGCTGTATAAAATGTTTCTTCGTTTCTTCTTTTTTTTTTTTTTTTAAAAAGTAAAAACTTTGGCATCTTGTACAGCTCTTTTTACTAAGGTTTAGTTTAAGATTGAGAAGTTCTACCTATGGGATGCTTGCACCTCTGTATTTAAAAAGGGGTAGCTCTCAATTTTGTAGAGGATTTTCCACAGCTCTTTGTTAAATGACCTGGAATTCACAGTTCCTGATGGATGGGGGGGCACAGCAGACAGAGTAAGCAGACTGGTTTCTATTCCTGGTTTTGCCACCTACTTGCTGACCTGGGGTGATTCATATAAGTTCCTGGTGCCCTTTTATCCTCATCTGTAAAATGAGGATATTGACATTTACATTTCTTTATAAAGTGCTTTTAGATCTATGGATGAAAACTGCTAAGTAAACCAAAACTCTCAATTAAATTAATTGGAGAGAAGGAACTAGGTCAGTGTTATAGCAAGGTTCATTTATACGTCTCTTAATTTCGTTCGTCTCATGTCTCGAACCCTATTTATAGTTGGAATTGCTACTATATCCTTTTACCTGTAGAAGTAGTCTCTCTGGGACAGATAGGAAACGTACTTATGTGCTAGAAAGGAAGAAGCTTATACCGGTTCCTTCACAGGTACAGGAGTTGGACTAAGGGCACCCAGTCCTGTGTGTTAGTGCTACAAAGCTCTCATACAAGTACATCACCCTTAAAAATATTTTAAAAAATCCAGGAAAATATCTCTGGCGTTGTAGCAGATTGCACACTCAGAAAATAAATTATAAAGCTCATACACTGATAAGTGAATGTTTGAGCTTTGCTGGTCGAGAAGGAAATTGTGAATGTTAGTCTCTCAGTGATCTTTCATGGTCATAATTGGGTTGGTACATGCAAATCCACCTCCTACCTCAGTTCACCTGCAGAATGAACTGTGTGGCATCTGCAAAAAAAGTCTGTATTCTAAGCTTGTCCCTGGTCCCCATGGTTTCTCTTGTAATTCTCAAATGAAGACCACCATTTATGTGTATGTTGTCTTGCAGGGAAATATATATTGAAAAAATCCTGTGATTTTCATCTTGTCAGCAGTTATTTCAATCACCTGAAGGTTGTTGTGTTCTTCGAGGAGATTTATTTATTTATTTATTTATTTTAAGTGATTCTTGAATGTCTTGCTACATAATAGTAAGAAAATAGATTATGCATAGAAGCTGGGTTTGTTTTGAAAATTTTGGGAACAGATGCAATCCGGGAGCTGTGATCCCTGCACAGCTCAGAGATCAGAAGTAATAAGAAGCCTCTGAATTATCTTTCTTCTGTTCACAAAGCTTGAACTTAATCTGCCAGACTGCCTATAGCTGGAACTCAGTAGAATACAACACCAAATATCAGATATGTGCTTGGCTCACACTGTGTGCAAAGGGGAGTTAGCACTCAGAGAACAAAGAAAGTAGGGCAGACACCCTTAAACCATAGTTGGGCAGGTGTTCTTGAAAGTTTCTCAATACACTGAAACTTAGGCTATAAATTTCACTGCGTAGGGAGGACAAAAACAGTCTTCACTGTTTGGCCAGTATCCTCCCTGTCGTCTACAGTTTTCTGTGTGGGTGGGATAAATGTAGACAGGTACACCTGTATTAGATGTCTGGCATTTTGGTTAAGAAATGCCAAAATGTAGGGTAATGCCATGAAAAAGATTATTAGTGCTGGACTGACTATTTTTGACTGTTCTGAGTCCTCCAGAAAATTTAAAACAAACAGGAAACAGCCTGGAATATAGCTATTTTACTTGTGTGCAAGTTTTGATTGACAGAAAGTAATTATATTTAATGTTCACACAATTTTAAATAATGTGTTTATATATAATCTCAGGTGTTTTAGCAACAGTGACTTCCAGCTGTGCTGGCAGGGGTGGAAGTGGGATGTCAGAAAAACAGTGAACAAAAACAGGGGCATGAGCGTGACGTATGGCTCAAAGACTATAGACCTAGTAAGACAACAGTCTTTGTCTTTCTGAAGAGAGTTACATTTGGAGGAAGAAAAGGTAGAGTGCAGAGAAAGGTGGTTTGTAGCAATAACTTAGAATTACAATTAATTATTTTAATAAATAATTGAAAACTGACCTGTTGGTCATACAAGTCACTATACTGTTTCCTCTAAATGTCCTCTGTATTGTCCATCTGCTTTACAAGTGGGTCAGCTGGACAGTGGGAAAGCTAAATTAGGGAAAGCCGTCCCAAGAGAAGACTCTTTTAGGTTAATAAGCTAAGGTGGACCAGTAAAAAAAACGAGGAGAAGGAAATTTGTGAGGAAAATTAGTATGAAAAGCACAACTCCCACATGGTATGTCAGAAACTCTTATGTTACAGTACTGTATTTATAACTCCCTCACCTGGATTATGAGTTGCAGTATAAGTCATTGACAGCATAAATCTAGTGTAATTCCTCTCACATAGGGGCCAATCTGAATTTAAGCTGAGGGAAGCTGGCTTCATATTATTTATACTATTTCAGATATTCCAGAGTTGGCGCGGGGGGGGACCTGCAGAAAGGCCCTCAGAAGATTATTCTCCAAACAGGGGAAGTCCTGCTTGGGGATGACAATCCTGCTTGAAAGGTGAGACAAGATGAGTAAAAGCCAAACCAATTCAGCCTCTGTCCAATTTTCCATAAAGCAGCGTTCAACGACTTCATCTCCAGACAATCCCCTTCCAACTCATGGAAAATGTGTTTTCCCTTGCATTTGAAGCTACCTTTGTCCTTCCTGAACTCTCCTCCATGTCTGAACCATTGCTACAGCATGACCTGCTTCAGATGGACTCACTGCAGATATTTTTTGCCTTTGGAAACACCTGCAAACCTCCCTATGTGTCATTATCTCAGCTGATGTCATAGGATCTTTTTTTATTATTATTACTATTTTTCATGCCCTTCATGTCCAGTTATGCAACTCTTCTAGCAAATTTGGTGCAAGTTAGTTTGAACAAATACGAGCTATAGCCTTGCTTTCAGTCCCATGCGCTAGTTTAAACTAGTAATGGAGCCAGGTGGTGATTTCACATTAAACCAGTGGAAGGACAGCGAAGTTGATTTCCCCAACGAGGTAAGAATATGACATTTAATTTCTTTTCCCTTGTCAAGGGGGCTAAGGACAGACGCTGTGGTGGGGGTATTTTTTTTAAAGGAAAAAAAACCCCCAAACCTTTGTCATCTCCATGTATGCTGTACTGCCAAGCACTGCTGTAATTAAGAATTTTTTCATTAAGGAACTATATAAAACCTTCCCAAAATATCCTGAAAAGGTTTGGGTTTTTTTTTTTCTGAAGTGGTTGCTGTGCCACTAGCCCATCAAGTGTGGTCTGTTTCTATATTAGTATCTAATGTCACAGAAGTATTATAAAAATCAGGGTTGCTCCTTTTCTTAGATATATGAATAACAAACGTGAATGCTAAGGATCTGTGGGACAATGCTAGATTAATAAATGGCTTTTCAAATCATAAGTTGAAAGGCCAGTGCCTTCTGCCTTCTATAAAAAAAAAATATTTGAGATTGCGATTTGTTGCTTTTCTAAAAGATCCTAGTTTTAATCCATTTTTCACCTGAATTTTCAGAATTGTTACCTTTTTGGAACCATTGTGCAGAGGACAGATAATTCACAAAATAGTTTGAAATACTCTGTCCTGCATCTTAAAATATTGTGTGGGTTAGAAGTTAGTTTTAAGGAGAAGAAAGTATCCAGGGGAAGTAGGACAAAGAACTGATTGACAGCTGAGGAAATAATACTGACTTGGGTTGTAAGAAGAGCTTTTGGGTGGAGAGAAGAAAGAGGTGGCATGCGCTGGGGCAGCGAGAGCAGGCCGTTTACAAAAGCTGTAGTTGCTTAAAATGTTAAAAGAAGAACTTGTGTAATGGTGCCTGGAAGCCTGGTCAGATGTAGAGTGAGGCCATGAGAAACGTGAAAGCTACCTATTGCTGAAGAGTACCATGTCCCTCATCTCCATAGGGAATGCTGCTATAACACGGCAGTTCTGGTCTTGTGCTGTAGCCAGCTTCTTAAAATGTTGAACTTTTCTTGACAACCAGCCTGGCATTCAGAAGTCAACCGCTTTTGCTCCAATTCAGACTTAGTGATTGCAGAGGAATTCTTACTAAATTTTGGTACCTTTTTCAGGCACCAGCCGCACAGCTCTAGCTTGAGCAATTGAAGGAAAAAGGCATCATATAGATAACCACCTAGGGATACCGCTCTAGAGTCAGAAATAAAAGGTACTGGCAGAGGGTGAGTTGGTGCACACAGTCTGGAGTACACTGCGCTGTAATCAGTGTTGTGGATCCTTCACTGCCTTACGTACAAAATTCATGCATATTATTTGGTGGCAGTGATTCTTGTTGATGTTGTTTGACTCTTGTTTTAATAGAGGCTTCTCAGCTCTGAGCTCGTACTTTCCAGTATGTCAGGTCAGAAACTTTCTCCTTTCCTTTTGTTGTAAAAATCACGCTGAAACTGTTGGTGCTATCATCACTGAACATTTATTGTATCCATCTTAACTGGCAGACATAATCCATCTCAAATAAAAACTTCAACTGTTTAATTTTGTCTAGAAAAATTCTCATGTTGTTCTGTCAGTGTAACATATGCTGAGATTTTCTTTAAAAAGAACCATGCTACTCAGATTTCTGTTACTTTTCTGCAGCGAAACACAAATACCAGAATTTCCTTTAAAATTGAGCTGTTACAAGGATTTCTGCTTGGAAAATAGAATATTAATTACCTCTCAACTCTCAGAAGGGGCATAAATCTTTTAAATACCCTCTATAGAAATTCACGTACCTTCTAATGCCCTCGGTAGGATTCTCACTTGATCTGGTTTCCAGCACCGTCAAGAGAATAGTTTTGCCTTTCAGTGCGATATGCTGAGCTTTAACTGGGCATCGGAGGGCTGTCATACGTTCACCGGAGTAGACGCAACAATTTCTAACCAAAAGTATTAGCAATACTGTAGTAACTAATAATGCAGAAGTATTTCACAGCTGATACAAGCTTTGAGGACGGTAGTAAGTGAAGTGATGGGAGACCTGGGGGCTAAGCAGGGAAGACAGAGAAGTGCACGAAATGTTCCTCACCACTGTTAGACTCCTAAGGGCCTTCAACCTATTTAAAAAGGATCATCATTCATCAGCACCATCATCATTATCTGCTCGATCGGGAGGAGGAGGGGAGGGATAATCAGCTAAGAGATGATCAGTGTCTTATCACCGAGCTCCTTCATTTCAGTGCTTAAACTGCAGGATTCTTTCTGGAGAGATAATTCATATTTTATCATTAAAACTGCTGATCATAACCTCGTTAATATATGGATATTGCTAACACACACAAAAAAGCTAACGTGATAAAATGTAACGCTTCTATTAAATTACTTAAACTAGTTTACCTCGCCTCAGCATTATTCCCCTCCCCGCCGCTCCTCTGCCATCACAGATGCTGCTTGTACATGGCACACAAAATCTATAAACTCTTTCCAGGAATACAAAAGCATTCTCTATGATGTTGATAAGAAACAGGACAGTCACTCTCCCCTGACATATTTGTTCTTTAAAAACAAATCAATGGTGCAGGGATTTGGCACCTGAATGCAGAACAACGGCTTGATGAGGCAAAGATTGTCTTCATTAAGGACATTAATATTCATAGAGAGTAGAAAATCTGACACAAGAGAGGACTCACTAACCTTTTCTCATATTAGATTTTTACTTCTTAACACAATTACAGTCCGGCAATGACTTAATTAATGCTGCTTTTTGTCAGACTGCTTTAAAGAGCTGTCAATTTGGTCCTGCAGAGGCTGTCAGTGAAAGAGAAAGACAGTCATCTAGGCTAAAAAGACACAGGAAGAAATTCAAACACTTAATAACATTCAAAGTGCTATGCAAAGTCACATATCAACCTGTATTAAGGAGAGTTTTTGTCTTTCCTCTCTTCCTTCTTATGCTAATATTTTTCAGGTAAAAGTGGGGCTGCCGCCACCTCTAATTCTGAAGTACACGGCAGAAAATGAAGAAGGGGTCATCAAATCTAATGTATTTTAGCTTCAGAATATTAGGGATATCTCAAACCCTCAACAGAGAATAGAGGGACTAAGAACCACTCCAGGAATCCTTATTAAATGCCTGGCAATAAAGGTCAGTCTCTAGTGCAAAAAGGCTTGCACAGTTGCATCTTCTATTTCTCCTTCAGCCTCTAGAAGCCAGGAGAGTATTTCAGACTCCATGGAAATCATCCTCTAAGGCTGGAGGATTCTCGGAAGACTGGTGGATTTTTAAGGCTGCGAAGTTGGTTCAAGCCAGCTTCACAACTCTGGTGAGCAGCAACTAGTTACTGTGGCTCAGCGGGTGAGTGGTAACTCATGAAGTTATGGTAACTCACCTGCTTGCAGTCATTTGGCCTTATTTCATATAGCTACCAAGGGCAAGTATTTAATACTACTTTTTTTTTTTTTTTTTTGTACCTACGTAGAAAATTACCATGCAGTACTGGAACCACCACTGTGTCCAACCAGCTATTTGTGAGCTCTGCTTAGCCCAGCAGCAGTTCATGATCTGCTTTTTGCAACTGTCTAAAATATTTAAAAAATACCATTCATCTGCTTATGTTGCACACCTGGGTTGCATTGTGATGCCCAAATAGTATGCTAAATCCATCATGTGTGACATTTAATTCTGTGGGTTTTGTTGACTTCTTTGAGTTTATTTTAATAAGTGCTTTAAGTAAATAATGTAAATAGAATAAGAATGTTCTTTACGCCAGCACAAACAATAAAAGGGCAAAGCACACAACGACTTTTTATGTGTTATATTCTAGAAGAATAATTATCTATTTGTAGTAGAAACACTGGATTTAATCAGCACAGTTTGATCTCTCTGTCTGAAGAATTCTAGTACTGAGGACCACAGAAGTCACATATTAAAAGACAATGCAGAAAGTTTGGAGATATTTTTTAACGTGGAATTTTAAATGCTACTTCCTGAACTGGGTGATGCTTCCTAAAATGTCCTAGACGTCACCATTCCTAAAATGTCACCTCCTCAGTGATGGGCATATTCTCTCTGACTGTTTCCAGCGTTCCCTTCAGAGGTGAAAATGAAAGTAGTCAAGTAAATAGCTGCTAAAACTTTTATTGCTTCTTGTCTTATTTATAAGACATGTCTATTGTTCTTGATACACATGTTGTAAATTGCATTATAATTCAAGTGGGAACTGAAACATCTGTCCAAACTAATGCTGTATTTAAGGGACTTGCTTGGGTTATGGAACTTGTGCAGGACTTGCCGGGTTAGGGACCTTGTGCAGGACTTGCCATGCTATAGGCCTCTAAACATACAGCTAATAATTTCTTCAGGTTGGCAGTCTCTCATCGTCATTCAAACAGAAGCATAGTTATGAAGCTTCCTCAAAGTGTTCATTTTTTTTTAATTTGAGTTTCATTTGTGCAAAACTTTTCTGATTAGGTCAGCTTTTAATTTAATAATGTAAGGTGGGAAGGGAGAGGCAAGCTTCCGTAAAGACATAAATATAATTAAACTTTTCAACTGTTTACCTTATAAGCTACTTAACAATAAGGCACAGGCTTTGCTCTGAAAACCTAGTGTAAAGAAGTCTGATGTTATCTTGGAGAACACAGATAATTGCTCTAGAATTATGCTATTGTGAATATCTTTGTGTGTGTGTCTATGGAGGGGACTAGGTTTTATGCAAATGGGGCCACACCTACCAGAAATCTGTCTCTATTCCAAAAAAAAAAAAAAAATCAAGGAAACATTGAGAGAACTTGAGAATTAGATATCATGAGTACACATTTCCTCCGTGGACAAATGTTATTTGCTTTGCAGAACAGAGTCCTAGAAGATTTGGACTGAACAGAGTTACGCAGTCTTAATACGATTGAAGAATTGTTGACAAGTGCAGAATTATAGATTTGAATCCATTAGCTAAAAGGGTCCACAACCATTTGAATAATAGCCCTCAAATTTTTTCCATTGGTCTATCAAACAAAGAATTCTAAAAAACCTAAAAAATTCTTAAAATCCTGTAGTTACAGTGTAAAGAGAGTGAATTAAATTTCCTTGCTTTAAAGATAAGTAAGGTTTTTTTATTTCATATTGGCAACAAGAGTTTTGGTCTGCGCTTCTACACTTAGAGCTGTATATTTTTGGCAACTGGAAAAGTACAGTATTTTGTAATAAACATAAATGTCTTCTACTTAAATTCAAAAGGAAAACCATGAAATTAATTTGATATTAAAGGAAGGGTTTAAATAAACAGGCCTTTTAGTGAACGTTACTGATGTGGTGGCAATGTGTTGCGAAAGTAGAATAGTTCCCATATAAAGGGCCAGGTTCTTGTCTGATGAAATTCAGTATAATTTCACTGTGGCATCTGAATTCGTATTCAGACTTGGAATATTTTACCTACTTTACCATGTTCTGAAACTGGCTATTCCAAAAATATCCTACATATGATAAATCTGGTAAGGATGTTTTTGTTGTGATTAGTCTCGCGCTGTAACTGGGACCAGCATATATTACATGGGGAAGGGTGGTTTCAGACATAAATTTCAAGAGAATTAATATTTGTGAACTGTCCCCTGGAGTAGAAGTTTTATTACTTTGTGGACAGATTATAATTTCCTCCTGTAGATGCAGTATCAATATGCCAAAAACTAAAAAAGAAAAAAAAATTAGTTTAGATTTCAGGTTGTATAGGAGATTAATGTTACTGCGGGATATAGCTGAAAGTAGGGGGGGAGGAAATCTTGTTGATTTTTGATTCTCTTTCCTCCTTGTTCTTCTCCCCATCTTGCAGATCTTTTGTGGGTGAGCCAAATGTAATCAGGTTTGGCTCACTTGGAGGAATTAGGATGACTGAAAAGTATGCCAGATTTCAAAACAATTTCTAACAGTTTCTGTGATACTGTGTAAGCAACTGAAAATTGACATGTTGTGTTGTGCCCAAGTCAGCCAACTGCTGTCACTGAATAATTAGATTCTCTAGAAGAAGGGAAAGGGTTTTTTTTTTTCTGAAGAAAATTATTAGAAAATAATGTAGTAGCTATTTTATTTAGGGATAGGCTCAAATCCTTCTGCTCTTACAAACAATTTTTTAAAAATAGTTTGAATCTGGGCCCCAAAAGTATCTTTCATGTATTTTTATATATAAAAGTATAAATAAGTTGTTTGGGCATTTTTCTGCCAATATGTATGTCACTGCCGCACAGAGAAGTCATTGTTGCAGATGGCTAATATTGTTTTTCTAATATAAATTAATTATTCTCTTTAATTATTTTTACTTCATATGGCACATCAATTCTACAAATTGAATTCTAATATCAGGCATAGGTCATGATCTAATTATAGCTTGATCTGTCATAGAGTTACAACATTCATGAGCATAGATACAGTGCCTCATTCCCCAGGAACTTCTACCTCTGCAAACTGTCTGTGAACTGGGGGGAGAGCCGTTCTGCTTTGTTAGCCTTTATGGCCCTTCCCACTCTTCTTAGAGAAGTATAATTGTACATTCGACTGTGAAAAATCACGCTTAGTCAAGTAATAAGGTAGTGCCACACTCAGAAGAGAGAGGTGAGGAATCCTGATCTGGTAGAACCATCATACGCAGTCGATGCGCTCGCTTCGTGCCGTTGTGAATACTGTGGGAATGCTGATCTCGTCTGGAGGGGACGATGTGGAAGACTGCATGGGCGAGATCCTCAGGGGACAGTCGCAGCTTGCATCAGCTGAAGATTTGAATGGGGACTAGAGAGACTTAGCTAAATTATGATATCACAACAACTGGAATGAAATTGGAATAATTGAAAAGAAAGGAATTTTTTTTTCTTTGCTCATATTTCCTAAGCTGTCTTGTTTCTCATTTTGGTAATTCTATCGAAAAGCAGCACAACTTAAAACCTGATATTTTTACCTTTTTTCAAGCCTTATCTCAGAGCACCTTCTGATCTGTGCTTTGTAATTGAAGACATTTCTTCCAATTTGTTGTTTGAGTCATCTTTTCATAAGGATTCAGAGTGATTCTTAAATCTATAGAAGTGCTAGTTGCACCAGTACTCCTACCAACAAAAAAACCTACTGCAAATGCTTATATGACAGCAATTAATGAAAAATATTTTTATTCTGTGTTTTTTCTATTGGCCTAACTCTCACTAGGCACTCTTTAGACTGTAAATATTTCAGAAAGATGATGTTAGGGATAAATATTATGTCTTTTTGAAACTTCTACTAATTTTTCTCCCATTAAATTAATCTGCAAAATTCAGTTAATGGTACTGAAGGGGATGGAGGTAGGACTCTTCTTTCTCCCTTGAAAATCCCACTTTTTTTTTTTTTTTTTTTTTAGATCCAGCTGTAAAATTCCTCATACTTTTCTGGCACTGTTACAAATGAGAGATAAATAATAAACAGTTTCTCCCAGGGCATCCAAAGTTATGTATATAAATCTATATTAAATCCAAGGTTAATGATTGCTTTTCTGTTTTATTGACTGCGGGGAGCACTTTCTGAAGGAAATACCATCTAAGTGGTAAAGTAGCTTTCTTCAGAGGTTCTTAAGCAAAATGAGACACTAAGTTTTGACCATCTTAGTCTGCAACGTGCAACCAAAGCATTGTAAAACAGTAAAAATACCTTTTTGTATTTGTCAATTAGGAAAAGAAATCTTTTTTATTTCCCCCAAATTATTCTATATCTATAACGTGCCTAATTTGACTTTGTCTTGCAGAGAAAAGTGCTGTACTTCTCATTAGTACTTTGCAGTTATCCCTTCCCTGGCTGAGGTGGAAGAAGCTTTAAATCATGTGGGAGAATGGGAAAGGGAAAAGAGAGAAAACAAGCTTTTTGAACCCTGTAATGTAAATTTGCAGACAATTATTCATTATTAACTGCCTGAAGCATCACACCTCTCTCACCTTTGCTGGAATGTCTGAACATTAGGGTAAACAACACACTGCTGTCTTATCATAATGCGGTCTGCTTCACTGCAGCAAGAACTTGTCAGAAACAGATTGTGATGTTGACTTCTCAATAGGGGAAAAAAAGGGCCTAAATTAGACTTCTATAAAAAGAATATTGCATATTTATTTCCACAATAACACCAAGGAAAAACGTTAGTCAAGAAGCAAGCAATTGGGTGAATAAATAAGCTTGTCTTTGTTCTCATCAATTAAGTTATTACATCAGTTGGAAAACCAGTGAATTATAATACAGATGTTTAATGAAACACTGCTGTGCCTATAAGTCAAACTCCTATTTTGTGGTGTGATTTTGGCTGCATAGTTTTGTGTGTGTTAAACCGTATTTATTAGCTGATACCCATTATTATTTTGAGCAAGGTATAATTCAGTTGTCAGGCTCCAGCTCTGGGAAGGAGATTTAATCAGTGAGAGCCCGCTTTGCTGCTGAGCATAAAACAATGCGGGTTTCATGAAGCAATCACACCAGTGTGAAAAAATGGGATTAATTAGTATTGTACAAGAACAGGCAGCATGCTCATTAAAACCTTGTGAGCTGCCTCTTGATAAACTGCCACTTGATAGGGCCGCATTAATGTGACAAGGCAAAGACTTTATTTCCAAATCCTTTCTGATTATATCTCACTTTTAAGTTACCTGAATTGACTCTCTAAGGCTTTTGGAATACAAAGATCAAAATTGCAGCAAGAGATCCCCAAGACACCTGGACAAAGGAGCCATGCTCAGATAGTAAGGCTTCAAAAGACAACTTTTTTTTTTGAACTCCCATTCAAACATAAATCAATAGCTGTACAATGAGGCAGCTCCAAAGGTGGTACATTTGCATTTACACTCAGCAGGTTGGGCTGGAACTTATTTGACAATTAGCAGCTATCTAATGAATCCCATATAGTTCTGTGCCTATCTGCTTCCCGAGTGCTTCGTGTGTTTGTCAGTATATAAAGTCTTAGGAGTATTCTTGCAGGTTCAAGTATGCTCTGAGGGAAGGGGAGGAAAAGGTAGGCACTCCCGGCTGCACATCTGTTTCCTATAGTTTGGGTTGGCCACTGAAGGACTTACGGTCGTATTTCTTTTTTATCCTTTCTTTTAGAAATGTTCACAAACTAAAAATGTAGATTCCCACTAGTGGATTTGTTTCTACATGACAAAACATAATAGGAGCTATGCCTGAATAACAACAGTAAATGTTGGATAGGATGTATTTTTGATCTCGTGTGTTATTTTCCTTTAGGCATAATGTTTTATTCCTTCCTGAATTTGTAGTGGTTCTGATGATTTACTTGCACATAATCTTGGCTTCTTTTTTCTTTCCTTTTTGTGGATTAGTGGCTATAATGAAATTATATCTGAACTTCTAATAGTTAACCCAATCTATCAGCTGTTTCATGATGCATAGGTGCTCCAAGATGCTGACTTTCCATGTAGCTTTAGCTGACATTGTATGTAAGGCAATTGTAATGCAATACAGTTACCTGTCAGCATATATTTGTAGGTGTGGAAAATGCCACTCAGAGAACAGAGATCTCGTATTCCCTGAAGCTTTTCCCAACTATTTTATTTTTAAGCAAAAACATCTTGTTAAATCTCAACACCCTATTAAAGTAATGCTATCCACCACGAAGTCTGAGTATTCGGTTACCAATTATAAATTGTTTGCAACTGTACAGGTGTAATCCCACCCATAGCTACCAGTGAAAGGCATCAGACTGGAGGCAAGGTACCTGAGCTGGCTAGATATGGATGAGTACAACGCTTTACAAAGTGATGTGTTGCAATATTATTAATTTAAACCCTTAGATTTCATTGTTGTGATCTGGGCTACATGATGCAATGCAAGATGACAGCCATTGAATTAATAGAAAATGGGATTCATCTCTTGAAATTTCACACAAAATAGAAGCAGGAGACAGACAAAATAAAGGGAGATGGATAGACAGACTGATAATACCACTAATACTTTTAAATTTAAACTAAATGGGTGACATAATTTTAAAACACTAATGGTATTTATCAACAGTGTGATAGCAGGAAAAAAAAAATCACACTCCCTCTCTCTCTCTCCCTCTTTCTCTTTCTCCCTTTCGTTGATTGCTTTGTTGAGCAAGTCAGTGAATATTTTACACTTTGTTTCTTTTATTTTAGCAAATGAACTGCCTCGAGCTAATGTAGTGTAAGTAGAAATTTCAAGCACCAATGTCTACTGCATGATCCAATAATAGGAACTTTCTTTCCCTCCTAGCTCTGTAACACAGTGTAGCAGCAAACTCCCTGATGCCTCCAGGTAGTCACATGCCTGATTTATGGTTATAAACTATAGCTCTGGAAGAGGTTAGCTAGGTAGTTTAAATCATTGCTTTTTCTCTAATGAACTGGGGTCAGAGAGAAAGTACTGTATGCAACAGCCTTATCTGGTTGTTACTTATGCCCTACATACTACTCCTCCATGGTTTTGGTTGTGATAGTGGTTTTACATCATCTTAGTTGTTAATGCTATTTTAGTAAATTGTGTTACTGAAAATTATGTGAAATGAGTTTTCCTGCTGTTATTTGTCATTCATCTGGGTGCAAATTGGAGCCAGCTACCTAATTCAAATGTTGCGTGGATAGCATCAAAATGGATAAAGACAAGGTAGATAACACCCACAGATAGTTTAAGGGGTGGTTTCTTTTCCCAGTAACGCCGTGCTGTAACGTTGAACTCTTTTGTTGTCTGATGTCTGCATCAGACCATTGTACCAGTATCTAAATAGAACGAGATAGATATGTTAAAGATGCCTGAGATATGCAAATATAGTGATATTCAAGATATCGTCACAGATTAACTGATTCCAGGCTAATGTTATCAATCTGTCTAAGAATTCATGGAAGGATGGGATTATTGTGTAAACCCAAGGTACCCTTGATGCAGATCAGTCTTGCGCAAATAGGACTTACTCAGCAGATCACCATAAGTCTTACTGACCTTGACACCAGTTCTGTGGTCATATTTTCATATAAATAAACTCTTTTCAGGCAACTTTCCCCAGTGTATTCAGTATAGATGGACTTTTTCTGGCACAAGGCCTCTTAACCAATTTTTGCTTTGAAGTTCATTATTTATAACCATCTAAAAGACACTACTATTTTACTTTCTCTTTCTGTGCCACTCACTAGCTTAATGGAGTATCAGATATTTAATGTGCGTTCACACAACTCTTGTCATTCAAGTGCATCAAAGCAACTGACGATGTCCCCCTCTTCCTAAAGTAACCCATATTTTGGAATTAGTGAGGTAAAATTCTTCCTGTCAGCAGCTCTTCATATCAGCAATTCAAAACCACGACTTTGGTAGTGGAGGTATCTCTCCAGTAGCCTTGCACCTCTGCAGAAACATTAAGCTTTGGATGTCTGCATCCAGAAGGGTTTTTAAGCATGGTTATTTCAATAATCTAGTAGTATTTATATGTGACTTTCTTCTGTTGGCTAAAGCTTTAGATAGCAGAAGTATATGGGTGTGGTTCTTGCCTGTTCTTTCACATCTGAGGTCCAACTTTGATAGAAGCTATACACGACCCACTGTAGTCCCTGAATTCTTATACAGAATTGTTACTTGGCTAGTTATTCGCTCATCATGTACTGCTGAATGTTGCTGCCTACGTGAAATTTGATGCACCTGTCCCTTTTGAACAGCATCCTATTTTTCAGACTACTTGTCCGATTTGTCATGATCATTTTGAATTCTAATCTTGCCTTCCAGCATACTCACAATTTGATGCTGTCTGCAGATGTAATAAGCATAATCTATTCCATCAATGAGGTCACTAATGAAAATATTGAATAGTACCAACCTCGGTCCCCTGTGGAGCCTCACTTCGTACAGCCTCCCATTCTGGCCATGAATCTTTGATAAATACTCTGAGTATAGTTTTGAAACTGATTTTTGTATTCACCCTAGCATTATTTTATCTGAACAATGTTTTCTTAGCTTAACTACAAGATATCTTATAGCAATCAGAAATTTCTCAAGAAGTTAATGACATCTATTGTTTTCTGACCACAAAGCCTCCTTCCTTGTAGAAGAAAATTAGATTGGTTCAACCAACAGTCTTCAAGAACAAAATGTCAAACTCTTCTGCTTGTTATCTTTACAGAATACAGATAATTTGTTTCAGAGTTTCCCCAGAAATTTAAAAGAAGGAACTCCTTTATAATCTCCAAGTTAGTTCTTTTTTCCATTCCCTTGTCTTCTGTGTTTTGTCACTTCACCCATTCTTCTATATTTCTCAAGAATAACTATTAATACCTCTGAGCTTTAGCCCTTTAAGTAAGGGAGGATGAGATAGAAAGGACTACAAAGCCGGCAAATGATTCAAAAATATCCAAATTGCCCTAATATTTTCTAAGTTTTCATATCAAAGACTATGGCCTTGCCTTCCTGTGCAACCATTTTCCTAGTGCAACCCGTTCCCCAGAAAAGTAATAAATACATAGGCCATCCTGAGGATGTCTGCCAATGGCTTCCTCCACCTTTTGGAGTTGAAGCGCCTCAAAAAGTTAGTGCAAACCAACTTCACTTGGACTTCCTTTCACTCAATTAGTTATAGAGTGATTTCTCGTTATAGTTCATGTCATTTGTGTCTCAGTTTGTACCTTGGATCTTGCCTGGAGAGTTAGAATTTCTCATTAGCTTTGGAGTGTGAATCTTCCATTTTTCAGGAAAAGTTTTGTGCACCTGATCTGTCTGTTTTGGTAATTCAGGGAGGTTCATTCTGCCGGTGGCAATTAAGCACTGATCCATCTATAACTACTGCCTTTTGAAGACCCCAGAACACTTGCTCCTGGATGTTGAGTATCTTTATTGAGTATCTGCTGTTCCCTTCATTTTCACTGAGTTTCTGGTATAAATGTTGGAGACAGGTACTGGGGTTGGATGGACCTGAGTTATGCCAACCTGCAGGAAAAGGGCAAATTATGAGGAGTTGCTCCCTCCCCCACCTTAACTCTTGTCAGGTGGTGGGCTGACACATTGCACTGCTTCAGAATTGCAGCCGTTCCATCAAAGATTCAATTTGGACCCTCTGTGTAGCAGTGAGAAATATTTCTCTACTGTAAATCACTTAGTCCAGAGAGAATCCTCAAGTTGTTTTCATGCAGAATCGTACAGGGACCTAATTTTCTGTGATGGCTGCTTCAGTTATTGCATCACAAAAATTTCTCACTATGGAGCAGCAGGTTTCATTCATTCCATCACCACCTATAAATAAGGGTTGTGACTGGAATAGTTCATGAGAGTTACTCCTGGGAAGACCGCGTATTGTATTATCTGTGAAGAAAATGTGTTTTAAATTGCATTCTTCTAACTACAACTTGGTTGCTGCATAGTTCATTTCTGAGCATGCTAAATGCCATTCTTAACACCAGTGATACAGCACAGAAAATGATGATTCAAAATGCTTGTAGAATGATAGAATAATTTAGGTTGGAAGGGACTTCTGGAGGTCATCTAGTTCACTTGGTGAAGGTATCAGCTGACTCTTGAGAATTGTAACGTGCCCCAGAGGTTAGATTAGTGGGAGTCTTTTAGAGTCTGCTTAAGTGCCAGAATTCTTGGTAGGGCCTCGAAATCAATAAGTTATGTAGTTTACAGTAAGAAACTTAAAATGTTTCAGTTCACTCTGTTCCACGTGTGCTGCTGAGGGAAGAAAAGATCTATTTAGATGGGCATTCCGAACTGAAATTCCCAAACCCCAAATGATTAAATATTTTTCACGATCTTAGAAATATGTTTGCTTGCATGCACTAACAACTTATCATGGAAACATTTCAGTTTAGTTGTGATATCAGCTGACTGTCTCTCACCATAATGACTGTGAAGGCAGACAGTAGAAGATTGCTGGCTGCAGCGTGTGTGGACAAAGCAAAGGAATATGTGAATTAGATGTGCTTTCCGCCTCTGATTTTTCTTGCGGAAGTCCAGCTTTTGAGATTTTACTTCTGAAGCTCGCCAGTTCTCGCATCTACCTTGTGCATTGCAATCCACCGGATCACCAAGACAGCGATCGGTGCTTGGAAACACATTTTTCCAAGATTTCTGGGGCTATATTCTGTAAGGCTGTTCTGTGTGAGCAGGACTGGCAGAGGTATTAACTTGTATTGAGCTCTGAGCAGCACAATACCTTGTTTCCACAGGTTCTCCACGCAAGCCAAGCAGAGAAGAGTCAACACTTCAGGGAACTTGGAAAAGGGGAGGAGCACCTCTGTATGCATCCATGGTGCCACAGAAGACGCTTCTGTCCGCGTGCGCAGCTGCTGATTTTCTAACCCAGCTCTCAGGTAGGACATTTTGTGATGAAATATTCAGGAAATAGGTAAACACAATTAGGAAAAAATGTGAAAGTCATACTCAAAGGTAAAATGCAAATGTGTGCATTTGTACGTGTTTCCTTGTTGCTAGTTGCAGCAGTGCTTCAACGTCATTATTTTAATATGTTTGTACGCACAAACTTGTCATACGATATGGTTATGTTCCCCTCGACTTCCAGCTGCACTACAATTCTGGTTACTATTACTTTAAGTTATGTGTCTCTATATAATGGTCCACCCAGAAGAAAAAAACACATTATGTTATATTAAGCAATCAACATTCACAGAACTTCAGCTTCTCAGTTATCATTTATAGTTATCCTTATGTTTATAACATAAAATATAAATTAGCATTCTCAAGTTACATCTTTGAGGGCCTGTCCTTTTTCTTTCTGCTAGGCTCAGAAAAACTTCAGCAGTTGTCATGAAATAATCTTGCGTGTTAAACTATTGTTTCCATTTTGAAAAATGCAAAATTATTCCCTTCAGAAGTAGTCCTTAGGATACTAATTTGAAAGGAGATAAAGGAAACTATCCAGAACATCAACCACTCCTGAGTTTACAAAGTAGGGAATGGAGTTGGGTCTCATTGTCATATTTTGCAGCTGATGTTACAACATTAAGTAAATCTAAAAATTAAAGCCATAATCTGTATTTTAATATTGATACAATCTTTGCCATTTTGACTTTGTCATTCAAACCAGAATACCAGAAGGATAACACTTGCATGGTTTTGTTACAGAATTAAGCAAATTAGAGAGCTATTCACTCATTTCTGGAATATCAGGAATTGGACATGTCGGTAAAGTATGTTGTCTTAAACCAGAATGACTCACCTGATACAGTATAGTTGATGCTTCTAGCTTTTTAAGGAAAATATTCTTCTAAAAAATTTTAAAAAAAATTTATCATTCTCCAGGATAATATTACCTAGCTAAGAATGCTGAAGGAACTCAGAGATTCAGATACAAACACTCAAATGTCAGGCTAAGCCTGGGATAACGTTTGTACTAGCAGTCAAAATAATCACCAGGTGATTAAGGTCTTCTCTAACAACAAAATTACATTGCGGATCTTCTGGACTCTGAAGGGGATTCACTCTGCCAGTGTTTTGAATAATAAGGGGGCTGGTGATGTAATACATATTCTGGAACACTTTGTCCACATGTTATCGGAATGCCCGCAATGCAAGAGTTATGGGAAATATATCATCATCCCTAGACTGGAGTTTATACAGAATATTACTCTGCCATAGGATCCCTTTATCTACATTCTAGATGGCCTGACAATGACTCCCCAAATGCCTGAAGCCAATTTAAAAAGGATACTAAGAGCACTCTAATAGCTGAAGTTATTACTACTAAAGTGTAAATCAATGCTGCGTACATTCCAAGGAGGAAGAACGGGTCCGAATGAGCTTTGTCTTAATGGAAAGAGCATCTTAGATGAATTCTGCACATGTGGAGGCAGATTCAACATGTATGGTGCCATATTCTGCAGTCAGGTCTACAGACTTCCCTTTGTCTGTAGTGAAAGGTGAATTTACTTGGAACAAACTTGCACCGTTGCTGTTCTTTCTTAATGATTGCATTAACCTTGTTAGTTTTGCTAGACAGGCACTGAAAGTGAGTCTAAGTTTGGCTGTATATACAAGGCAAGTACATGAGGAGCAAGAGGAAGGACAGAGGAACGTAATGCTGCACCCCTCATCTCGCCCATCCCTGGTGCTGGACCAAGCTGTCGGAGCGCGGCGGTTCCCAGCCCCTGCCAGTTTGCCCCTTTCTCTCTTTCTCTCTCCTGCCCGCCCATACCTCCTGCCCTTTGGGCGCTGGTGCAGTACTATGCCATTTCTACTAGCAAATACTCCTTCATAATAGTAGCAGTGATGAACAGGTCTGCCAAGCACTTTTGGTGGATCGTGCGCTAACACGCACCAAAAATATGAGTTGAGGTCGTGGGCTGTGCCTAGTTCTGGGGCGTAGGTTTTCTCACCCCTGATTTATATACAGCAATTGTATGACAGCCACTTTAGTCAAAGGGGATGTAAATCTTTTAATTTCTGCTCATCTTGAGAAGTTTCTGTACTCTAAATACCATGGATTTTTAGGGATTACTAGTGGGGGCCCAGTTCTGGATGTGATCCTCTATCTTTACCTGTCTCCAGTTATCCAGAGATAATCAGATATTAGAGAAGGTTGGAAATTGGTCTCCTATTAATAATTTAAAAAAAAAAGTGATAAAAGACTCTGATCTTGCCAGTGTCATAAGTAATGTCACTTAGTAAAGTGACTGGCACTAGCTGTAGGCTCAGATATGCCAATTATAATTAAAGCCATTATTTTCAAATACAGTTCAGTTTATTCCTGGTGAAAAGTAAAGAGAATTTTAGAGTGACAAATCTCTCTGGAAAATGCAAACTTGACGAAAGGGCTGTATTTTTAGACTACCTGTAACGATTCGGTTTCAGGTTTGAAATGAATATTATGTTAAAACATATTCTTTAAAATTAGCGTTGACCAACCTAACATACTGTACAACATGAGAATATGTATGTGCCTGTCAGGATCATCTTGAGAAAGCAAAAGATGACTTACAAGGCAGAAGTGACATTTAGTTCTTAGATCAACAGCTTTCAAACATCTGTGGTATGGTTTTCAGAAAGGTACCCATTGCAAATCTGATGCCCATTCAAGGTTTTCCTGAAAGATAACCAAATTGCCACCTATTTTTGAGAATTAAAACCAAAGATGGTGCTCTAAAAAAATAGAGACAGTGAAGCTGTACTCTTTATCTATTAGCAGACCACAATTGCCTGAAAGAATTGTTGATAAAACTACGGGTTTGGTTATTTACTTACAGCAAAACACAGATAATGGTTGTATTTTGTAAAGTCGTATAACACCCTGAGACACCAGTCACCCTTGGTGGGTTTCTTTCCTAAAATTAATGGAATTCTTGGAGATGACTGTAGGAGAATATAAAACAGCCACGAAGTAGCTCCCCCAAGCAGCAATTTGTTCCTGTGAAGGCAGCTTTAAGCTCAGGACAAAAGCCACGAGTAGTGGAAGGTGCTTCCAAATGTTCCGAACCCTCTGCCCTGGGGTACATTCCAAAGGACCGAGGGCTGTAAGCAGTTTGGGACTGTGGCTGCTCTGGGGATACAGCTCCTGTCATTGGCAACCTGGAACTGAAGGTTAACTGGCAGATGATGAAACAGAAATTTTGTCACTGACCTTTGCTTGCTAATGAGTACGCCAGTCCTGCTCAAATCCAGTGGTGTAGTCAGTGTTTCTCTTATTCTGGCCTTCTTTTAGATCCATTTGCACAAGGTGATGGTGCGTTTGTGCTCTTGGGCATTTGTTCGCACGCCCGCCCTACTGCTGGCCACCAGAGATTACCCTGAAAACCGACTACGGTGCAATGATCTGAGGTCTGATGTTAACTTAAGGTATAGATAAAATTCCTGCTTGCGCTGCAGGTGACCGGGATCTAAGCAAGAAAAGTTGCTGTAGCTGATTTTTTTTTTTTTTTTTTTTCATTCTCATCTACTGCATTGGGCAGCTGTTTTGTCCTTATTGGCAGACTTAAAATCTTGGCTTTGTTTTCTGCCCTGTAATCTTGTGTTGATGTCCTTTATGTTCCCAGACCCTCTGTTTAAAAGTGTTTCCATTTGATATGATTAATAGCTCTTGTGAGTGATCTCTATTAAGGACTCAAAGCTCAATTTCAAATATTTTTGTGGCGCTTCTGGTGGGCCTTGCTGGGATAAATTAAGCCTATTTTTCCCCTGATTGCTTCGTTGGATCTCTTTGTAACTTCACCTTGTATTCCTTTCTGTTCAATACTTTTCAAAGTACTGAGAGTTTAAAGAGGTACAATAAATCCCAGATCAGTTTTTAATGACCATGGTAAGCCTGCTTGTAATATGTCAGTAAGCTGAGCCTAAAAGCCAATGGGGAATAGGCCATTTCTGCCTTAGTAATTGCCTCCACAGAAAGATTTATAATGTCATTATCCGAATCTACAAGAAATAACTCATAGAGCTGAAATACCCTAAAAAAATATTACAATTCTCTTAAAATCTAGTCATTCATAAATGCTAAATCATAAAACTTTTTTCAAGATGTTTTATGTTAAAAATAAAACACAGTCAAAATATAAATGTACTTTTCTTAATCAGATTCTTCGTTCTTTATGTATCTGTTTTCCGTGCTGTAGTTCGGGCAGAAGAATGGTGCAGTGCACAGCCCAGATCTAGCTCTGCGCTGCTGAAAACACAAACGAGTACTGAAAAACCACAAAGAGGAAGAGCATTCCCAGTCATTTTTCTTTATTTGTGCGTGATTCCAGGGGGGAAGAGGGTTAGTTAGCACTGCAATAAAATTAATTTTAGCGATAAAAATCACTCCCCCCTTCTCCTTCCACCATTTTCCCATGAAAAGCCACACTAAATGTCCTGATAAATGTACTGCGGTGCTGTTTTAAGCCATTTCAGCCAGCTTCCTTTGCCCTTAGCTTTCCCCAATCAGAAGATATCATTCATTTCTTTCAAAAAGCAGGAAATGTACTCTTCAATTTGTCTGGTGTTTAATAAAGTGCTAGAATTACCATAGCTACCCTCATCTTCTGATGCTTTAATACACTGTGAGATTTATACTAATTTCAACCAGACTATATTCTTCAGTGTAGAAAGCTTGTACACTTAAAAGGGCACTGTCAGTGTGCGTGTTTTTCTTTTTTTTTTAATCATGAGCTCCTATAAGCGAGGACCAGTTTTCTATTTCCCTGAAGATTTTGAATTGTTTTACTTTTTTTTCCACGTTATTGTTTGTTCTGCGTCCATATGAGCTTGGTTTTTGCTTCCGAGTGGTTTTGCCATGGCTTTTTTTAAATTATGTCTCATTCATTGTTTAAATAAATATTATTCACTGACATCTGTGGAGGGATGTGTTTTAATGCAGTTGCTTCAACCAGTCAAGTGATTCCTAAAATCAGTGAAAGATTTCTAGTCTGATATAGTGTAATTATTCTCTGAAGTTCAAATTAAACTTTTCAGGGCCTAATATGTGCTCTTAGAGTGTAAATTATAGAGGCTAACATACTTTTTAAAGTGTGGCAGTTCTGTTACTAACTTGAATAGGTTCAGGATTTCATCCCACGTCCCGTAAACCTCAGAGCACAGACATATCTTAGTAGTAAATTATTACTCATTTCTAGTGAGCATTTATAAACTTTCAGGTTCTTTGCTTCAAAGAAATGAGGTCCCTGAAACAGAAATTATTTCCCAGTCAGGTCGCTCTGATCTCTGTAATGTCACCTGAATCTAAGAGGTCTGTGAAAACAATATTGACACATTTATTTCCTGAGTTTAAAACTTATTTATAAGCAAACAAATATGTGCTTCTGCCTCTGGATGTGTATATCCTATTCTTATCAATAGTAGTGGGAACATTCTTTTGCACAGAGATCAAAATACACTGTAATACACCTATCGTCTGTGAGCTTCTACTGTATGTCTTGTAGCTTTACTTTTAAATCTTCCCTGATTTCTGAGGCAATGTGATGTGTGCTTTTCAGCACTGAGCTCTCTGAAGAAGTCAATGACAACTAAATGAAACTGGAATTTTGGAGTGGCCTGTCTTAAATTGGTATGTTTAGGAAAGAAAAAAAAAACTCAGGTCTTCTATGAAAGCCTGTTTTTCTTAAGAGCTGCTGCACGCTGAGTACACTCAGATTTATAATTTGAAGTAAACTTGATTCGTTGTTGATCATTAGCTTTTAAACCTAATCTGGATTGAGATTAGAATACAGCAACTAAAATAAAAATCCTTGCACTGAATGTAAAAGCCTGTGAAGAAATTGCAGTCGATGCAAGGTGACAGTCTGGACTGAGCCGTCTTGGGCCACGTCCTTAAACTGGAGGAATACAAATTTGCTTTCATCAGGATTGGTGATAATAGGATTGTAGCAGAGAGAACCTCACCCCAATGAAGGCTGAAAGAATATCAAAATATCCTTTTGCTCCTTCTGTTAGAAACTCATCCTGTAAGAATCGGGGTGAAATAATGAATTGAGGTTGGTCAGGATTAGTCTCTGGTTATTCACTTGGTGCCATGCTTCTTCACTATTGTATGTAGCAAATGTTTCCTGACAGGCTGACTAGGAATAATAAAAGGATAAAGGACTGTGGTGACATACTGAATGTTACAATTGTTATTCCTGTCCTCTAAATGTAGTTTACCTTGGGCAGTGTCAGAGGTGACTAATCTCGGAGCCCAGGCAAACAGAACGATGAGCTGCTGGGGATAAGCGTGCTCGGTGCTGCTGTCCTGCCATCTCTGCCCATGTGAAGTCCCATTAAAGTTTATAAGACTGTGTAAGTGTAAAGTGCGGGGGCTTGTCCCTTTCCGGCAGTTACTGGGGGGAAGGGGGGAAAAAAAAAAAAAAGGAGGAATAGTTTTTATGGTCATTCTTTCTTCTGTCATGAAAATCATTAATCACGTGTTTCATCCTTACTTTACATAAGGCATGTTTTTCTGTGAGATCTTTATTAACTGTCAAAGTGATGACGTTTGCATCTGTATATATGAATTTCCCTGGGATCTGATCTATTTGCTAGTCTGGATCCAAAACATCTCCTGAAGTTGGACTGCTGACTCAATAGAGCGGCGAGGGTGTAGGCAGGAGTTCTCATTTCTGTCCCATGAGGTAGCTGTGCAGACTGCCTTACGTGTGAGCTCGTTTCTTCCACAGCCAACGTGAGAATTTGGACATATGCATGATGTGTTGTTACCTTAAATCAAAATACTTTTCCTTCTCTTAAGACGTACTGTGCAATTCCTAACCAGCAATCAGGGAATAGGGTCCGCCTTATGTTACAGACTATTGTGCTACCAATACTTCTCTTTACTGCCATCCACTTTCCTATCCAAGGAATTGAGACTTGCAAGCACAAGTCCTAGACGAGAAACCTCTGATGGTGAAGACTGTATCTTGCCTTAGCAGCATGTTCTTCACCAAGAAAAATGCTGTGGCTCCCCTAGGAAGTGCCCTGTTGTTTTTCCATATTGCTTCAAAGAGAGCGGTGAGTTCACATGGCCTTAGCACTGATGGTGCCTGTGCAAGGAGACTGCGCATTTCAGAATGTGCTGATGAATATTTCCATAGCGTTTAAGAAAAAAGAAAAAATTGACAAAAAGAAAAGGTGTTGAATCTTTTCAGTTGCATCACTGTTAGTGTTGTGATGAATGCTGTGGTCTGTACAAGTGGAGTAATTAATTATGGGTGAGAAATCTCACCATGAGAGGTCCTTAAGAAATGGAAAAAGGACTCAAATAATTAATAAACATACAGTCAATTCATTTCAGGTTCCCCTGAAGAAGATAGTTACAGGAGGGAGGCAACTAGGTAAAATTATATTGCTTGTTGGAAGCATTTAAGCTGAGAAGGAAAGCTAGAGAGAAAGACAGACCGTTACAATATGCACATTCTTAAATTCCTTTGCTGTTATGGCTCCTACACAGTTAACGTAGTTTGCTGTTCTGCTTTCTTTATCATTGTATCATCCAAATATAAACATATGCAAAAATTTTAGGTGAATAGTTTAAGGTTAAATAACCTTTGAATTATTTAGAAACCACAACTGTGTTCTGGGTAGTTTAAGGACCTTATTTCTGTCTGGCTTCTAATTTTGCATGCAACTTTCCACTCTCAAAACCGACTGCACCAACAGAACTTGAGTTTGGATAAATTACTTGGATATTGGCCTATGTGTAATGTATGCTAATGAAATATAAGTGTACAGGTCAAAAGAGAAATATTTAATGGGGGTGTTTACCAGTTGGTGATGGGAACAGAGAGCTCAGAATATACCAAGACAGAGTAGTTAGTGAATCTGTCATACACATAAATCAGCCACACTCCCTCTGCATTTCTAATTGTCTCCCTAAAAAGGTTTTAGTCAACCCCTTAAAATGATGATCACACAAATGCATTTTTATATCGCCTGTTTGCTTTTAGTTATGCAAATTTGTTCAAGAGAAACGATGTACTCAAAATGCTCTAAAATTTTTAAAACCTACAGATGCCTGTGCTGTGAGAGAATGTTTAAAAAAAAAAAAAAAAATAGTTAATGCTCTCCAGCCAGATCTGGGAATGTACTGATTTGGGGTTCAAGGCTGGTTCCAGATATAAGTAAAATAGGGCCTTGGCTGGGGCAGTAACAGGGGCTGGGGAGACTCACAGTATTATGGTCTGTCTTTAGGGTATTCTTCAGGGATCCCATTTCAGCAGTAGCTTTCTATGGAAGCAAATTGTTAGATGGACTGAAAGCTGCTTTCATCTCTGCAATGGTTTCTTTATTATTATTCAATTCATTTCTTAAAAATGTTAATTGAAATGAACTTTCCGGAGTGCCTAAGTCACTTTTGAAAAGGCACATTAACCCTCTAAATAACTTGGCTCTAGCAACGGTGGCCAGAGCAATGATTAAACAGCTTTGGAAAATCCAGACCTTCTTTCTGTGGGTAAACATCGTCTTTCACTGCTTGGGTATTCAGCAAGCAGCCACTGCCCTGGGGTGCTGATCCTAGTTGTGGCCTCAGCCACAACAGAAATGATGGTATACTTGAAAAAGAGAAGATTGTTGTATGGTCTGTCACTGTTCAGGACATATATCTCACAAGAAACCTTGTTAGGCTCGGAGACTTTAGATTAGGCATAAAGCTTTCAGTCAGGATCTTGTGTATTTGACCCTCACACTTGTCTTTCACAGCTGTCACTACAGTAGATTCACAAGAATTAAACTGAGCGCAGCTGTATCTGGAGGTGCAGGTAGGGGCAGACTTCAGGAGGCATCTCTGCCTGCTTTCTTAATGGCCACATTCATGTCCACCAACCCAAGACCATAGGGAGGTGAATTTTGCATCAGTCTGAGCTTTCCCGTACAGACATAATTCTCGATTTGATCGTGATGTTTAGCACTGAAAGCCAAATTTAGCAGCATATCTGGAGGCTTAACATTACTGACGCTTTGCTGAGCCTATGCCTCGGTATACCTGGTATCTTCCACAAGTACTAAATTAACACACAAATACTGAAGAAGGATGTAAAAATCAAAACTCTGAATATGATACAGTGATTTTATAGAGTTCTGCATTGCCTTAAATCCACTACAGAGCTCCTGATCATGTCAGTGGGCACTATATGGCTCATCGTTTGTCAGACCATTTAAATTCAGTGGCTCTAGCACTTAGTCTTTTGGAAAACATCCTGCACGGTTTGATTTACAGCACTGTAGAGCTGATTAAAAAGTCACTCATTAAAAAGGTATCTTTTATTATAATTGCTAAATATTTTTTGGTGTGGTTAGTAGGTTTCACCTTTAAAATGATGTATGCATGCTGGCTCTTCTCCCAAGCTGTCGAGTCAGAGCCACTGGCTGGTAGATTTGTACTGAAGTGGCAGAGGCTTTGCAGTGCTTTGCATTTTCACATGCTTTCTTTTCTCGAGTAGAGGAATATCAGCATATTCTTGTGGATAGGGTAGAATTTGGAAACCTGGCTTTCACTCCAAGGAACCAGTTTCCTCTCTGAACTGGGAGAAGTCATTTAACTCCTCTTCTATTTCACAACAGCTGGAATCAGAGCTATCTGTCACAAAATGTTTGGACAGTCCTGTATAAAAAGCACTACACAAGTTCTAGCTAGTTGATGATCGTAGGATTTAGTTTACCGAGCGTTGTGAAGCTGGTTTTCCAAATAACGAAAGAGAAATGTTGATGAAATAATGGCATACACACTCCTTATTTCTATCCCTGACTTCTGCCCTGATCTTGGTACCCTTTTGTTTCCTCCTGATCTTTATTCCTCAATATGATGATTCTTCTGTGCTGGGTTCTGTTTACAGATAGATTCATGGGAGGAAGATAACTCTTAGTCCAGACTTCCTTCTTGGCTCTACGTATGTCCCATGCCTTACCAAAGCTGTTAAAATCCAAAATCTTTGCCTAGAGGGTCTGCTTAGATGTTAATGGTTCAACAACACACTGACACACCCACTTTAAGGCCAGCGCATCCTAAATATCAAAACCAGCACTTTCTGGTTTTCATTGTCATCATCATCAAGTGTTTTCTGTGGCAGGGCAGTAAGCTGCACCAGTGAACAGGCTGAATTAAAAAAAACTAATGGGGGGGAATGGTTATGATAGCGTCATTACTGCAGTGACTTTCTGCTTGTGCTACGTGGACAGAAAGGGGATAGGTTAAGCAGAGAGGATCACAAGATGACTAAGCTCATTTGAAACAAGAAATCCAGCCAGGACTGTGACTGCCTGGAAATCATGGAGAGCAATTGCCTGATCTGTTATAGGGAGCCATATGGTGATCTGCTTTGCAAAGCATGGGTGAGGTCTGAGGGCAATGACGAGAAGGAAACCAGTCTATTTGATAGGACCGAATCTGGGTTTTTAAGCGGGTTTCATGTCAGGATACGTCCCTGAAGAAGCAATTTCATAGCTGAGCTTGCACTTTTAACTCATCTCAACTCTTGACTTGAAGTCTGCAGTCAGCCCTACAATATCATCTTCAGAGTAAGATACTGCTTTTCTAGCAGAACAAAAGAACCATTAATGACACCAATTAACCAGTGTAATTCTCATTTACACCTCTTTATTACCTTCCACACACAGTATGTGATACATTATACATCCCATTAATTGTTAACATACACGCAAGTCAAGATCTTTTATTATACTGGGTCATCTATCATTGATACAGAGATACAGATATTTTATAGCTGAGCCAACTAACACTACTGTAGAGCAGAATCTATAACCACTTTCACATCAAATCTGATTGTGTTATTAAGCCCTTTAGAAGTGCTTAGTATGTAATTTGGCCTCCTCCCAGAAGGTATTTTATAGAGGGGAACAAAAAAGTGGGATTTGGGGTAAGTCGTATTAATTTTGTGATTTTTTTAAAAAAAAAAAATTTAAATTTTTACCATTTTAAAGCTCAGTGGTGGAGCATTGTTCTGTTGCACTGTAAATTCTACTTATCTAATAAGCATAATAGTTTTCTTTTAATTAACTGAAAACATTGAGGAATTAGTGAAGGGCCAGCATTTAAGGGGAATCTAGGTGGGAATTCTTTTTTTAAAGCGCCAATGATTTTGCATTTTCAAAGGATAGAAAAATCAAAACTATAATGCAATAGGTATAACATGCTTTGTTTATTCCCAGCAGCATTCCAGTTATCAATGGGCTACATATTGCCCTTAATTATTGGCGTTATTTAAAGTTGGTGATGGAAGCTTTTGAAGCTTGTTTCAGACACCCAGGTCACATGGCTACTCTTCCATGCTCTGATCTTGAACTCTAGATGTATTTTTCTGTCTTCTTGGCTTTGTAAGAGACCTCCATAGCCAATAGAAAATGTCTTTGTTCTTTAGAGGAAACACGAAATTACATGCCCAGGCTATGTTTCCATTTTCTTGCTCTGAGTTCTGATTTGATTCCCGGTTTCTCTTAGCACACGTAGTTAAACCTGCGAGCCTTGCACGCAGCACTCCGTGTCTTGGGTCTTGAAGCCCTGATGTCCACTGCAGCCACCTGCTGCACCGGCTGGGCAGAGGGGGTTGTCAGTGCTGAGGAAAGGTCTCTGTATGCTGCTCCTTGCTACCTCCACTGCTGGTTGTTGTGTCCCCACCAAGGCTAGAGCTCAGCTGTCTAAATGCTCATCCTTCATGCCGTGATTCGGGAGCCCTGACTAACGCCACTGTCTCCCAGACAGGACCGATGGCTGCTGCCAGTCTCCCAGGGAGCTGCAGCAAAGGGGCACTCACGCAGAATGATTTTTGGAAGCAGCTACTAATAGTATCACTCGTCAACTGAGCCTGGAGACTAACTGGGCGAGTGCTTCCCTTCAGCTTTGTTCCTGAGAAGCATCAGTTAACAGCACCCTTCCCAGACAGAAAGAAGTTGGACCTGCTTCTTAGAAACCAAGCAGAAACAAATTTTATATTTGAGCTTGCATCTGCGATGAAGAGCAACGTTGCCAGTTATCTACTCATGGCTAAAAGATCGTGACCGCTGTTCCACCAATGCCTGTAGTAAAAAGCTTAAGGTCACGCAGTTTAGCAAAGAAATGGTGCAGGCAGTAATCAAGCGGGCAGGTAACAGGAGCCAGAGCAGTTGCCTCTTGGTTGAGATGGATGTCTGTGTGTATGCTCTTCAGCGGTAAAAGGAAATCAAGCACCTTTACTTAAGCCCCAGAGAGGATGGAGCAGGCGTTTGGGCAGATAGGTGTGTGTCCTGCCTGAAAACTTCCTTTTGAGTGGCTGCTGGTGGTTGCTGCCTCTGCCGGCTGGTCTGGATGTGATAGCAGTGCGTTGCTGGGCTGAACCTACAGGTTGAACCTGGAGAAGACAGCCACAAATTTGTCAGATACAGTAATTTGAAAGAGAGGGAAGGGGAAACCATCGCAGTGTTTCAGGACAGGCCTGCCCAGCTGTGCCTGGCAACACCCCTAGGGGAGTGCATTTCTTTCAATAAATGCTTACTTTAGGCCAGTGGAATCTGTCAGTAATTAAGTGCTTATATTTAGCCTTTCCTAAAGAGAATATCTCCAAGTGATTTTGAAACTGAACGTCAGTGGTGTCTGTGTGATGGTTTCTCTGTGCCTTGCATCCGAGTAAACAGATGAATGCAGACACTGACAAAATCTGGCCATGGCCATGGACTGACGCAATGACAGACAAGAAGGCAGACCTCCATCTCCTCTCTGTACCACTCCAGCCACTGGGCAAAGCTCATCTGCACCCAATCAGCTACCAAACAGAGCTGTAAAAGCTCTCGGCCTGGTACATGTGTTACTTGTTCACTCATATGCAAGTTTACTGCATGATAATATATAAAGAAAAGCATCTGTGCGTCTGCTATGCTGACTTGTACTTCTAGTACTGTATCTCTGCTTTAGGCATAATTCACAGAAATCTGGTGCTAGAAGTGTAGGACCTGAGAAATACTGCAGCCCACATCTGCTGTTGGAAATCGCTCGGTAATTCCTCGCACAGGGCACTGGCAGCCTCCTGCCCACCTTGGGCAGGCAGCGCCCACGTCTTGGTTGGATCTGGCACGACCTGAGCATGACGGGCCCCAGAAAACGGCTCGCTATTCTAAATCCAGCTTCCATTATCTATATTCCTTAATTAGAGCAAATGAATACTAATTATTCATGGCTAGTATTTTATCAAAATGAATGGCAGCAGCAGTTGGAGACTTTGCCCATTAGACTTATGTCTGTTACATACAAAATGTTGATATATTCACTTCATGTGTGCTATTCTGGTGTACATTTAGAATGGAAGTGATTGGAGGCTAATGTGGTGTCAGTAAACAATGAAATACCATTGACTGAGCAGTTGATGACCCTAAATAGGGAGCACAGTGTTAGAGGGAGAAGGAGGTTTGCATTAGCATAGCCCCTACAATAAATATGTATTTGAATAACTCCCCAAAACATTGCTAGTTTTCTTTTGCTATGACTGGGTTTCATTGTTAGTCAACACTTAATTAATCAACACCATCACCTGACAAAACTGGTGTAGTCCCTGATTCTGCTGGAAATAGGAATTTAAAAATGCTGCTATCATACACAGAGAATAAGAAAAATATTCCCATTTGTCCCTGCCTGGCATATCAGTATGTACTGATCCATTTCACCTTTGATTATTAATGTTTTCATAATTAGCCTATCATAAAAATAGGTTCTCAGGTAAAAATTATCCATTAAAAAAATTCTGTAATGATAGGGGCTGTAAGATATTTTCCTCAAAAAATTATGATGTGTTTTCTAATCATATTTTGTACTACATCTGGGCTCTTCAGGTGACTCTTCAGACCAGTATTGGTAAATTCTTGATAACTTTGTTAATCGCCAGTTAAAGAAAGAGGAAACTAAGCTGTAGATAAGTTTCTCCAGATATCCTGGTTCTGTACTAGGATATATGAGAGTCTCGGAGTGGCTTGTGTGAGTTAATACTGAAGAGCAGAGCTCTTACGTTGAAATCACGGTTTAATATTCTGTAACCACAAGGCAGCCTGCCCTGCTGAAGAAAACCTAAAAATCCCTTTAAGATTCTTTTAAGAAAGTGTTTAGCATTTTAAGAAAATCTAATTTCCTTTGCTGTGGTGTTGGTTGTGCAGTGTCATTTTTAGAAGGGATATTAAAGTTCTAAGAAGAATATTCCTAGGGAGACCTTTATAAATACCTAAATCGGTTAAGATGATTAACCATCATATTTTTTAGCAGGCTATTGATTTAACAAAAGAAAAAAAAAAAAGGGAAGAAAAAAAAAACAAACAAAAAAACCCACAACAACAACAAAACCTGGTTTGCTCAAGGCTTCTTTGGACTCCCATAGTGTGATTTTTGTATACTACAGGCTGTGGAGTCTAACAGTTGCAATATGAAAATCGTATAGGGATATGAGGCAAATTATAGAATATTAAAATGGAGAAGGAACTTTATTACGTGCAACCTGGTCTGGTGGGAGGTGTCCCGTCCCATGGCAGGGGGTTGGAACTGGATGATCTTTAAGGTCCCTTCCAACCCGAACCATTCTGTGATTCTCTGTGTGTTCTATAACCATGCATAAAGAAAATCTTGGATTTCATTGAAAACAATAATCATCTAAGTTATGTTGAAAACAGGAATACAATCCTAAACAAATGAGTGTTGCATATGAAGAACATATATTTGATGGTGTTAAGAGTTCACGGACATAAAACCCTAAATCTCCTCTTACTATGTTATTTTAGTTTGCCTTTATTCCCTTTTTCCTTCTTTATGATAAGGGCTAAATTTCTCCAGGCTAGACACACTATTTCTTTAACAAGGAAATGGTAAAGATCATCTGAATTTGTGATGCTACTTTTTGGGATGGTAGAGTTCACAGCAACCCTAATTCTAATTCCTAATATTAATCCTGAAGTTTCCATTATTCACAGTTACACCTTTTAAGCTGCTCACAATTTTTTCCTCTTTTTTCTTTACATCTTTCTATAGGAAATAATTGTAAGAGGTATCTTACCCTTCCTCTCTTATCTGTCCCTCAGCTGCACATGCTCAAAAATCTTTCTGCGTACATTCATTTTGTCCATCTCGCCTGTGAAACATGTTGATTGCTGTTGTGCAAACTCTCTCTGCTCTGTCGGCGTCGGGCTGATGCTGAGCTCCTTACAGCTGCGCTGCCCTGTGCTGCACAGCTGAGCTGCCAGTGTCTGGTCTTTGGCTGGCTTTGTGTAACCCATCTTGGTGTCCTCTTCACTGAATTAGATTGTAAGCCTTCGTCTAACTTAGCTTCCTCCTATTGTTAACTATGTCCTATGTTTAAATTATTTTATGTCTTGTTTTACTTCTTTTTTTCTAATTTGAAGTTCAGAGCATTTATTGTAATGATTTAAAAGACAATGATACCAAACCATAATTTGCTGATACATGTAGCATTAATTAAAAAAGTTTAAACTTCCAGATTAAATTATTCATTCTGGTTTCTTGCTTGGCTCTAGTCTCCAGAAAGCACAGAAACACCAACAGCTCTGAAATGCTGTTTGCAGAAGGACTGACTGCAGAAGTAACGCTGTTCCCGGAAGAACTGGGCACAGAAGAAGCATCCTTTTATTCCCACTTACTTTTAATAATTTCTGTATTTTAGGGATGGGGGTTATAAAGACCAAGTAATAAATCCTTACTGAGCTGAAAATACTAGGGCTTGCAGTCTCCATGTCCCCTGTCCTGCCCAAACAGCACTTGCTGCAGTTCTGGGAGGAACCTGGATTGACCAGTTGTTCCTCTTAACACCCTCTCAGTCCGTCCGCGTGGTGGAGATTTCAGACTGAAAGAAACTGAGCTTATGCTGTTTGCTAATAGTTCACTAATAATGTGTTTTAATACCAGAATGTGGGATAAGGAAAGGTGCTGCAGCCTCTGAAGCTCCCCGGAGCCAGGGAGGCTCTGTGGCCGGGCAGGCTGCTGGGTTTGCTGCAGCGAAGGGCTGGGCGGATCGGGGTACCCAGACACCTGGTGTGGTCAAGCTTTTTGAATTAAGATCCATCATACTTGCTTTTCTTCCATATCTTTTTTTTTTTTTTTCCTGAGCAATCTTGCACAGATTTCTGATTGATCATTAAGAGTTGCACCTCTTTAAACTGAAGCAATAAAGCTTGCATTACTATTACATTAGTATATATTGTGTCTATTAGCAGCCTTTTTTTATTTCCGCATACCTGCAATATCAGCCCAAGCCAGATTCAGTAGCATTTTTTTGAAACTTCCTGTGCCCATTGGTAGTTATATGGGAGTCAGGATTATCTCCTTTTAAAACACGTAATAGCTTTGCAAAGAGGGGAATGGGTTGGGAATGTGTCATTTGAGGTTTTGATAAAAACCTAATGGGAAACTGGTCCATGAGCCAACTTGAACGAACTAGAAATGTAATATGAACAAAGATCAGCAAAGCTTCTCAGGTTGCCCAGAAGTATTAAGTGTTTCATTTGTGAAATCCCCAAAGTCTGCCAATACTTGAAAGCTTGGCATGGTGCAGAAGGTGCACTTGCTAAGACAGGGTTAGCACAGATGGGAGCCAAAGAACTGAGAACGTTTTTTGTCCCCATCTGATGAATCCTAAGGCTCCGTTTTTGCAGGTGGATTCCAAAATAAGATAGCAGGTGGCATATTTCAGGAATTCAAAGCAAACCTGCAGTTTTAGTGAAGAAAGGTGATAAAATTCCAGAAGGGCGTGCATTTGCAGCAAGACCTTTAAGCCGCGTTTTATATCCCGTTCACCCTATAGAAGATTATTTAACCAGAGACACAGTATCTCTGGTCCCTGTGGATGTTGTCATTCACAGTACATAGTCAGTGTAAAGAAACTTTTGTTGTGTGCACTTCTTGAAATACATCCAGCCCACTGCAAACTGTGTATGAGGTGGGAAACAAGACGACTGTGAGGTGCCCAGACAAGCAGAGCTGGTTCTAAATTAGTTAAATGGGAAACACTGGGAAGAAATGTAGGTTGAAAATGAATGTGCTGAGTTAAGGAAAAGAAAAAAAAAAAAACACCAATGTGATGATTCTTTAGCAAACAAAAAAACTGCATGGATTCAACATAAGCAATACTACCATATTGGAAAGAAGGACTTATTTTATTTCTGATCAGCTGATTGCGGTTTTTGATAGCTGGAACCCTTACTTTTCAGACTATTGTGTGTAGGTGAGTTTTTCTTGTGTGAGAGAACCCCTGAAGTCTAATAGAAACCTTTTAAGTAAATCTTACAAAGCTCTAATCTCTCAAAAGCTCCCATGTTCTTCTCCTCTGTTCTTATTTAATTTTTAATAAGAACAATTCCATGCAGCTCTAAAGCATGGCTCAATTAAGAAACGTTCCTACCAGGCATCTTTGAAATCTTGGGAGGTTTTTCCTTTTTTCTTTTTTGTTTTTTTTTATTTTTTTTGGTTTACCCCTACAAATCTCAATTTTGGTTGGCTGGAGTTTAGAGAACAAGTTTCTCTTTAATTGCAAGCTCTGCTTCACACTGTTATTTACAAGTAGACCAAATAACTTTCAAAGTCTCATGTTTTATGCTCGAAGGAGACCATCGAACACATTAGTGCTGTATTCTGAAGTTACAAAAAGGATCTTTGATCTAATTCCCTAGACGTTATCTGTCCAAAAAGTATCTCTAGGTCATGAGAGGTAATTAAAAAAAAAAAAAGTCTGAATCAAAATTTCAAGCCCAGGTATTTTATAGTAATCAAACCTTAACTGCTTTATGATTCACTTTTATTTTTATAGTGTATGGCACTCTTCTTGCTGCTCTGGTTAAGCTTGTATCAGCATTTCCATTATAAAATGCTGCTTTCAGGGGTTTATAA
Organism: Rissa tridactyla; assembly: GCF_028500815.1. NCBI lineage: Eukaryota > Metazoa > Chordata > Aves > Charadriiformes > Laridae > Rissa > Rissa tridactyla. The sequence continues at coordinate 8,171,978 of NC_071477.1, forward strand.
CTTAGCTGCAAAAATTTACTCTGAGTCTAAGATGGCATTATGACCTTATTGGAAAATCATGTTTGTATAAAATACGTGTCTGCCAATATGCATAAAATTTTTGGAATCTTATTTTGGGCTTTTAGAGCAGATTGCAATGGCGGTGTCTCATCAGAGCATGCATTGTTAATGATGGGAGAAGTAAACTCTGCCTGAAGCTATTTTGCACAATGGTTGTGGCAGGTTTCATTTTCTGGTCCAGCGTTTACTGAAGTCACCCTGACTTCTCACAGCTGGAATGGAAAGAGATCTAAGACAGAGACACTAGGATATTTGTGGACTTCCTTACTTTTCTTTTCCCCAGGATCCACACAGAATGGACAATATGACATTATAATAGATCTCATTTCAGATGATTATCCACTCCTTGTACTTACGTCATTTATAGCTGTTTCATCATAATCGGATTGGCAGAATTCAGTATAAATAATTGTGTTCCACCTATTAAAAGGGCTGGCGAACTTTTGATGTGATGCAGAGTCTGTCTTCACTTCCTACGTTTGGATAGAGTTGAGATGGGTTGTTACTTTCTGTGCAGCTGACGGTTTCGATGGTTACGTGTCAGTGCTGACCTGATGTCTATAAAATGCCTTGATGTGTTATCCAGAGCATGAAAAATATAAAAGAACATATGTATTTACCTGTTGCAGAGCAGCTCTGCTCTATAAAAAGGAAGCAATATACTTTTTACAGTGTTCTAGAAATATTTTCTTTAAAAGGAAGTGGCTAACAGGCCTTTTTAAGGGGAAGGGAAAGTCTGGATGTCGTTTTCTAAACTGAACTCCATGAAATTCAAAGGGATGAATGAATTGCCAATCTGTGATCTGCGGTGTGGGGGTGTCTCCTCTGCCTTTTCAGGAGGTTGTGGGAGAAGGGCTGTGGGCACTGCTCAGCGCTCTGAAATGTTTGGCTTTTGTTACTCACTGCCACACTATTTCCCTCAGTCTTTTGGTTGTTTCTTCTCTTTATCGTTTTCTTATGCCTTTTTTTTTTTTTTTTTTTTTGAAAACTTGAAGGTAAATGGCAAAATGCCACAAACCATGGAGATTTAATTTTCTGCATTCCGTTTTATTGCATACTTGTATCTTAATGAGAAGCAGCTACACGAGTTATCTTCCCAGCCCCCTGAGTTCTTAAATACAGACTTTGCTAAGCTGCACTTTTGGGATCAGATCTTTCCATTTGTGCAAAACTTCTGAAGGCAATGGCCAGCTGCTATCAGGTGTGGTCCTGTTCTCTTATTCGTTACAAATAACAACATAAATTCAATGTCTGTCAGACCCATTTAGGCATCCTTAAGGCAGAATGACAAAAGCTAACAAAGCACATAAATACGGGATGCCTTATAGTGCTCTGAGTGGGAGGCATTCGTGAGTCATTGATGCTGATAATGTGGGTACCCCATCATCGCCCATCAGTATGCCTCAAAAACATCTCACAGGTTGAAAAGAAAGCTTGCCAAGGGCTCTGGGGAGCAAAGAGGTGGAGGTGGGGGTAAAATGACAAAAAGGGAGGAATTAGGAGCACTACCAAGTCAGAGCAAAAAGTTGTGATTCAAAGCAGCAAACTCTGTTAACTTCATAAACCTGCAGCCTGTTGTTCCAATAAGATTTTTGCAGAGGAATGTTTTTTGCAGTTTGGAGACTTCGCGTGATTCTTGCTCTCGTGCTGTCCTGCTTCCCCACCCCCCTTGGCCACGCACCTGCAGCAAACAGCACTTGGCTGGGCCGGAGATCTCTTGGAGATACCCATCACTTTTACTTTGTGAATCAACCCACTGGGAAGATCAGATCCCTAGTGACATTGACAGATTTGAAACTGTTCTGCAATAACAACATGCTGGTTTGGTTATTTTTATGGGAGTTTGGATTTTTTCATCATTTGTTTTTTACAAACAAATTGATTTAACACAACAGAGGATTGACTGTCTGGGGATAAAGAACAAGCTCACGCAGGAGAGGTCTGTGACAGGCCATCTTATTGCAAACCATTTAGTTGTTAAGGACCAATGCCAAAGCATTAGCCTAGCTGAGAATGAGGAAAAATCATCAAACTGACAAAACTACTTTTAACTAGGACAGGAAAAGGAACACAGGCAATCAGATCTACTCTGGCAAGTTTGAAGAAGGATGAGTCTCTCTCAAAGGGGACAGAAACCAGAAGACGACACTTCTCCTGGGAAGTTTGAAGAAAGTAGGCAGTTTTTTTTTTTTTTTTTTCTCCTCACCAGGGTATTTAGGTACCATAGGTGTATGCAGGGCTTATTGGTTTAGAATCTTTTTTTCTCCTAAATGCTTAGTTTCTGCTGTTTAACCAATGTTATTCTTCTAAGAATGGCCCCTAGAATTGCACTCCACTTGCCAAAATCTCCTGAAAAGAAGAAATTTAAGTTAGGTTTGCCAAGAATAGTTGATTCATAGTGTGTTGTAGCCCAAGACCAGTCGAGTCATGGAACAGTTGTGAAATCTCATCCTTGCTGAAGAAGCAGTAGCCTAAATCCATGTGGTACTTGCAGTTTGTGGTAATGATTCCTATCTTGTGGGTGCCCCGTCCCCTTGGCCTGGGTTTGCCAAACTTGTGCAGGGCATCAAACAGTAACTGGTCCCTCTTCATGATTAAGCTTGAGCTGAGATTTCAGTAGTAATCCAGTGGTTCTATTTGATTTACTATTGGTTTTAAAAGTTTGATATCATTTAACTCCTACTACACTAGTAGTAATAAGTGTCATGATAAGGACTGAAAACAGTTCAGATTAATTTGCAATTTAAAAATCAAACAAACCAACCCCAAAAACTTTCAGTTCCACAGCACCACAGTACACCCCCTCTAGTTTGCTTGCTCTAGAGAGATATTTATTACAGCAGGAAAAGGAGCCAGAAGCCTTTCTGTCATTAGTGAATAATGCCATATGACTCCCTTGTGGTACAAATGCCAGATTATGCAATGCAGGATAGTTATTGTCTCTAAATATAGCATTGTTTGGTATAGAAGTGTCTTTGGAATAACAAATTTTCTCTTACGGACGTTAATATTATACTTTAATAAGGCCAAAATAACTGCAACAAATCTCAGATTTAGCTAAAGGGCATGCATTGTAAATTCAAGTTTGTTACTCTCACTTTCATAACTCACTGGAACAGTCCACTTGGTGACCCTGATTTACTTATCCTTGTCTTGTTAGAAGTAGTACAAATACATTGTAGTATTTCGCTCTGAAGTGGCAAAACCCCATACTTAGCATTGTGTAAAACCTTCCCATTGTTTAATACTTTCTGTCAGACTACCACATTCCTTCTGCATAATGGAAACAGCACCCACAGCTAGTGGGCTGCGAATTACAGAACAGTTCATCACTCAGGACTCTCCAGTATATGATAGTATTGCAAATATTTATATTAGCAGCTTTTGTGCTTGACTGCAAAGATTAGAGATCTTACAGGGAGTACTGAAGGAATTACAGCTCTGAGGCATGGGGGGGCACACAGAGGATGGATCTTTCCTGTAAAAATCCAAGCTTTCTTTTTTTTCAGGGAAAGAAATAAGCATCCTCTAAAAATCTTTCCGGTCATGAAAGTCTCCATACCTTCTTGGGAAACTAGTGAGAGCGTTGCTCTGCAAGTCACGATTCAGTTGGAGTTTAGCTTTTGCTTGCTAGCTGAAGTGGTGAGAGGTGTCCTTGACTCAAACTGAGGGAATTTCAGCAAGGAAGTAAACGTATCTTTTGTTCTTAGTGTTTTGTGTTTTTTTTTAATGCAGACAGCACAGTGCTAACATCATCCACTATTGTCAGCACAAATACGAACTCTTATTTTCATCGGGAGGTAACCTACTTTTAAAAGAGCACCTTGGATGCTGAATTTTATATTACCTAGAGAAAAACAAGGGGGAAGAGAAGCTCCTCTGATATTTCAGCCATATGGAGGGTGGATATATTTGATACAGGGAGGAACGGGGAGCGTGGCCCACTCTGAAGAGGCGACAATGCTCTCCCGTATTTCTTGCAGCAAAAGGAACTGCGCGTATTTATGACAGTCCTTTTATGGACTGTATGAAATGTGTGGATTCCTGCGTCCTTGATAACTGTCCGTGTTCTGAGTCCCTTCTGTCTTAGGCTGAAAAGTGCTGTAGTGGGGGCAGTTCAGTAAAGCTTTACAGGTGAACAGCTGGCTAAACAGGGGAAGGTCTCGATGCAGAACTTGGGGCCGCTTGGCCACTGACCCATCCTGCTCCTCAGCAGTGACTGCAACACTGAGGTTCAGGGCAAATTCTGAAAATTTCCTTGATTGTTTTTCCAGGCTGTTAAACACAACACATGCAGAATTACAAAGGCAATGTGAACCCTTTTTTAGGAAGAAAACACGCAAATGGCATCTCGTTACAGTAATAAAGGGTGGTACCCTAATGACAACCTGTGTCCCCTTTGAGCAGCCTGTCTTTTAAATGATACTGGGAAGCCTGGCAGGTGTGTGCATATTCAGAGTCACCTGCCAGGTTTGCTGGTGTCCATGTGAGACTCGTGTGGCTGAACAGGACTGTGCTGGGGAAAAAAATGGAGATTTGAAAACAACCTCCTTTTCCTTCAGATACTCAAACCTTTATCTTATGAGATCCCAGCATTAATTTGCAAATGTGAAATTTTATGCCTGCAGAATTAATGCTAAATAGAAACTTGGTTCAAATGGTACATTATGACCATTCTCTTGTAGTCTATGGAACACCCATGTCTGAAAGGGAAGAATACAGGCAGCTGGCAGAGTCTCTGTGTAATTAATGTTTTGTACTATCTCCCTGGCTTTATTGTGATAGCAGAGTGCATTTGGTCCTTTGCTGGGATGCTCCAAGCTCGATGGGTGTGTGAGACATGTGAGAAGTCCTTGCTGCCTGCAAATCTGAAGCTCCCTTTGAATTTTGAATGTTTTACTTTATGCTCCGGCTTACTTCTGATAGCCATTCATGAGTCGTTCGTTAGTGCATATAACAGTTATCAGATGCCACAGGAGCATGAAAAATTTCCACTCTAATAAACACTATCGTAACTGTCACCTCTTTATGATGTGCAGAAGGATATGTGCACGGGATTGCCAGCTTTTCGTCTGCACAAAGTCTGACACCCTTCTCCAGGGATCTCAGTTTTTCATAAAACTGTCCTCCCCATGAGTTGGCTCAGTAAAGCCAAGACAGGTACAGTGTCCCACAAGAACCTGATGGTCTGCTGATCGCTGCATAGAGAAGCTGTAGGATCAAGGTTAATGTGCTACTTCAGAGTCTTGCTCTTTAAACTGATCGAACGAAATGATCTGTTAATAGCACAGGATTTTTGATGTTAGGCTTTTTTTCCTAATGTTGAAATAAAGAATATACCATCCTTGAAACCAGATGCACCCAAAGTTCATGAAAAATGCAAGCGCTTATGGAATGGCTTTTTAAAGTGAGGTTTTTAAGAGCTGGTTCATCAGATGAGAAAAGTTTCCTAAAATTAGGGACTGACCATTATAAGAGGCAGCAAAAGGAATTCCAGAGGACATGTGAAAAACGTGGATGCAGTCACACGTGGGAATGCAGCTGTTGTGCAGGCACTAATCTGTGGATAGAGGAGAGAGGTTTGGCCGTAGTGGCAGGACAGCAAAATAATCATCTTAAAGTATCTTATATCGTCTTAACCTCCTGTTAAACCTTCCCTGATAGAGAAGTACAAAATAATTATAGTAAACAAGAGTAGCCAAAACAAAGATCTTTTGAGTCCAATGTGGTCCATAGATAAATCTAGCTCATATTCTCCTCTATGTCAAAATATATAAAGTCTCTGGAAAAACTGTCTTCAGCTTTATCAGCACAAAATCCTGCTCCTACTTCATTGGACTCATGTTTAGCTATGACTGCAAATAACAGGATCTGTAGTCACCTTCACGTAAACTGTAAAACTAGATGTAAAGTTGTTAATGTGTATGCACAATTTAATGTAGTAGCAGAATTTAGCAGAAAACATATGCAAGTACCCAGGCGCGTGTGTGCCCATGTTAAGGCTGAGTTCAAAAGAACCCTGGAATATCATTTCAGTTGATTTTAATCTGTGTGAGGCTTGAAGAAAACTTGACAATTGATAGATAGAACCTGCTTTTTGTGTTGTTTTGTTGCATCTGGAAGACATAAAAATAGCAGGTGAAAATACTAATGCTCACTGCCAACATCTCAAAACTTTGAGTGACTGTCTTTCAAAATAAAACTGTAGCCATTCCCTGTGGATGGTGTCTGTACTCATATGCTCATACTTCAGCATAGGATTTTGGGAGGGCTTCATGGGACATCCCAGTAAACTGCATGACCCAGATGAAAATACTAGTTAGTCAAAAAAACGCACTTCGGAAATACTTACCAATGGTTTCCTGTAGAACTAGAAAGATATTAAGTGGGTTTCTGTAGGTCTAGTGATATTTCATTAAAGATCTGTGTGATGGACCAGGGAGAGTGCTTATTATTGTTCCAAATGACACAAACTGAGAAGGGTTGTGATCATGTTGGAAGACAGGATTAGAATTCAAAGGGATATGGGCAGGGGAAATTACCTGAAGGATGCAGTTCAAGAAAGATAAATTCAAGGTCCTGTGCCTCAGCAAGAATAATCAACTGTCGTGGTTTAGCCTCAGACGGCAACAAAGAACCACGTGCCGCTCGCTCGTGCCTTCCTAATACAGGAAGAATCGTAAGAAAAGGCAAGACTCTTGGGTTGAGACAAAGGCAGTTTAACAGAACAGCAAAGGGAACAGGCAAACAACAACAACACGGATAGGGGAATATACAAACGCGATTACGGAACCGCCGCTCGCCGGCCGGACCCGGGCCGCCCCAGCCCGCTTTTAAGCAGCAACTTCCTGCCCCCTCCCCCGGCAGCTCAGGGTGGGCGTGGCTCACATGGCATGGAATACCAGGAAAAGTTAACCCTATCCCCACCGGAACCAGGACATCAACTGAGCAAAAAGAAGATAGGGAAACAACTGCTTAGTGGCAGGTTCTGCAAGTCAATCGATTGCAATCCAAGTCATATGAGGAGAGGCTGAGGGAGCTGGACATGTTTAGCTTGGAGAAGAGGAGGCTGAGGGGAGACCTCATTGCCCTCTACAACTACCTGAAAGGAGGGTGTAGAGAGGTGGGTGTTGGGCTCTTCTGCCAGGTGAACAATGACAGGACCAGAGGAAATGGTCTGAAGTTGCGGCAGGGGAGGTTTAGATTAGACATTAGGAAGAATTACTTCACTGAAAGAGTGGTCAGGCACTGAACAGCCTGCCCAGGGAGGTGGTTGAGTCACCATCCCTGGAGGTATTTAAGAAACGTCTAGATGTGGCACTTCAGGGCATGCTCTAGTGGCAGAGACTGTAGGGGTTTTTTTGTGTGTATGGTTGGGCGCGATGATCTCAAAGGTCCTTTCCAACCATGAAGATTCTATGATTGAACATAAGGTGAGCGTGAGTCACCAATACCATCCCGTGGTAAGCAGCTGGAATATACGAAGACAACCGTGACCCTCCCTCCATTCTGTCCAGTCCCTACATCTGTTTTGGGGTACTGCAGTTTGGGCAATGTGGAAAGCAGCTTAAAGAGTCCAAAGAAGAGCTCAGGGAGAAAGACTGAAGGAATCTAGAGGATGGGGAAAGATTAAATAAATTAAGGTGGCTCTGAATGGTCCTTTTTCACAATGCCTGCTTGCTATTACTCTCCCTCTACCCGCCACCTGCCCCTCTCTTTCTTCTCTCTTCCTTTTTCCACAGATAAAGTTGACGGTTTGCTGCAGGGAAGGCTGGAGTCTGTGCCTAGTGAAGAAAAGTTCACAAAAACAGAAAGAGGGGGAAATGATGATTCTGTAGCCACTACCACGAGTGCATTTTTTTGAAGTGTAAGACACACCATTGCTTCTGGCTCGTCTGTATCATATAGTTTGTTTCCATTGGCTATGCTGCTTTCCAAGTCTTCTTACCAGCTGAATTTTGGCTCTAGAAATGGATTTTAATATAATAGCTGATAATTTTATGTCCTACAATAACATTTATAATTGCACACATTAAAAGGAAGGCAACCTCATCTCATGCTTCTAGGTTTTAGAAGGGCATTAGAGAGCAATAATCTTTCTGTTAAAGCCATTATGTTCTCGTGTCGAGGTTCACGCCAGGGGTCCGGGCTGCACCCTGTCTGCAGAGCCAGTGGCTGAGCACCGGGGAGCATCACTTACTGCCCTAAACGCCCCACGGCCGCAGCTCAGACTGCCTCAGCCACACCTGGCGTGAGGGATTTTCCTTCTGTGAATTTGCTTAGTTATGTTTGAACCTTTCCAGAGCATTTTGTAGCTGTAGGTGCTGAACACGACAGATGCCTTTCCCTTCTTTGCCACAATGAGCTTGAAGGACCGATATGGTATAATAAGTTGTAAGGGTCTGGATTAGTATGTATAGAAGAGCATGCATCATGTTAGATAACACTATTTCATGACCTGAAAAAGCAGGCACAACTGCAAGTTATTTTAAGTTCTAATTTAGTGTTCCAAATGAATATGAAACTATTTTGGAATATCAATACATTTTTTAATTTAAACAAATCTAATTATACTAAATTAAAGATTTATTTAGCTAACTTGGTAATGTTAAATGCTTAAATATTTTAGATGTCCGAGATAAACATAATAAAATGACTCTGTTTAATCTACAAATTAATCCAAAAAAATAAATTGCATTTTAATTACATTGATAATGATCAAGCCCAAGTATGATTGGCATATTCCTTCCCTGAGACAGCCAAAAGGCAGAGTGAATCTGTGGGCCAGATTCGGTTTATTCCTTACTCCAGTGGAGATTTTGAATAATTCCGTTAAGTTTTGTACATGCATTTCTAATTTATACTAATCTAGCTAAGCAGAATATGGCCTTGTACCTGAAACTGGTCCAGCACATTCCTACGCTGAAGATGACTCCAATAATGAAAATCTGTCTTGCAAATGACTCATTGTAAGAGGACTGCGCTGAAGATGTTGAGAATCAGGATGATGCATGTGAAAATGAAATTAATCAATATGAAGATGAGGATCAGCAGTCTATCACAGCAGAGCTGTTTGATAATAATGAAACTGAGGAAACAGGCACTGCTAGGGAAACACGTGAAATTGCCAGAAATGTCAGTGATAATAATGAATTAGTAGCTATTTCCAGAAACTGAAGAGACTGAGTTTGCAGACAAAGAAAGGTGGGCTAGGAAGTTGCGATTCTAGTAACAGTCCCAGATTTTGGGAAAACTTCGTGATGTAAATACATGTACAAAAATAAGCACAGTTATTCAATCTCTGTTTGTAGTTACTCTAACTGTGCGTTCAAGTAATTGTCAGGTTTGGTAATTTCTTATGCAAATGAATGTTTGACAGTGTTCAGCAGACAAATCAACTCTGGGTACCGTAGTGGGATCTGCATGTGCAAATTGGATTGTTCTGTCCTGCCTTTCTTTTTGTCCCAGAACTTACATGAAAAAGGCGTTTTACCAAAGGTGGGTGGTGAATTTGGTGTTGTGAAAGGGAGGGAGAGTGCTCATCCTTGTTATTGGCTTAAAGCAACAGTGAATGTTATCAATCATCAGGCCATTCCGATGGATTTGTACCTTAACAAGGAGATGCAGTGGTAGCAGATTTACTACCTGTTACTATAATTTCAGAACCCACAGGTGCTTTCATAGACTCTTCTTTCCTCTGTGTTTCTTACAGCAGACTTTTTTTGTGGCATTTCTCAGAAGTTGGATCACATTGATGCCGGTTGATAGCTCTGTCTGGAGTCTGGCTTGCAAATAAAGCAGTAGTTTTGACCTTATCACCATTTGATATATGCGTATTTAAGTTACCACTTCTTTTGGTGTAGTAATATTATAACCAAAGTGAACAGACGTAGGAGATGCTGCTGCCCTTGGCAGTTCTCTGCAATGGGACACCCTGGCTTTGGAGTTCACCTCTGGTGTTTTGATATGTAAAACTTCCAGTTTGCTAATTATTGTGGCGCTAAAATTTAACCTCCTAATGATGGTTTTATAAACTGATGTTTCTTCACTGCATTTTGCAAATCCATTGTGGATTATAATCTGTGGGGCTCAGGGACCACAACTTGAAAACCAGTTTAGGAGAAGAGAGCAGAGAATAGAGGCTGGTGTGTCTAAGCCTGACATCTCTTGTTTTAATAGCTCTTTACCAGTTTAGAGAACTTACGCATGTGTTATGTTGTATTGGCATACTGACTGATACATGGCAAAGACTCCTTGGAGGCCTGGGATAGATGTTTTTTTAATGCATTCTATAAATCTAAATAAATATATATCACAGTGAACACAGATAAGTGATTGGTGGCAGAGCTCAGGTAGCACTGAATTAAATTTGATTCCAAATGAAATTCATTTGTAAACCTGAAATAAGAGGGGAAAATAGATCAGAAGGGATTTTGGAGATATAAATCCCAGAAGGGAGTAACCTAAGGCCACCACTCAATGTGCCTGTTCTCCTCCGCAGTGCACACATCATTTTCTGTCTAGTCTTTTCTGTTTTTCTAAAATGAAGTAGACAAAATGAGTTTAATTACTGCAAATTCTGAGGTAATGGACAGAACAGAGCAGCTCAGAGCTGATTTAAAGACAGATGCATCAGAAAACAAGCATTTGGTGTATGGCAAAGTGGGCAATGAAAGGCTCTGTGGTCTGTTCTGTGTCCAAAGCTGCAACTTCTACAACTCCATCACTGCAGCACCCAGCCCCCTCCCTGTGTTTAGTATGTGCTTTTGCATTTGGTTTCCAAGGGTGGGAAAGCCCTGATGTTTCCGTTTTAGAGCTGTGAAACAGAGAGGAGCAAGAAACTGAGGGCTGGGTTTTTTAGTCATATAAGTATCTGATGACACAGACTGCACAGGTGGAAAGAAACTTGTGTGGTACCAAAATTTTCAACATTTTGGAGGAGTGTCCAGATCCCTATTCTGGGGTTCCCTTGTATATGCATTAGTTCCCTTATATATATATATATATATTAGTTCCCTTGTATATGCATTAGTCTAGAATCTAAAATAGCCTATTCAGCAGGAAACCAGCAAACACCTGAGCAGAAGCTGGCTGATAGGAGACGGTGTCGAGAAGTCCTTCATTTCAAATGTCCTTAGGAATGAGAGAGAGCTCTCCTTCCTCTTGAAATCACAGCCTGCAGTAGTTTCATGAATGTCCCGATGTCATGCAAGGTGCAGACCCCCACTCCGTAGTACAGGGGCACAGATATAACGGGTTTTGCTCAGGACAGAAGAGGTAAAAAGCTCTATTTCTCACAGTACCTGAAAAAATTAATCCACACATTTTCAGTTACCTAGCGTGGCCTAAGATCATCTTATGTAGTAGTGTCTGTAATGTAGAGGGGGATTTGTATCCGCGGGTTAGTAGGTGAGACTCAGGGCATCGGCTCAGCTTTCTTAGCACTCATGCAGCAGGCTTTCTACAGCAGGGGGAGTCCCTTTATGGTGCCCCATAGGGCTAATCCTTGAATCTAGCTGGAGTTGGGGCAAAAAAAGGAAAAAAAACCCAAACAACCCAAAGAAATAGACAAAAAGGCTCAAAAGTCTCTAAGATAAGACAGTCAGAAGCTTACTGAATGTTTTTGCTTACTCTTACACATGTGGAATATCCAGGTGTCCATGCCCAGGTGTCCTGTTGCAGTGTGATCCATAGAGAGTTACTATCCTGAGGAACAGAGCATCCTTAGGGAACAGCAACAGATCCATCCGAACATAGCCATAAGAGTAAATATAATTTACCCATCAACACACAGATGTTTTATCAGATACTTCCTGGACACACATATGTGTCCATGCTATGCTGCACCTTGTTCATACCTAGAGTCACTCGATGTGTTCCTCAGGCTGCTGTCTTGGTTTCTCCTGCCTTTTAGAGGGCTTTGAGAGATTTCTGTAATGGTTTCAAAAAGCACCAGAGTGACTTTGAAGCTCAACTTTCATTGCCTCTCATTGATGCTTTTTGGAAACTTTTTAGCTGTTACTGAATGTAATTTATGCTCACTTTAAGGTGCATTTGCACTGCCAAAGACATACAAGATAGTCATAGCTCAGAGACTCATCCCCTAAATTCTGTCAACTTCTACTTAGACTTAATGGTGCCTGTAAAACTGCTGACCATATCGAGTCCCGTTTCAAAATCCCATGTTAGGAACCCATATATGATGATCATTCTTGCATGTAAGAGCTTCTGTAAGTTTCCGTAGATGGGTCTTGTAATAACTGGCTTGGGCTCGTCTCATCTTTGAGTCTCTGCGTTTGAGTTCTTAAAACAAAAAATCAAGAGATACTCATGCCTATGTAATTTTAATAGAGTAAATATCTCTCTGTATATTTTGATGTCTTAAATTCCTTTTTAACTGGACTGCAGAGAAACAAAACTGATTGTTTATCAAATCAGGTCTTGGAAAATGCTTTCCCCCTTGAGGTCAAAAAAAAGATTCCACTATTGTAAGTTATTTTGGCTTTGTAGTTCTTTAAATCTTCTCCAACTTTTTCTTCCTTTGTTCTTTTTCCAATACCACAAAAATGTAATAACAGCAAAAGTAGACAATACAGATTAGACAACCTGGATAATATTTAAGCATGTGCTCAAGTATTTTCTTAGTGGGTTTAAGTACTATGCGGTAGCGTGTACGGTATTTTCAGCTTGTTGGATGGAGGCTGTTTTCTGAAGTTATAAGGACAATATGGACCTTACAGCAAAATAGGATTTTTCATTGCATAAATTTTTGCGCGCTTCTTGTAATTAACAAAGTGTCTTCTTAAATTGTTTAAGTAATAAAAAGCCCTAATAGCTATTGTATGCTTGTGTTTCTAGAAAAAGGCAAAACATGTCTTTAAGGAAAAGATGTATCACTTATGATTTAGTAAAGAAATATTACTTGACACCATTGCGATGAAACTATTTTTACACTGTTTTCCGTGGTAAAATACTGATTCGATAAAACCCAAATGTTCAACAAGTGTGTGGCCACTTGATCCTATTTATGGGGGACAGAGAACAAAAGCTGTTAAAAAAACCCACCTGGTTGCGTGGGGTTTTTTTTTAAACATGGTTCTCATTTTGTTTTGAAATTGTTACTGTTTAAAAATTCTTCTTTATTTTAATTTTTATTTTAAAATTATAACTTTCACACACACAACAAGACCCTTCCTTTTAACCTGATTTTGTTTGTTTAGAACAAAGATTTTGGTTTTTTTGCTAAACAAGATGCAGAGCGAGAGGGTGAATCAATCAGAACTTCCAAAATTGTCCAGAAAGTCAAAAATCTGTCTCTTCTCAGCTCTTCTTGACGCCTCTTTTGATCAACTTTCCAATCATTATCTGTACAAAAATCTGTTATTAACTATTGTGTAAATGTCTGTCCAGTCCTAAGTACTGCATTTTTGTGCAAACTCATATTTGTGTTCCCATAGTGATTACTGCTGTCAGGATTTGGACATCAAAACTGTAAAAACAAAACATGAGACTGGGATACATTAGCCTGGGATAAACTGGGATGAACGGCTACTTCTTTTCTTTTAGGATTACACGGAAGGCTTGGTTTGAACTATATATCAGGTTTAAAGACGGTTCAAACAAAAACCCTTCATTGGCAGGACAGTATAAGCTGCTATCATTTTTAATTTTTATTGAGCCCTTTTAGCACCTAAGATGACCATAAGGGAAAAACAGACAAAAATATTGCCCATTGTAATAAATAATTTGACTCAAGTTTCAAGCCCGTTATTAAATGAAACTTGAGGTAATCTTCTAAGCAGAGCTTCAGGGCACCTGTGACTTTTAAATGGAACTGTTCTGTTTCTAGGGAAATACATACCTTTAAAAATTAAGCTTGAGGCTAAAAGCCTCAAACAATAAATCTCCCTCCAGCTCTCTTCTCTGGGGACATATATACTATGCAGCCTTCAAGCAGGGCACTTAGCCTATCTTTGGGTGTCTTTTCTCTGGTGTTAAAGTTCTTTTATAAGGAACATCTGGGTATGTCTAGACCTTTATGAGTTTTCAGAATCCAAAATATCTCCTTTTGATATAAGCCTGACTGCCGGCTGTTTGGATGCTCTCTAAACAGCCACCGTAGCTATTAGGAACTCAAAATGTCAGACTGTTTCTGACGTTATGAAAATAACCATTTAGCCTCAAATGTATGTGCAGCTTGCACACAAACCTGCATTTTTAGCAAAGATGCATGTCCGGTATAGCGCGTTAGATGTCAGTTCGGTGTGGCTTGAGACTTGAAATTTCCATTTCTTGACTTGGGAGGTATTCAGACACTCAGCATAAAGGAGTCACGGAAGATCCTCCCTGAAACAAATGGGTTTGTCTTCAGAGAAATGTTTAAGTACTGGTAATGGTCCTCAACTATTGAACCATGTAGTAGCTGCTGATTAATTTAGCACCGTTCCTTCTGAACACTTAATACAGGAATCTTGAGTAAAAATAATAGCTGTGTAATTAATGCACAGTGGAATGAAAATGAGGTCTCACAGGTATACGTGTTGGAATACGTGACGTAAGTTTATATTGCGAGGATCATCTCGTCAGCCTCTTTGTTACATGGTGTTTCGCAGCGTTATATAGCAGACAAGTGGAGTCGCTCTCTTTGCTGCCCAATCATAAATGTTGCAACAGCTGGCTCTGCCGTGGCGCGCGCTGCCGCTGCATCCCCAGGCAAACGAGTAACACGTGGGCTTCAGCGCGCTCCCTCTCTGTACGTTTGTACTATTGACTCTCCTAGAGATAGACCTGTCTCTAAGTTTACTGCTCTCAGACCCGCTCTAAGTTTGCTTTTCAATTTATTATAATTTTGGTATTTTAGTCAATATACTGATCACCTGTATGACGATCCTGCCTAAACTCTGTAATAAAATGTAAACAACAGAAAGGTATATAGAAAGCCAAAATAACTCATTATTGCCGGTTTTATGCTCATCAAAATCCTAAGGGGGCTGTGACCTGATTGTAACTTTCCCCTAGAGCCATACAATAACTTTAGCTGTGAAAGGAAATTTTATGGCATGTAAGATTAGCCCACACTAATGCAAGGTCAAAAATAATAGAATCAATAAGCAAACTCAATACTGTTAACATTTTGAGAAAATTACTACTAGAAAACAATGTCAACAACAGATTGAAATGGGTCTCCAAAGTTGTCCTATTGATTTCCTTTCAGATTCATGACAATCTAACTCTTTTTCCTTTGCAATATGGTATCCATTTTTCTTTCTTTTTTTGTTCTTTGTATTTTACAGCCCTTTTTTTATTATTTTAGCTATGAACATTTGTTAGTTTATTATTTTAAAAAATGGCAAAATTAGTATCTTCGACTTTAGATTCTGAAATAGACAAAAGCCTCTGATACCGTTCAAAAGTGGTTAGAAAGCCTAAGGCTATTTTCGAGTTTTAATTCTGTTAGTAATGCACCAGCACAAAATGTGGGGAGGAGGAGGGAGGAAACTGAAAGCAAGTTTGACATTTGTTTAGAACTGTCAAAATTAAGTATACTAAGAACGGGAGAGAAGTAAAATGCTTCAACATATATTTAAGTATTGCGTTTCATATCAGTAATACTTTGCACTAGCAATGCTATCGCAAAGTGATTGTGTTATGTCTTTGAAGGGAGCAGATTATACTTCAGCTTTAAAATAGGGACTGTGCAGTCTAGCTTCTCTAGCAGGGTGGTGGCAATCAGGTGTCTGGGGTCTGTGTTTCCAACAGGAACGTGCTGTGACCGTGGGCAAGTTGCATAATTTTCCAATGCCTTATCTGAAGCTTGTGCAACATATATATATATGTATATCTCCTCAATAATATTTCCACTCTTGTGTGTTGTTTGAAAAACAACTATCTAATATGAAACACTGAGGTTTTGGGACAAATGTTCCACATACAGTGAAAAGCAGGGTAAGAGCAAGGAAGAGGGCGAGGCATAGACCGCCCTTGAGTCAAGGAAGGGGCCAATCCATCTTCTTCCTCCTCACCTCAAACCAGGAGGTCTGGTGCTGTGGCTGGAGAGGAGAGAATATTACTCCACCCCACGTTTGAGATGGTTAGCGAGATACAAGAAGCAAAAACAAAATTTTGCTATTAGTCTAGACTCTCACGTGTACCCTCTTCAAGGAATCCTCTCTGTTCAGGAATGCACTTCAGCGCGCGCATTCCTTTACACACACAAGTGTAAATGCTTTCCGCAGCCGAGGCTGATGTTTGTAAAGCAAGATGATGTACTGTGTTATTTGATGATCTCATGGTTAGAGGAAAGGTCTCTATGCAAACTGCTCTTCCTGTGTTGTTTTCATGTCTGGCTTTTGCAGGCTGTGGGTACGAGAGAGAGATATCTGCAAGTTCCAGAGCTGGTGGTCTCATCCTTTGAAGTCCTGACATCAAAATTATGAGGGCCTGGGATTTTAGTTTAGATTTATATAATGAATCTAGTTCATTTACTCTTACAGTTGTTTTAAAAACAGCTGTTTAAACTATGCTCTAAAAAAAATCTATTTTGAAGCTTTTTTTTCCTCTAAAAACATCATATGAAGCTTGAGAGAGGTTTTGGCCATCTTTGGCATTTCTGTACCATTTTATTTTGTATGGATACACATGAACAGCATTTTTCCATTGTAAGCAAACATGAACTATAAGATTTTCATGTTTTTTTCTATATCTCTAGGCTTTTTACTGAATTATTATCTTTTGACAAAAATTATATTTAAGACAAACATCCAACTTCATTGTTCCATGTCCAGAATGGAGATCAGCCGAGGGATTTTATTTTGAACAAATATGGTTTCCTATACTTTAAAATGAAAACAAAATCCCTTTTGATTTCTTTCTAACAGAGGCCTCTGCTGTGATCTGTGTTTAGATTTTTAACCCCTTTGCATGTAATGAATGTTGTTTACTTTTTACCACTGGTATCTTGTATTGGTCTTTTGAATTTTCCTATTTTTTCTACTATGTAATTCCTTCTCGCTGCCTTACGCTAGCCGGGACTGTGATTCAGACCAAACTGGTGATTTTTTAATTTTTTTTTTAATAAGGGTAAAACTGTGCAAGGGACAGAGTTTCTTACATGGGGTTAATTATCTGACCATGCAAAGGTATAGTTGTACACCTTGCTCCCAACCAACCTGGTTTCTAAGTCAAAGGCTTAGGACACGTGTAAATAAAGCCTAAGGACCCTGAGATCTTCCATCAGCCTGGATTCCTAAGACCATTTGTAAGAAGGTAGCCCACGCTCTCCTGCTGCTGACCCCTCGCCTTCGCACTCATAGCCCCCCCCTCCCTCGCCCTCAGGTCAAAGCAGCAGCAGTGATGGTCTGTTCTTGTTACACACTCTGCTGTGCTGTGTACAGTCCTGTGATTAGGGATACCTCTCAAGGAAGCGCATAATCAAATTTTAGGTCCTCCTTCTTGTGTTCTGCAGACCAGAAGAGTACACTAACTGCCAAGTCATAGGCAATGTTGGATGGCATCTCATGATCGCTCACCACTGGTGACACTGGGTTGTTACTCTCTGCACGTGTGGCCATAGGAATTCGATGTATTGGCTCACATGAGGTCACTTTATTGCAAGGCAGCTTGTCTCAGCTTCTGGTCCTTTCTGTAAGAATAGCTTATGCTTTTTGTGCTAAAGAGTTATTAGGTAAACCATGTGAATGACACTGAGATAAAGTTTTGAAAATCAGAGTCACCTCTCTGAAAAGTGTAGCCGTGAACACCCCTGACTAGCTGGGCTAGAAACGATTTCTCCTGCTTTTAGGATGAATGCTCTATTACACACTTATACTAAACATGATAATCTCTTCTACTAATTTTTCACCTATTGGAAAGGACTTGCCATTCTGAATTGACATTGTGAAATCTACTTTGCAGCTCTGAATCAGTATATATACTGATTATATATATTCTGATATTATATACTTGATATAATCACTGTACCAATATTTCCATTAGTAAATTTAGGTGGCTCCCTTCTGGGATTGTACCAAATCTCTTCACAAAGATTAGCTGATTGTTGTTTACAAGCACACTGAAGGTGTCTTCAGATGCACCTGTCCTCCTTCATTGACTATGGGGGAAGTCCAGTTTATAAACTCCGTGGGGTTTAGCTTTGTAGATATTGTTGTGCCTAAATTGGGTAGCTAACATGAAGTGAATCCAAGGCTGTGTGGTGTTGTATGTACTGGACTTGGCGCTTCTCCCCAGTTCAAAAGCTCTGCTTATTTCTCTGCTATCTCACAATTCCTTTTCTCCCTCAAACGTAATCCTTTCTGGCTTTCATTTGTAATAACTATACTCATTATTTTCAGGGGCAGATGTATTGTGCAGTCCTGATGTGGCCATTGCTGTAGCAACGTCTGTGTTTGCAGCAGAAGCAAGTGCTGCATTCCTTACAAATGGGGCTTAGCTTGTCATAAGGGCAGGCTATCGAAAGTTCATTTGAACAAGATGATTTTCTGCGAGCCTTATGCTACCAGCTGCTTGGATAAAGAATTGGCAACAGGTCTGTAAACTGGCCTTAGCCAACAAATGATGGTGGAGTTTGTGAATCTGATCAAACTTTGACAACAACCCAGAACTTATTTGAAATGCATTTCTTGTCATTGCTGGAGGAAAAAAAAAAAAAAGAAGGAAGAAAAAAACACCACTGAAGGGAGTTGTCACACAAAAGTGTGTGGTATGAACTCGGGGACCTAAAAAATCAATCATGGCAATTATTTTACTAAATTATTTTAAACTGTAGTGTGTCCAGAATTCTTTCTGTTAAATGTCTGCTGTCACAGCAACAAGCTGTGCTGTTTCCATCTCTGACCTTTTTCATGTTAAAATGCGTGTCAGTATGTAAAACAGAAGCACTCCACACAGAAGATGACTGTAGCAGTGCTTTGCTTTGCTGCACTGAAGGTCCTGGAGATACATATTTTGCAGGAAATGAGTATAATGGGACTATTCGCCATTTAGTTAGAGGGAAAAAAAACCCAACAACAACAAGCAAAGGTTGCTTTTTTCAACATTTGTTTTGTCATGTTCATTTTTGCTATGATATATTTGAGGGAACAGAATGGAAGACTTAAGTGGCACATGCAGAGAATGGATGACTTGATGATGAAGTGTGAAATGACCATTAAAGCACTGACCGTTTATCCCTAATACTCTATTCGGAGTTGAGATCTAAGTGAAATGAGTTTAGTGGTCGCAGCTGAGTACCTAGTGGACAGGAGTCCATATGTCATAGAAATCTAAATCAGCCGGTGCAGTTTAACATCAATAACAGCATTGATTCTGAAGAGGTGTGGGTCAGACTACTGGATAATAACATTAAGGATGTGAAGAGCCTCAAGGAAGATTTGGGAAAACAATTGAGATGTTTTCAAAATAGGTCCTAGTATTTTATTTTCAAAACCTGCTCACTCATAAACATGAAGTGCCCTAGCAGGTACCCTTGGATTCTCTGGATTTGGGTTCTGTGCTTTCAGATGACTATGAAAAGACGTTTGAATGCAGTTTCCTGAATTGCATATACAACTGCAGAAACCGTGAATGTCAGGTCTTACTCCACTCTTGCCATTTCCCTTTGTACTGCAGAAACTCCAGGGTGAGACTTACCGTCTAGGCTAGACTAAAACTTGCAGGGCTACGTCCTTAGCTCATGCAAGTCAATGCAGATGTGTTGGTTGCAGCGGCCTGATGCCAGTTTACACCAGATGCCAATTTGTACAATTTGTTTCATGTTTCATTGCTGTGGTGTGAATTTCGCTGTACGCACAGTCAAATGTTTTTTAAGGCCTGCATTCATGGAAATTTGTAAGAAACTTTGCCATGCTTGAGTCAAGATGCTATCCGATTGGGAAATTTTTATTCTTAATTGTGCTCTGAGAAACATACAGACCTTCATCAGTTCAGGTGCTTAGTCATCCTACGCTCTGCAAAGAGTAAAGAACAATCCTTCCTGAAAGGCTTGCGACCTCTCTTATAAAAGAACTTCATCATCCCAAAGGTACTGAGAATGAGTTTAGAGCATTGCAGATTGCAGCAGGAGGCGGGGAAGAGAAAATCCCACCTATCTGGGACCCATGAGCAGTCATGTGCCGTGAGACCCCAGTCTCGGGAGAATAGATTTCCACTCTGAAGATCGTCTTTCCAGGCCTTGTGACTGGTGAAAGGAACGCTTTTTGATTTGGAGCAGGCTGCCCTGCCAGGGCTGTGGAATTATAACCACTGGAAAGGTTAAAATTAGTAGCGACTGCATTGAATTTTAGAGGGGCCTTCATCACAGACTAAGAGCGAACATCTACCCCAGGAAAGAATTTCTGGCGGGGGGTAGGCAGGATACTGAAATGAAGAACTGCCGCCATTGCCACAGAGAGAGTGACATATGCTCAAACCATCATCTTTTGACCTTAAAGAGCAGGCCTGAGAGGTGACGAATGGCAACAGCTTAGTGGTGTGACGGCAACTACACGCTCCTGTCTGAACTGGGACTCTTGAATTCCTGACAAGATAAAGGAGGGGGGGAGTTCTAGGAGTCTGGGGGTTCTAGGTGTGTGGGACCATGCCAATGTGACCCCCTCAGCTTGGCCCAAAATTGTTTTGAGATAATACAAACCACACAAAAATGTTGTAGTAGGGAGCCATGTCCTGAAGACACGAATTACGCAGAAACTCGAAAGCATGAAATCAAAATCTGCAGGATTCTGCTGCAGAGCTTTTTTCAGTCCCCGTATCTGATGCCCCCACCCTGTAGGAACAACAGACACGTACAGAACAAATTACATTGAATAGCACAGCACTCAGAAGAGAGCTCTCTTTGGAGGTTCTTTCCTTTCTTCCTCCCCCACCTTTTAAATTAGGCTGATTATAACTGCAGGAGAGTCCCACACCAGGTGTAAACTGGTAGCTCTTCCTGAGCAGTATACAGTGCCTTATATCTGACCAGCCAAAATCGAGTTGTTCCAGTATAAATCTGCTTCGTGGTTTGAAATCAGAAAAAGATATCCATTGAGAGAGATTTTAATTCAAGGAAGTGAGGTTTGGTGTTACGTTTCTTCCTTTTGAGATTAAGATTGATGATTAATGAAGAATAGTGTATAGTAGTTAAGTCACAAGGAAATTATGTCCATTCTGGTAAAGAATGGATGGAGTTATATAGATATCTTGCCTTTTCCAAGAGTTCAGACTGGAAATTTCTAGAAAAATAATAAAATGGTATGTAATTACGCAATTTCGTAGAGATGATGGCATACGCAGTAGTAAATGTTTGCTATCCACTTTCAGAGCACAAATCAGAGTGGAGAAATTTGAGTGTTCTGTGTTTGTACAATACGTGATGTACAATATCAGGTAATTTGTTTAGCCTTCTCTTGCTGTAGGTTGAACTCAAGGGAAGAACACGCAGAGGTGATATCCTTTTGGGATGCAAACTTGCTGTAGCACAGTTCGTGTTCTCTGAGAGTGAAAGGGAGGAAGGAGAGCAAGTAGCTTTGTTGGAATCAGTGGGAAGAAGAAAATGTTGTTTTGTCATGCAGAAGTAGTCAGGGTGATTAATGTATTTTAAGTAAAACAAAACAGAAAGGTCTGTACAGACTTGTGAAGTGTTTTATGTATGCAAACACGCATTAGCTGGCAGTGTGGCCATGCCAGCACAAATGTGTCTGAGCAGGTATGAAGGAAACTGATTCAGATTCACAGTACATCTTTTTTCCTGGTTAGCTTTATATTGGTTTCACACTATCCTAACTAGGGTATGAAACTGCAGCCAGAAAACCTGGTGTCTGATCAGGTTGTGATCATTTTTCTAGCTAGAAATACCATCCCTGTGGGGGAAAAAAGCGTGTGATCAGTAGCTGTGTAAGGTGATGGAAGGAGATGCTTCTAGGGTTTGGCTGGAGGAGCTGGCAGGGTCACTACCCAGGGTGGCTCATCGGCCCTTTTCCCCTGGAATCCCACCGTCAGAGGGAGCCCCGTCAGCGCTGCCTGACAGGCTGCAGAGCGAAGTCAGCCGGATCTGCCCAAACTCTCCTCCCAAACCACTGAAGCCTGGGTGGATAATTCTGCGCTAAAATAGATAAAGAATTCTTATATGATCCATCCTGTCAGTTCTGCTATGGGGGATGTACCTGCAGCAGTGGGGGCTGTAACACTGGTGACTGGCAAATTGAATGCTTGTTCAGGTCCTAAATAAAGAGAGGTGTGTGTGTGTGAGATAGTGTAGGGGGGTGTGTAAGATCATAATGAATATATCGCCATGTGTGCCGTAAAATTTAAACTTAGCAATACATAATGCAAGAGCATGATTTCTCACTTTATTTCGGTATCTGGAAAGTTTCAGCGCTGGCATCATATCAATATTTATTAATGCATTGTGAACTAGAACCTGTGATTATTACTCATGCTATCTCATACTTTACAAGCTTCAACTCTGAAGAATAAAATCACATCTGCTTTTGCTCTTCCCATATTTTATTCAATGTTTTAACAGCTTTGCCGTAAATATCTCATCCATTACGATTCAGTTGTGACTGTATCAACTTCACATCTCCTGTTTTATTGCTGTCATTATGGTTAAACAACGCACTGTTAATTCTGTTAACTAACAAGTTCATTGTTCTCAGTAGTCAGCAATCTCTATTTGTTGAGTCCACAGTGTTACTGGTTGTAAATCAAATCTGGGGACTGAGTGAAGCGTTTTCCTTCATTTGGAAAATTAAGATATGTTCCTTATAAAGGCTGATTAATAAGAGGTTAATTGTCATCCCAGATAATAAAGCTTGCAGGCTAATTCTGATTTACTAGAACAAAAATGGTGATATCTGTTCTCTTCAACTTCTTTTACAACCCCCACATAACAGCAATTCTCTTATACACTAAGTTGAGTGTTAAAAGTTGTAAACATAATGCTGAGGGGGAGGAGGGAAGCACTGAAGTTATGACTTGAAAGAACATTAAAGAATAATGGCAAGCGGAATGACCAGTGTGTTCATGAGTGGAACTGGGCATGAGCGCTGCTGGGGAACGAGTAATGGTTAAAGGAAATGAACGTCATTAGGTGTGAAGAAGAAGCAGAGATAGTGGATTTATGAGACCTGGATTTGTGATTTAGGGAAGAACGTAGAGGGGTAGAAAAGTAGGTGGAGCTGCTGATGGGAGCAGTAGAAAGCAAAGTCAGCCAGCAAGGGAAGAAAAATATGAAATTTAGAAAGCGGAACCACAAGGGAGACAGCATGGAGGAGGGGAGGTAATTAGGAAGTCATGTGTTGAGCAAATGTGAATGGGCATAAAATACTATTTTAAAAATCTGAAGGCTTCACTGTATTTTTCAAGAACTGTTTCAGCCTTGCCAGCGCTCTTCAGTGCAGTACGTCGGCCTGCGGCTGCAGCTGGTGTGCAGGAGCACGCTCGGGTTCTCCTCTTCCTCCTTCCTCCCCACTGTTTGTGCAGAGATGGCGGGAGCAGCTCTGTGGGGTCTGCGCCGTCCTGTGCCAGGAAAGTAGCAGGATGGAACACTGGTATGAGGGAGAAAATGGAGGGGGGGGCATGCTAAATATGTCACGGGGGGTTCTGAGCCAGTAAAAAACCGTTCTCCTGCCTCTAGTCCTCCTAGGTTTAAAGCCAGTGAAACGTGTTAAACTGCTGTAGTTTGGCCCATCTCAGATTGAATTTCTGCAGAGAACAGCACCTGCCCTTTTAAGAGTATGTGAGTCAATTGATTTCACAACATGAGTAAGCCTGTCTTCTTTTGAGAAATATGTAGTCATTAGATCTAATTTTTTTTATGTACAATTCCTAAAGGAAAATATACCTCACTTGTGGTTTGAAAGCTGTCTCTTGAGAAATCTTGCATGCCTGGTGATCATTTGAATTCCTTGCAGTCCTTAACTTGCTGCCTGTGTGTTAGAAATCATTTTAAATGAATTGAATAAAATTCACAAATGTTATGTGCCAGGGTGTGATGAACTCACAGGAAGTATGACTCAAATGTATTTTTTTTCCTTTTCTTTTTTTATTATAATAAATAGGAATGGACAAATACAACTTTAATGACACATTCTGAATAAGATTTTATTGGTCTGTTATCAGCAGGCAGCATGTAGTGCCTTGTTTAAATAAGCTGGTTTATATTTGTTAAATTTCGGTGCAATTATAAATGCATGATAGGGAACAGCCACAGAAAGATCAAGGACTGCCCTTGGAATTACATACGTGGATAAAGATGTATACAATTTTACAATTAAGACCTTATTAGGAAATGAAAACTTTTTTTTTAAACTGAGATGGGTTTTTTTAGTCTTTTTAATCTGGGGAGTCGAGGGGGTGGTGTCTTGTCTTTGGTTTGGTTTGTGGATACAGGCTGGAAAGGTTACTGTTCCCAGGTTACCCGCTGCCCCTAAGTAAATGCATGAGCAGGGGAATTCCAATATCTGGTTTGAAATGGACATTTAGGAAGAGGTGTCTTTTCCATCTTAAGCACCTACATCTCTTTAGTCACTACAGAGGGCCTAGGACAAGTGACTCAGACATGATCTTTTAGATGTTAGAAGGAGAGTGAGAAGGGTGCTTTGAGGCACTGAATTCTGGGCTTGCTTTGCCTGTGCCCACCATGGAGCACGTGGGGACCGGGTAGGAGCTGCTGTACTGCAGCTTGGATGGAGCCTGGAGACGGAGTGTGCTCCAGGGCACCTGGGTACTGCTTTGGTGCATCATTTCAGGATCTTCTGGGCCAGGTACAGCTGAGTGGCACGTTTGTGTAATGGGATGCTGCTTTCATTATTTTATACAAATTATGCTACAAGTTATGTCAGTGTAAAGTAGGCATTGTTCTTTATGCTGTGCGGTTAGCTTAAAAAAAAAACAATCAGTTTTTAGGTCTGTTGACAAAGGAAATAAAGAACCCGAGAGTGTAGTGGAAAGCGAGCATGCGGAAGGCCACTTTTTACCTTCATATCCTCTGAACTGTTAAGTTTGTTTGTCTATGGCAAGCTTGGGACTATGTCCCTTTGCTGAGCTCTGTGTGTTTCTGCAGAATTAATAATTGGAGAGGGAGTCCACTAATTCCCATCTCCCCATTTGAAACCTAGTACGAGGTAATGTATCAAACTAAACGCACGACGTATCTCGGCTCAGCAGCAATCATTTTACCTGTTAGTACCACTTTTTAAATTGAATTTAAACACGGAACAAGACCTGTATGAAACTGTTTGGCGTTTGATTCACAAAAGTGTGTTGGGATTCATTTTGTTGATGCTGAATCTGCATCAACACTGAAGTTCCCAATAAAACTCAGGGAAAAAAAATGCACACCCAAGGCAACTTCCACAGGCCTGTGTACCATCTTGAGATTCGAACCAGGCTGGCTCGAAGTCGGATCCATTCACTCAAAAAAGCCCTTAAACCCCTTTGACTTGGTCTGGGGCTTTCCTGTAGCTAAAGGATAGATCTGGGAGCTCTAGCTTTGATTTCTCGCTCAGTCATAGATTTGTGTGTAACCTGAGGGTACGTCATTCAGCTGCTGCACTCCAGGTTCGCGTTTAAAAGGCAGTGATAATAATAATAATAATGCTTCTGTACTTCATATAAGTATTGAGAGACCTTAATTTCTTAATATTTGTCATCTGTAAAGTACGGTATTTCAAAGACGGATGAAGCTAAAGAACAAAGGGGAGAAGGAAAAGATTCATACAGTTCTGAAGGGAAGGTTACCTTAAGTTTTGCTTTCAGCATTTTAATACTCCGCAAGATTTTAGCCCATTTCACAAGAGCCCTTGTTCCCTTTATTATAAATTTTTGTCCATGGAATTGTGGGTGGTCTGATATTCATCTCAGGGAATGCAGCTCTGAAAAGCAATGCGCACAAGGTGGGAGGGATTGCATATCGCAGAGCATTTAGATAGAGCTTTGCGACGTCAAAGTTGTCCGCTGTATAAATATTAAGGGCTGTAACCCTGAACTTGAGAAGTATTCAGTTTTTATCTTTTATTAACTGACTGAACTAATGGTACTGTTTCACTTGATAACACAGGAATGGATTCTGCAAACATCAGCGGGTGTAGGGTAGCACTCACTCGCCTTCAGTATTTCCACAGGCTGCCGTGGGACGGAGGTTTGTTATTTGCCCGAAGGAGAGGAAAACGCTCCCCACGTTTGCCTAAGGAGTGCACTTGGCAGCAGCTGCAATTGGGTAGACTTCCACTTTGCTCCATTGAGGTAGCTGAAAAGAATTGACCAAGAAATGTGTTATTTTGGAGCTGGCTGCAGAGCTGGGAAGATACTATAGTGGTTATCATTTAAATCCACTTCCCTGTCTCCTGATGGGCGACTACACGTATGACTTATTAAACTTTACAAGCGTTTGATGGCTGGCGGGAAGCAAGTGTGTATTAATCCTGAAGGGAAGGGTTAGAAGAGAAAGAATCGCTGTTGCAGAGTATGTGTAGCTGGGTCACAGCTCAGAACAGGTATTCGCCCGGAGGTGACCCCTAGAATGGGCAATGCATTGTGTATTTGGGAAGGTTATTAATCTATGCCAAATACATGATCACATGTGAGGGTTGTACTTTGTATTATTTAATTTCATTCCAATTATTCCAGAAAAAAACAATTAAGAAAATGAATAATTATAAAAGTAAGGTCAACTCAATTTTCTCTACTAATGTTTTTAGTTACTGGACTCATTATTGCTAATTTCTTTCATAATCTTTGCCATCTAACCTCATTTGTTTCATTGCTAAGTGGCAAGAAGGGAGCATCATAAAACTTCAGTGAAAACAAAGCAGAAAAATCATGTCATTTTAGTGATTTCCTGAGAAAGTAATTATCTGTTGTTAACCTTTATGGAAAGAACTCTTCTGATCATCTTCAATATAGCTGTTAAATTTCCATCTTTCCATTTCTAATTGCAGTTCTCAAAATTAAAAACATATAGCTAGGTAGATATATTACTATCACATCATCTTTTTCTTCTAATAATTATATTATTAAATTATAAAGCACTTTAACCAGGTTTTAGAACCTAAAAGAAAACGTCTCTGTATTTACTATATAATTTAAAAATGTAACAAATTTCATAGCACTGAATTTTAAACATTTTTTGGCCAAATGAATCAGTTGGGCTCATAAAACTACCTTGTATTTTTCCTGTAATATTTGACATCTGAACCAATGTACACTGAAGTCAATGGGAGTCTTTCTGTTTATTTCAGAGGCTGACAAATCAGTTTTGCCCCTGTTTCTGTAGATTAGCATGCAGGGGCAAACGCCCCCACTTTTCAAAAGGCTTGTTGAATTCAGGGATGTGAGCGAGGGGGACACCCGTATGCTAGAAGTTGTTAGGCTAAATTCTTTGTCTTCTGTTTCCACCCAGAAAACAAAGAAGCTGGAGGAGGAGGTAACCTTTGAAATAAGCTGTGGGTGGCAGAGAGAAAGAGTCAGGTTCTGGTTTATTTGCACCGTATCTATTAAAACGAATAGAGCTAACTTTCACTTAGCAGGAATGTATATTATTATGTAATAATCCTCTAATGAAACTTCAAAATAGCAGCATTTTAATTATTTTTTTTTTTTGGCTGCAGGTGGGCTTCAAAGTTTGTGGGTTTTCAGTTTCCTTGAGTTTTTGGGTTTTGTTTTTTTTAAGAGATTTTTATTATCCATAAGCACTATTTAAATGTCTGTACTAGCTATACAGAAATAGCTGATTTAGAATGAAAACTTAGGGCTAAATCTTTTGACTGGTATTGATATATACGGGCAATAAATTTTACAGTAACACATTCATGTGGGCCTTCATAATTCCTTAATTGTACAGAAACCATTCTATAAGAATGTTAAGGTGAAGAGGAAGCTCTTGTAGATGCTTAAAGGAGCATATCCACATCGAGATGCCTAAATTAAAAAGGGTGAGTGGAGGTCATGAACAGTCTTTCATTGCTGATGGATTTACTGCGATGGCGGCGAATAGAAGAATAGCCTCCTTATAAATTTCTTTGACTATCAGGAATCCAAGCAAAAGGGATTTTCTTTATTTTTCCCTCTTACTTTAATTTTTCAGTTCTAAATGTAATTAAAAGAAGATTCCATCTCCACCCCTCTCTCTAGTTCAGATGAGCTGCTGCTGATGTTTTGGTAGCGGCAGGGTATTTTATTGTCTCTTCTCCAGTGGCTCCGTGCTGTGTGTGGCGGGGACGGGTGCTGTGTCTGTGACTGTGACGTGATTAGAGGAAGTGAACAGAGAGAAAGTCAGGCACGACCTGGGTGCTTAATAGCGTTCATGTGGTGGGGTTTTTTTTGCTCGGAGCAGGGTGGGGCTAGAAAAAGGAATCTTCTACAGATCAGAGCAAACCATGCCTTTACAAAACCATGGGAGAGGAGCAAGGATTGAGAATGAACCTATGTAAAGTATCAGTATCGCCTTCAAACTCCAGCAAAGCACTCCCCACGAGTCTTTCACCTGCTGTCGTACCACACAGTAGCTCTATTGGAAAGTTGATCCCGTCCTCACCTTTCTCTCTGCCATTTTGCTCTCCCATCTGCGTGCTGCGTCTCAGCATCCTTCGGATATCCCTGATGGCTTCCAGCACTCTCTTTGCTGGCCCCGTTGGGGATGACGGGGAGGTCGGGCTGGGGGGATGTGCTCCAGGAGGCACTTCTGCCCCAGTCCCCCCAGGCTCGTCCCCACCTGCGGGGCAGGGAGGAGCACGGGAGCTGCCAATGGAAGTTGGCTTGTGCGCGGCTTTAGGGACTCACTGCTGCATCGCTCCTGGTCACAGACCTGCCGTGGGGTTTCCCACACCGTTTCCCACCGCGGAGTGTTCCCACTGCCGAACCTCAGTTGCGCGGTCTGCAATTACACAAGTCAGAAAAGGGGGAAGGCTGTACGAATAAATTACAAAAAAGAGGAGCAGCCATTTCGGCTCTTTAAATTCAAAGTGTTGTGACACCTACATACGGATTTCCATATTCAGTCCCTTGGCTAAAACTAAGCTCTGGATCAATTTAATATCTGAAATACTTCCTGCCAGGGATTATATCTTGCTGTGGAAGGGAGCTAGGCTTAGTGAACTAATAGGTCTTTTCCATCTCTAACTACTGCCAGTATGATTATGTTTTTTTAATCAGAAAAATGTGTTGCTGAAAAGTACAGAGATTAAGCACCACAATTGCCTGTAACAAAAGCAAGTTTTGTTGGATGAGCAGAGATCTGATGAATGACATGATTTGAAATGTTTTCATCCTAATGGCTTCCTCTTCTGAAGTTAATTTTTTTTGTCAGTTGCCAAAACATTTATGAGCAGATTTGTGGATAATGACACTCTTAGATGGGGGTTTAAATAAAAATCTGTTCCATTTGCAACCTAAAAGACCTAGTATTAAAGCAGACAAATGGGTTTGGAGTCTGATTCTTCTTATGGCAGTGTAATAGATGAGCTGGGGTCACTGGTGGTACAGTGAATAAGCCACAAACTTTTAGGCCAGTTGTTTCTTCCTTGGAGGGGTTTTAACATAGAAGTGATAAACATAGTCAAAATAATGTTTTGTAAGGAGTGCTTGCTGTGAAGTGCATGGGTCTGCAGTCTAGGGGAGTTTCTGTTCCTGATGTAGAGAGAAGACTGTAGATTGAAAAACAGATAAAGAAAGAGAAGAGATGAGTGTTGCGTGCCAAATAAATAGCTAAATTTAGAATTGGTCTCTTTATCCAACATTTGTATACTTAAAAGGGACAACAAGAAACCATCCTTTACCAGCCCTTTTGAAGAGGAAATTTGGCCTGTGGATAGGAGGTCGAACAATAGATGGAATAAAATAATTTAGGTTTGTATAATAAGCTAGGAAAGGTTATTAGGGAATTGTTTGATCACAGTACTCTCATGCCAAATAAGCCACCAAAAAGAAACACGGACTAGACAGTGGCACACGTGCTTAAATTACGTGTATCAAAAAGCAAGCACTCAAATATGTTCAAATAGTCTCTTAAAAAAAAAAAATAGCAGAACTCTTGGTTGGATCTTAACAACAGTGGGAGATTTTATGTCACCCGTTGGTGTCAGCCTGTGCCAGCCCATCAGGGCTGGTGGAGGTCAGGTCGTAACGCCTCCAGTGATAGGCTCTCCCTTCAGCAGTTTTCTTACTTAATTCTAATTGGTATTATCGGTACCAACTATACTGCCAGGGCAGTAAAGCGTCCCTGTAGCTTAAGTACTGAGAAATAAAATCTTATTCTGCATTCCAATTTAAAAATATCAAACTGATAACCCTGCATAGGGATAATTTTAAACTCCTTTTGTTGCACCAGTGACGATACATCTATAACACATCTGAAACAGCAGCATTTGCAAAATTTTTATTTACATATACAAAACATACTTTTTTTCATGTAAATGCTTATGGTAAGGTATTTGCAAATATATTTCTGTTTGCTTCTTCCAAATTTTACCTGCATGTAACTCCTTTATCTAGAATGAGAATGTAGCCCATTATCCCGTTAGGAAACAAAGTCAAACAGGGTATTGTAATTTTGCTTGAAATGTTGTTTTCTTACACAAGTAATAAGGCCACTTTTCCCTACCTGGAAAGCATAAACTTTTACCATACTGCAGGATGGCATTAACGTTATTTCCTAGTGATAATGTGAATTTTATGATAATGAATGCTGAGGTGCATCTGTGTCACGCTTTGCAGGATTCTTAAAAAACATCTTTTGCTCTGTTGTCCTGAGTTTCACCTTTTCAACAGATATTTTATCATGCTTGATCCAGTCTTTCTTTTCCTCCAACACCAGAGTCCAGATCATACAGAACTCGATAATTTCGGTCAGTAGAAAGGCTGAATAGCATTTTCTTTCAGTTCGTGTATGAATTGATGAAAAAGGTAGAAAACTTGGAAGGCAAATTACAGGAAGTTCAGCTTCTTTGCAGACATCGGTGGCGGCTGATAGACGTTGCAAATGTTTTCAAAACATTACTCTAAAATACTTATTTAGTTAAAATTAGTTATAACTTGTAAAAACACATTTCTTCTTTGAAGTCAGCTGGGTTACCAAGTTCCTTCACTAGGACAACCCTAAATTAGAGAATTAAATCCTGGCCTTGATTAAATAAATGGTAAAACTCCCTTTCATTTTAATGAGGCCAAGATTTCAGATATATACTTTTTAGGGGGAAAAAAGAAAAAAAAAAGACGTTTCAGGTTTTACCTTTGCACCCAGCATGCTAGTACAGGGTTGTTTCTTACCATATATTTTCTAGAGTTTATTTTCCAGGCTACTTTTAAACAGTGGGGTTTCCTTTACTGTCCATAATACATTATTCCACAACCCCATAGATCTTGTTCATGCTGGACTTTAAGTCAACTATCAAATACCCACTAGTATCTTCAAAGGCTTCTGAAAAAGAATGGTCTACAAGGGTGTTTTTTGCGTTGCCAGTATTATGATTTGTTATTCATCTTGTGGGTTTTTAAGCGGACCCCTGTACTTAGTATTCATATTAATGGTCTTACTGTATTTAGCCAGATAAAAAACATTCAGTACAATGTATGTAATAGTTACATTTCTATGATATACATACTTGGTAAAAGCTTTCTCATTTTCATCATTTAGACAGGTAGGATCTGGTAAATCATGTGCAGCACTCAGAACGGGATGACAGTATGGTAGGGGGTAAAAGAAAATAGCAGGCAACTGCTGCAGGAGATTTTTTCTGAAATCCTTGACCAAATGCTTATGTCCAAAAGTGGCTGAAAATGATATTTTTTTTCTTTTCCCATAGCAAGTACGTTATTAGACATACCACTAAAAGGCTGTGCTTGCCTTGCTCATTTCATACTCAGATTGAATTCCCTATTATTAGAAATCTGTTTTGCTTTTGACCACTTTGTCCTCAATACCTGGTTTTCCAAACTCTGGACTTTCCGCAGCCTCAGCCCGTGGGGTCCCCGTGGTTTGCAAGTGCTTAGCAATACCTAAAGTAGGTCCAGCATTGCAAACCGAGACTGAAACACCCAACTGGTCAAGCCCATTAGATGCTGTTTGAAATTTACTTTTTATCTCTGCTTCCCAATCTATAAAATGAAAATGTGATAGTCTGTATTCAGATCCTTGCATATTGGTTTTAAAACCTATCCTTCCAGCTGACAATGCAGCTTTTAAGCTCTATTAACTCAGGATACAGAGTACCTCTGTGGTATATGGGGCAAAGCAGAAATAATACCTAAGGGCCAAATTCTGTGCAAGGAAGCAAGTTAACTTGTCTTCCCTGACTTAAGTTAGTTCAGATTCACACCATTTTATATGAGAAAAAGTTTGGCCCTCTGGTGGAATTTCTTCGTTTAAGTATCTTCGTTCTCTGCAGCATATCATATACTTACGTGTCTCCGTTCTAGCTTTAGCCATAGTAGCTTAAGTGCCAGAATCAGTTCTGAATAAGAGCTTTACTGTTCATGAACTTTATCTGGAGGGGGGAAAACCCCCATCAGTTCACTATGTGCATAAACAAACCAAGGATTCCTGTTAGATGAGGGCAATAGCAATTTAGTGAACAGAATCAGCAGAGAAGCAGACTTCTTCCATCTCACTGGTCTCCCCTAAGCTTTTACATGGTTTTCTGCCAACATATTTTCATGACTTCTTTTTTTTTTTAATTTAACACACACTTTTATCAAGTTTAGAGCATATAATCAGTAAGGATGGTATGTTTTTCTCTTTTCTTAATTTACATTCCTTGTTTGCCAGTCTTCTTCCCCAAACACAAAATTGTTTGTACTGTTTCACATGCTCATGTGGATGCACATGCTTGTGCTCTGTTTGTTATTGTCTTGTATTGTCCTGCACACACTGATCTTTAGTATCTCACCTTTTGTACTGTAGTATAACCTTTTACAGGATTCCCATTTGCTCTGCAACTGTGCTGTTTAAAAAAAAAAAAAAAGAGAGACAAAGAAAAAGAGAAAGAACCTTTAGCTTACCTTGCAGCCTCAGCCAACAGGAGTTTAAATGTGTGTCAAGAGAGAAAATTAAAATAATCAATAAATGTACTTTGCAATCTGGTCAATGTCATTGGCATTAATTTTCTTTTTCTCTCAAATGATCAGAATCGTTTTGTTTTCTCAGCTACTGGTTGCTTCCCATGAAAATCCAAACATAATACCGCTACGTGTGGGGCTATGAAAACACAACTTTCTACGTTATTTTCCGTATGCCTTCTAAAAAAAAAAAAGCCCTCGACATATTACACATTACCTTATTTGTGCCAACCACGTATTATGAATAAGAATATCAGTGTTTTTCTGTAATACCTTAAAAATTCAAAGACATAAACAGTATTTCTGTAGCAAATCATTCTCACCTCATATTAATTGCTGATCTTTCTGCTGCTATAATGATGCTGTTTCCCAACAGCCTGAACGTGTCTGTCCTTTCGCTGAGGTCATAATGACTGTTAAATGTGCCACATTTCCTCTGTCAATTTGGGAAAAAATGTCAGATTATATATCAAGGGTTTACTTTGATGCAAAACTTTCTGTGAAACACACGTCACCAAAATAAACTCTGGTACCTGTCCCATTGGGAACGGGAACTCATAAATATGGAGTCAAAGGTAATTGGCCCTCCCAAGCCCACAAATATTACTATTCATTGCATTACCTGGAGGTTTGTGACTAAAGTTGTTGTTTTAATGGAAAGCCTTTCAAATTGGTCTTTAAAAATATATGCTTCACTACTTTTATTAGTTGTTAATTCCATTTTTAACTACCTATTGTTGGTAATATCCTCTTAGCTTGAAAATACAATCTCTTTTCCTAGCGACTCTATCCATTTTTAGTTCATTGATTCACTGTGGTTTTTTCTTCACTGGATTTCTAAAGCAGCAGAAGTTAAAAGAAAATCTTAATTGTTTATTTCATTGTTTGTGCAATGGTATCAGCATTGACATCTGCAGGAATATAAACAGATTTGAGAAGATTTTTCCTTGTTCATTTACTGCAGGGAGCTGTGCTACGTTAAATTGACTTAAGTTTCCAAATATGGGTCAGATAAACCGAAATAATCTTTCTTGAGTTAATGTTCTTCTTTCTAGCTACTTATACATTGGTTTTGTTTTGGTATTAAATAATGTCTAGAGGCTTCAAACAGCATCAAAGTCTCGTATCACGAGAATCAGTGGTTAACTCTATAACACGAGCTTGGTTTTGACTCCGTTGTGCTCTTGGGTCTTGGAATTGGTGGTGTGTTTTCCTTTGACCAGGACGACTTTTCTTCTGTGGCTGAATTTTGTTTTGAGTTTTGGATGTATTCAGACTGTTGGAAATTTTGTGGAATTCTTTCAAAGAGGAGAGACAGATGTGTGTGGCAGGGCAGAGTTCTCCAACCTCAAATATAAACAACTATATGACAGAGTTGCCATAACTAAGCAGGGACAAGATATATTTTGTAGGTCTTAGTATCTGATGGCTGTTTCATGTATAAATGTGATAGATGCTTGAAATCTGCCGTGTATTCTTCGCCAATATAGAAGTGAATAATTAATTAGTTTCTCTGACATCGAGAAGCTTCTCTAAATTCCTGACTAAAGTCTCGTCTCCGATTTGGATACCCATGACTGCACTTTTCCAATGTAAACAAGCAGCAAAGGTTTGTTGTATGCAGAGAGTATCTGCTGAGGTTTCAGACTAGTGTATATGAAGCAATGCATTTAAACGAGTGTGAACATCATTAGGATAGGGCATACCTACTCATTATTTACTGCCCAGCTTTGTGGGGCTTGGGAATTCAGAGTTCAGCCAAACCTGACACTAGCTCTTCTTCCTAAAGGTGCAGCGCCGTATGGTTTTTCTCTTTGCATTTCGTTTGGCAATCCATGTGAGCATTTCATTTATTTTCTATAATGTCTAAATCATTAAAAGAAAAGCTTTGGGGTGCAATATGAGACTGACAAAGATAATTACAGTTTTAAAGCCTTAAGAGGTTTCATGCATCATATAAAATTTTACATTCCACCACCAATTTAAATCAATTACAATCTTTAAATCTATAATTGTGCTATTTAAAGCATTTTAAAGGGCACAATGCATGTGGTATTTCGCTGCGTGTTCCAAAGTATTTTCACAACAGATCTATTTATTGTGTGAAAGCATCTAGAGGCTATTAAAAGATGATCAGAGGCATTATTAACTCTTTAGTCTGTCTCCTTAATGCAAGAAGTAGATAC
Organism: Rissa tridactyla; assembly: GCF_028500815.1. Lineage (NCBI taxonomy): Eukaryota > Metazoa > Chordata > Aves > Charadriiformes > Laridae > Rissa > Rissa tridactyla. Next base: position 8,207,272 of record NC_071477.1, read on the forward strand.
GCTTAAGCATTATTTATCACTTAGTCTCAGTTGTGCTAAATTTCTCAGCCTTTAGTCACAATAATTGTAACGAAGCTTGGAATAGATCATGCAGAGTGTCCTCATAATGCTAAACCGATGACTTCTTTGTGCTTGGGTGAGCATGCATTCTCTTTCATATTACAACAAGGCAAAGAAACAGAAGACTTTTCTAATTTATTCTTTTCATGCTAGATCTAGATCACTGCACAGGTAAAGATGGTGCTCTTTATTTTTCATGCAAAGCCCTTTTTCTCGCTCTGCACTTAGTTTATATCAAGGGAGGGATTTCAGCACCCTGTTCAAGCTACTTTATTACTTCTTAGCTGATTTACTAGGAAGAAATTGTGATCGTCTTTCAAAATCCCAAACCAGAAATTTCAAATTAATATAGTTTTGGTGAGTCTTACCACTTTAATTCTAATGGAAATTCTAACATCTGATATTTCCAAATTTGTACCTAAATTGAATGTTTTCTGTAAAACTGAATTTCTGAACAACATCTTTTCACTAAGCCTTGTTCCATTGAGACTTTTAACTTTCCAAAAATAAGAAAGCAGAAGTGAAGGACTGTAAGCCAGTTGAAGTAAAACGTCTCTGTATTTTTTCTACAAAAATCTCCGTATTTCCAGTAATTCTAACAACAAATCTTGACTGCCCAACTCTTCATCTTTCATCCTCAGTATTTAAAAAACAAACCAAAACCCAACCACACAAGAAAAGAAAACAATAACCACTGCCCTTCATTAGCAATTACTGCTGGGGGAAATTTTAGATATTCCCATGTATACATCATTGCAGTTCAGATGGTTCTTCGAGGAAGATGATGGTAATAAAATATACTTCAAATAGTCAGTCAGCTTCTGGGGAAAGTTAAGGGGAGGGAAGTTGCATGTTGGTTTTCAACCATTATTTTAAGGAGGAGTTTTCTTGCTCTCTAAGAAAATGCCAGTCTATCCTTTTTGACGGAGAATATCCATTATTATGGAAACAGAAACAGTTTTTGTACCTGTTGAATGAGTGGACCCAACCTGGGTATATGTCTTATCAAAATAGAGCTATGGGTAAAATGCCTCTGTTGTGCAGGGAGTGCTGCTTTGGAAAGATCCTTTTTTACATTAATTGAAAACCCAAATAGCCTATAGTACTAACAGCAAAAACTATTTTTCTTCTTAAGCAACTCGGATAGATACACTAGTTCATACATTCCCCTGGGAATCCGCAGCGATGAATGCATTTGTTTCTTAAAGAATAGGCAGTATTTTCAGTGTTTCTCCAAAAAAAAAAAAGGGGGGGGGCCCTATGCTAAAGCTGCCCGTCCATTCTGCCTGCTCAGAAGAAAGGATTGTCTTGTCCCCAGGTAGTGGCCTTGAATTGTAAATTCTGATCATCCGCCTTAGATGTCCTGTGTAATTTGGAGATCATCTGATAGAAGTTGATTATATGCAATGCTGAAACTGTAATTCCTGAACTCACAGAGGCCCAAATTACATTGATTATTTCACAGACGTTACCAGGTATTCATGTGTGGAGTCGGTGCCAAAAAACGTACCTACGCAAATAAATTTCCTCGGCAGTTTTGCTGGCAGTGATATTTTGCTTCAGGTTTCTGTTCTCTGCAGAACAATCAGCGCGGTAGCGCTGCTCGGCACTGGGGGGTAACGGAGCTCCGGTGCTGAGGGAAGCAGTTCTGAAGGATTAAGGACAGGTAGCCTGATCCTGTCATCCTTGAAGGTAGCGGGAACGTTGTCCTTGCATTCAGAGGGAACAGGACGCAAACCCTGTTTCATAAGCACTAGTGTCAATGAAATTAATTGTCCCAAGTACTGTGATAACTGTGCAAGATCTCCCTCCACCCAGCAGAGATGAAATTGGATACAGCACCTTCCTTCAGAGACTTTCCCGTGGGAGCATTAGCTGTAGGAAGGCATTTGAAACTGTCCCCTTGGCTGCTGTTTTGTACCAAGGGGGCAGCTTTTTTCGTGTTCCAACATCTCCAGCATTGACTAGCATAGAAGTCACATAGCGGCAGGGGGTGGGGGGTGGGCGGGGTGGAAATATGCTCCCAAAAGCAGTATGTAATCTCAGGTGATGTACAAGTGCCCGTGTCATTTGGTTGGTGGATTAAATATTATTACTCCATTCTCATTTACCAACTTTAGCATTGCAGTGGGATACTTCCAACAAGATTTACCTTTTCTTGCCTATTAAAAACAGAGCAGCTTGATGTCTTATTCCTGCAAGTCACTAGCTGCATGGCTGCTGAAGACACTTTATTTTCCTTTCCACTTTTTCCCCACCCGCACATTAAAATTTTTGTGCTTTTCTGATATGTAATACCAGAAGGTATTAGTTCCCCTCCCACTTACACAAATTAGGAATCTCTCCAAATGGAGTTATTGTGGCAGGTGGAGGGAATTTGGCAGAGACTCTGCATCATCTGGCACTGCCAGAAGTTCGTCTCCGTTATTTTTCTGCACACCTAGAGCATTCTTGGTGCCAGTACCTTCGGCGCAGCACCGGGCACCGTCGGGGGGTGGTGGGTTAGCACGGGGGCTGTGCGGCACTGCGTGGCCTCTACAGCGCTATGGGCTTCCATTTCCAGAGGGGATTTTCAGTCGGTTCAGATTGACTTGCTTACCTGGGCAGCACAAAGGGATTGAAATGAAGCGGTGAATCTAAGCTGAATGTGTTTGTAAAAGGCCAAGACCATTAAGACTGGAATGAAATAGATTGGTGGAGAGTGGAATCAGATCCCTGGGTATCAAGGATATTGAGTGGTTCTATCTTAAGTTACTGCATTAAAAAGCAGCAAAGAAACTACTTCAAACCTCCAAAATGGGAGAGGCCTGGCATTAAAGACAATCAAGTCTGGCATATTTGGGGAAAACCTAGGTTTTATTTTTAATATTTTCCTTTGTGGGTGAACTCAAAGCTCTCAGTGTTGGAGGGTAGATGCAACAATATACATAATGAAAATGCTGTACAAGTGCAGTCTTTCACAGAAAGGAAAAAAAAAAAACCCTGCATTAAAAATAATTTTCTCCCCCAAAGTATCCAGAGAACTAGTTCAATAAATAATGGAATGTCACTACAGACTAAATAGATTTTGAGATGATAGGTCTTTTATTTTTGCAATGATATTAGAAAGTAAAAAAAGCCACTTTAAAAATCTGAACAATGTTTTTACGATCAAATAACAAATATAAATTTCCAAACTATTATCTCCATATTTGTTAATGGTAATGCATTCCCAGTTTTAAATCCAGCAAATACCCATTTTCATTCTAGAATTAAGTTATCCTATAAGGTAACGGCAACTGATAGTAGGAATTTATAGTGGAAACAGTGATTATTGATTCTTAATGCATAAAGGATTCATAATACAAACATCAGGGGCAAAAGATTTTTGTATTTTATTTTGATATTTATTTGGAAAGTATATAACTGCAATGCCTTATTTTTCTGAACTGAGAAAAATAGAAAATGCTTTGGAATACTCTTAGCTAAAAAGGTAATAAGAATAATAAGTGCTTAGGTTATTGGATAAAATGTGTTTTTCTTTAAGCAGAATACATCAAAATAATCTGTTTTGGATTTCTGAGCATGCCTACAACAGCTCAAGGATGTATGCCTTCCAATAACTGCAGCAAACCCAAAGCATCGCACAAAACTCAGTGCTAATAATCAGAGATGAACAAAGATGGACAAAGAAGCGAGAACGATCATCGTCCAAAAGTAATCTGATTTCTATAAACAGGTTATTAGCAGTCCTGGCTAATTCCTAAATAGTCTTTTTTGGGTATACATGAAATGCAATGAGAAATTTTACAGGGGAACAGATCTGTTCCCATTTCCCAAGCATTTTATTGTAAAAGAAATCACTGTAGGAATATAAGACTTTTAAACTTATAAAAATAATTCAGTGTTGCCCTTTTAAATTGTTTCCGCTGACAACCGAAGTCATAGTGGCATTTGTTCATCCAGATCCCAGTACACACATGTATTCATAATGATACATCCCTCGAATGGCACAGTTCTTCTGTGGTTGCTACCTGTCAGCGCTTGTACTCAAGAACCTTGAATATCAGTGACTCACTAATGTTTTATGATATTTTACCTCACTTTATGGTAGTCATTTATGACAAGACCAGAATGACATAAACTGCCATAAAGCAAAGCAATGCAATCACACAAATGACCATAAATCAAGGTAGCAACAGAAAAAGGTCATAAAAGGAAAGAAAATTGGAGAAAACAACATTTGAGTTCAGATTCAGAAGTCTGGAGTTAGCAGCACCAAACTTCAGGACAGATGGATGTGAGCAGCAAGCAAATTCAGTGTTCCACTGATACTAATAATTTTGCGTGTGTGTGGATGCACTGACAGATTGATACAAAGATGGGCTTCCTTTACTTTTAAGAGTTTATTGCAACTGTGTGCACGGGCTTTTTTCCTCCTATAAAAATAGCTTAGCTTTGTCCTATACGCTAAGCAATTCCCAATTCAGATGACCTTTCGAAGAACTTTTCTATAATCTATATCTATCTCTGTGTATTTTTTTTGTTTGTTTTTTAATGAAAAATGTGTTCCTGTTAATCAGGTTGGCCACCTCTAAAAGAATGGGATCATGATGTGCTTTTCTTGGAAATCTCTTTTTCTTTTTCTTGGTCTGGAAGAGAGGGTCCTAACCAGGAGGGGATATTGGATGTCGAACAGTGGTCAGATGGGGATCAGCCAGAAACTTTGCAGAGCCGGGGGGGTTCTGGGTGGATTGAGTTGGAAGTAGTAGTTCATTGTGCGGTGGCCACGCTCACGGGGATGTTTTATTGCGGTGTGGACGGGGAGAAGAGGAGAACCAAATGACGTCAGGGAGGACAAGGAGCTCTGCACCCCTCCAGAATCAGAGCCTAATGGGGCAGCAGAAGCTGTATGCAATGAGGTATAACGGTACGTATACCACACCTTAAAGTTATACTACCATAAAAATGAGAAACTGCTAGCGGTGGAGATAACAGCATTTATGAGGAGAATTTATGGGCTGCTCATGTGGTATAAATATATACAGTACACAAACACCAGTGGGGATAAATTCCACTGGACAACCCTGTTATTTTAACAGTAACCTTGAAAATATTATGTTATTTAACTGAAGAAAGTGTTAAAGGGACAATACATAATTTAATCTCCTTCTCTACCCTTTACAATTCATCTCTGTATTAGCAGCAGTGATGTTTTAAGAAGTGTGTGCGTTAAGATAAACACTGATAGCTAATTGTGTTTATTTTAACATCCTCGTGCTTTCCTATCCACACTCTCGTGCTTTCATCTTGTCTGCAAGCCTGTTTCTAATGGAGCTGATGTTCTTTAAGACTATGAAGATGTATTTTTATCCCTATCCTTTATCTAAGACCTCAGATTCTTCCCCCGTTCTGCTTCTTTGTTTCCGAGTCAGTTGCTTTCCTCTTTTGTAGTATCACTTGCATTCACAACTGCCATAACCATTTCCAGTCATTTTTTAAAATTCTTCCTTGTCAAAGGACACCAATGTAGTAAATGGCTATGACAGAAACTTAGCAGATAAGCAAGAAAAAAAAAAACAAACCATAAACAAAAGAAAAAACCAAAAAAACCCCCCACACCAGCAGACCTGAGCTGAGAGATCCTGAGCAAGCGCAGTGAGCTGAGTTGGGATGCCAAGCCATCAAATTCAGAGATGCAGCAAAGTGATGAGTTCTTCTGGTCCCGCCCTGTGTCTCTGCAGGACTCGGTGCTGCGGGTACAGTTTGTTTCCCTTCTTGTACCTCTGCAGGAGAAAATCTGGAATATTTGGGATCACTCCAATCCACTTATGAAAGACCCTTTTCATAGCCAGAAGTAGTGTCACCTGAGAGTCACGCACTGACAGGGAAGGAGGAGATATCGGCAGGCCAGAAACACAAAGGTGAAAGGAAAACACAGAAAAGCGGTGTGGTGGTTACCAAAAGAGGCAGTAGTGCAGTGCCTAGGTACACCATTTGATCCCTTCATGACTGGATTTCCCTGTTACTTCCCCCTCTATAGCAGAAAATAGCATTTGGGGAATTAAAATGCCATGCCCTCAGCGTAGCAGAAAAGTTGTTCGCCTTTCAGAATATTTTCAGATCAAATTTTAGGAGTTATTCACCAAGGTGTAAATTCACTTTCTCTGACTGTACTCCTGCTGCCAAGAAAGTAAACTAGGGCAAGTTAACAGAATGATCCAAGAGTAAAGAAAAAGCTGGTATCTTAATTTTTGATGCAGTCTATGTGTTCTCATTATTACATTGTCTGTTTGTATTACTTTTGATTTATAATGTAATTGGGGAACTATAGAAATGTTAATGGGAAAGATACTGTTCTGAATATGACAAAGTTGTTTACTAATTGTTGCCTTTAACTTAGGCTAATTTTGTAGTATTGAAATATTTAAAAATGTTTTATTTCTTTATTTTTATGTTGTCATGAAAGTGTTGTTTAGTTTGAACTCCATTCTCAGATGAGCTGAGCTTTCTCCCCCTTTAACACTAGGAAAATAGTGCAAATTAAAAATTTGCTACACTAGGGTTCAATCTCAAACCTTTAGGCAAGCCCATTCATTTTGTTAAATATTTAGATGAGAAATTGTTGCGTGTATGTTTATTTATTTATTTTTGCAACATCCACCGTGCTGCTCATTATCTTAGGGGAGATGGAAAATATTGCAATGATTATTAGTAAGCTTGGTAATGAGATTACTGAACCATTTGCCGTTGACTTTTTTGTGATGCATAATTACAGGGGTTTATTTACAGTGCCTTTAGAGGTTTTGTTTTTGGTTTTGCCTTTTAATGATTCACATTTATATCCTTTGTTCTTCATATAAGGGATAAGATTCTATCTCTGGATGTTTTGCATTTCTCCCCTCCCAACACCCCCTGCCCCACCCCCGGCCCCACGACATGAATGTGTTATACTTTAGATATAAGTAAGAAGCTCTTATTTAGTGAAGTGATCCTTATTCTGTAAGATTTTATATACTTGAGTAATCTGGCTGATATTAATTGGGAATACTCACGTAAATAGGATTATTTGTGCGTTTGTCCTAGATGACTCTTCCAGTCTATGTTCAAGTCAACAGAATCTCATTGACTCTTTTTGGCCCTATCTGTCTCATAAATATGATATATTAATAGAAAACAGTAGAAAGGAAGAGCTGCTTCACAGGTCTTAAATATCTCATAACTATTTGGCAGCTGTTAAGGTTGATTACCGTATTGTCACGTTTATTACTCACATTCTTGACTGTTAACCACTTTTCTTCACATATAGCTCCAATTTCAGCAATTTCTGAAGCTTTTGGTGGAAGATTCCTCATATTGGAGGAAAAAAAAATACGAGAAGTGGGGCAGATATTGGGGTCAGGTACAGGAAAGCCCTTGGGGAATAGAGAACTACGGAATAAAGTTGCCCTGGTTCTACGCCTACTTAGTCTGAGTCGCAGGCGTCCTTTATTTAGAGATCGTATGGGTTACATGTGTGAAAATACAGTATCTTCGTTTTCCTGTTGTCACTAACGTGTTGTTTTAATGTTAGTGAGAGGTCTCCCATTGACTCAGTTTGTTTTATTGTGAGACAGTGAAACCTCAAAAAGTTCTTTGTGTCTGCTGGTTTTACCAGATTTATTTACAATAGGGTGGTCTTTAAATTCAGGTAGAAAGATGTGAAAATTTTATACACCCAACTTTAATCACCTAAATAGGGCACAGGCAGAAAGATGGAAATGGGTCTTAATATGTGACACTAAAGTTATGGCAGTAATCCTAGCTATTATACAGGAATCAGTGGGACATTTCATTTGTGAAAATTGCAAGTTCTGAGCTTCTTTTCATGTTCGAAAGCAGATCGATGTTGAACACTTGGAATTTATATAAAAACGTAGTTAACTTTAAAAATACCTTAAAGACAAAATTTATTTTTTCCTTCAGCAGCAACCAAGTCACTTCCTGTAAAAATCAAAAACCACACAGCACGTTTCAGTTTATCTGCAAAAAATTAGAATTTAGGGAAATAAAAGGACAAGAAGATCCAGAAAAAATGCATTTCCTTATGGAATAATAACAAAGCTAAAAAGTTGTTTATTTTATCTCAGGAAGTGTCTATTCACTGCTTCATTATACCAAGAATAAAACTGCACCGTGAAGGGATACATAACTTACTGAAGGTAATTTAAAGCCATATCCTGAACACACTGACTATAACAGAAATACTTTCTGCAACTTAAATGGATCAAGTCTTTGGAGAGTCAGTGGAAGAGAAGGAGAATGATCACTCCTACTATTTAGCTTCCATTCCAGCCATGAACTGTAATGCTGAATTCACGTAACACAGAATTAAGAAAACAACACGTGCCTGTTATTTTTAACGCGCAACACGGTCTTGCCTCCTTGGAGCCCAGGTTCGTGTGAGCTAGTGCATAGGGTTGCTGCGTTCTGTTCCTTTCTCTCGAAAAGCATAGCGATACCCTCGTGCCAGGTGCACACAAGGCAGTGACAGCCACCATGTATACGCTTGATTCCTGAACTAGTGCCTCATGAAGTGAGAGAAAACCTCATTAGAATATACCCTTTCCTGGAAAGAAAATAGCCCCAAAACTATATTGTACATCCAGGGTTAATTTTACTCTTTGAAATTACAGATTCAGCTAAACTGCCATGGCCTCATTGTGATAACTTGTCACACTGTCGGAATTTAAGCACCGACGATCTACTGGGAGCAAACGTCCTTATGTACACTATCTAAAGGATGGCTACCCTGGGGTTTCTACCAAGCCTACATGATCATATATTGATGCTAGGCTTATTTATTTCAGTGGTTCTGAAGTGCACTTAATCATCTTACTAAGGTGCCCTATGTGGTACATAATTAATATTATGCATTGACTTTGGAAGCAAGCTTTGAGGGGGATTTGGACGATCCAAAAGAAATATGGTAACTTCTTTATATTCAGCAGAGAGTCTGGGTGGAGAAGATTGAGCTTCTCCATTTAGAAAGACGAGGAACAGAGTGTTTCTTTTTCACCCCTTGCCCCTAACGCTTATAGTATTCTCTCAGTTTAAACACCGGTCCGGTTCTAATTTTTGCCAAAAGTGAGAGAGAGAGTGAAAAATCATTAATTCAATTTCCCACTGTTTTGCCTCTGGTGATTGCTGTCACTTCAGGTAATAGCTTGTCTGTGGTTCTGACCCAATTCTTAAACCAGTCTTTCCGTACTCAACCAATTAATCTAATGGTTCATTAATTGCAAACATCTGAAATCATTAGAACCTGATTGAGCACAAAAGCATCAAATCCTGTGAAGCTGTGACTGCTTAGCCAGCAAATGGTCTCATTGCAAAGGAATGTCAATGTTTATAGTAAATGTAACCTAAACTAGGGTGTTCATTGACATATCCCTCCATTTGTATACAACGGCTCTGACATCTATCAGTTCAAGAGTGCATGATTTATCCACTGCTATATCCTGGAACTGACAAGCCAAAGATTACAGCTTAACCTACATGAAAGCAGAGGCTGTATGTATTCCTAAAATAAATATTTAGTAACTGACAAGCTCTGGTTAATATTAATTCCTGATAGAAAGCAGTCAATTTAAGCTTACTTCATGCCAAAATCTATTTGTATTTTGTAAATCATTTTTCATGAATATAGTCTAGAGAATCTCAAGAAAAATATGTAAGTGGGGGAGGGTTGCTGTGTATCAGTTGCATTTTATATGTCGCACATCTGCATTAAAGAGACCCTTCCGTGGGCCCATAAAGTGGGGCAGACCTGGGTAAGGACACACACAAACAGTACTCTGTTGGTAACTGTGAAATAGAGACTTTTAATTAAGTGAATTTAGTGCGTGTGAAAGATGCTAAATTTACCATTCTGGAACATGAAGCCTTCTGTTTATCCGCAGGGGACACAGCACAGGTAGCACTAAACTTCCCTGCCAAACTGCATCATGGATTCCTCTGTCTCCTTGATGCGGTCTGTCTTTGGTTTTTCTCTTTTCTTCTTTTGTTTGTTTTTAGAGGCTACTAATTCTTCTACCGATAGATAAATAGGGAGAGAGATGAAAATTTCCATTAAAGCGTTTCTGAGCATTCTGCTAAATGTTTTTGTCTTGCTGCTCTGCTGACAGCCGCCTTCCTACCGAGTCCTGTCTGGGGCCAGCAGTTACTGCTCTCTTCAGCATGGATAATGTAAGGGAGGAATTATATTTTATATTTTACCGTTGAACATGAGCTTTGATAAATGTCCTCACAGAAGAACTTAGTGGACTGCTTAGTTTATTGTTCTGGGTAAGACTATGTGCATAATGCAGATACGAGCTCATCCTACCTATGCACGGGAGAAATACCAATCCTGCCCGAGTCAACGGAGAACTGTGCAGCCATAGCACAGAACTAGTCAATACTGATGGAAGACAGCTTCACACTATGCAGGTACGGCTCCTTGGCTTCAAACAGGAGCAGATCTCCTATTTGTATAACATTTGCTATCTTTTTCTGTTTTACACACACTGCATGTACACACGCACAGCTTCATCCCACAGCATTCAGCGCGCTCACCTCTCCATGTGTGCATTCGAAATGCCTCTGCTTCTCAGGTTCATTTTTCTGGCTGAGCCTTCATCTGGCCTGTAATTTTGAGAGATGGCTTCTGTTCTTTCAGTTAATAATTCTGTACTTGATTTCTTCTTACGTATCTCTTTAAACAAAGGTTAACTGCAATTCTGCTAAGTTGGTGATGTAGCAAAGGCGAGCCCTGTGTGTTCATCAGGCAGACAGGGTACCACTGTGAATACACTTGCCTACCTCTGGACTTCTGATCCTCAAACTATCTCTGACATAAATGTGCGTGCGTATTCATCGCTATGCTCACTGAAGGTTTATGGAAGCAGAAGGGGAAAGGGCTGCTTCTGTTTTTCCCAAACTGTGGTCTTTGCAGCCCACGCAGTCATATTCAACACCGGTTTTTGAAATATTCCCATTTAAAAGAATGATAATAAGGGTGCATGGTGATATTCAAAGAGCTTAACTAGCTGTCCCTTTGAGTAGGAACTTCTACCTCTGCAGGTAGCAGGGGGGATGGCTTGGAGAGACTACCAAGCAGAGAGAGAGCCAGGACTGAAAGATAATCAGGGAAGGAGCTAGCTGTGTGCTTCTGGCAAAAGATGAGCAGTATCAGTAGCCCTAATGATCCAGGGCAGTGGCCTGAGGAAGTCCTTGGAGTGTGGTTTCCTTTATCACTTTTACTGGACTGCCCTTTGGGAATGAGTTATGATCTGATGGTTTGATCTTTTGTATTGTGTGGGGGGTTATTGCACCTTTTAGTTCCTGAGAACAGTAGTAAAGCTGCCAAGTATTACTTAAAGTGTGGGAATGTTTATAAGAACTCAGCAAAGGAGAGTGCCTGGTATTCAGAGTGCTAACAGTACAAGAAACATTATCAAACGTGTCGCAAAATGGTGTGCTGTGGTGCTTGCTGCAATACCTGGCTTTGAAATGACCTTTTCCAGCTGGTGAAATAAGCCTTTATCAGAATGCAAGGGTCAGTAGCAATGTAAATACCCTGGAATTGTAGTCTTCAGTATCTCTCTGCCTATATTTGAGGAGAACTGCTTGTGTTTCTAAATATACACATATGTTCACATCTGCTGTGGAATTATTTCAGATGAAATCCCAAAACGTGTTTGTTCTGAACATTAAATTGGAGTGACATTATTAGTTTTATGACAATGTTCTAATGGAATCATAGTTCAAAATATTCAGTGAAAACATTACGCTCCCCCATCATTAAGGTGAATTTTGTTTGCATGCTCTTTTCCCAGAATACTGATGTTAATTTTTGCTTAACTTTAGTCTTACAAGGTATGAAGCAATTTAACAGACTTGGTAACCTTTCATTAAAGTTCAGTGCAGTACTTAAGCATGTTGGGTGCATTAATTGTTAGCTGACAGCTATTATTTCTGTGAAACCCTTTTGTAGTAAAATTTCTGCTTGATGGATTGGATTTTACAAAATTTGCATTTCACTGAGCCAGAGTCAACTGGTACTTAGAGCTACGGTGGATATTTAAATAAGAAAACAATAATTCTTTAAACTGTTGTTAAATATCTATTCAAACTATGAAACTTATTTAGGATTAACTCTTTATTATGGAGTTCATATCCCTGCCGCGTTGGTTTTGACATACCACTATAACAAAAGTGGCTTCTTAGATAGGACGAAATGTCTACACCCAGTCCTGAGCGCTGGCACAAAGCTGGCATGAAGACTGTTGAGCTCTACACTTTTAAACTCAAGGGAAAACCCAAGAAAATCAGCAGACAAGAAGGTTTATGTGTTTTCCTAAACCTCTGTTTCAGAGATGGAGTCAGATATATATATTTCCTACTCAGGATGCTATTAGATGGTGTAATGCATGGTGAGCAATTCTCTGAGGTGCCAGAGAGCGTGGAATTTCTCAGATAGTAAACTCTGAAGACTTTAATGGATTAACATAGTTTTCCTGGCTACTGACTTTGCAATGACCCTTACATGTAGCAGACTGAACTACCATCAGCACTACGACAGTGAGAATAGAGCATCAGTGGTTAGCAGCGGGGTTTGCTGGGTGGAGTTCAGCACTGCGGTAGTACCAGTATGGAGGAAACAGTGAGAAAGGAGTAGAAAAAGATATTAAATCTGTGAAGCTGAGAAGGAGGAAGAGCTGACAGTGATAAAAGAGGGGTAAATCACCTTGGAAAGAACAAAAAAGTTTTGTGAGTTAGCTAGTTGGTTACAAGTTGGTCCGGAAGAGATACCAGAACAGCTGTCAGTGTCTGTGTTAAAAAATAAAAATAAAGAAAAATAAGAGCTAAAGCTTGAACACATACAGCATATGAGAACATTAGACCTATTAGCTTGAAGGTATCTGGCCGAACATGTTTTCTAGAGTGCAGATGCAGGGAGGGAAGAAGGAACAAGAAAGAGGATCCCTTGGAGAAACCAAATTGTCCAACAAAGAGGATGTGCTGAGGGAGCAATTATAATAAGATGTGACTGAGAGAAGCAAGACCGTAGAAAGTTTCTCACAACCACAGCACTAAAACTTTCTAAATTGAGAAGACAATCAATTGACACAGAGATGAAAGACTATGAAAAACAAGAGTGGAGCACTAGCCTATGATCTGTGTTCTTGTATATACACTGATTTTATCAATGATACACCATTATTAGGATCAGTTGAACTCTCTTATTTTAATGTGCGTGTCCGTGCATCCTATCTGATCACAACTCCATCATCCTTCCTGGTTGCTGATATATCCCTTGTACTTAGTGAAACCTTGTGGAAAAGAAATCTAGGAATATGTTTCTGAAAAGGGTCATGAGCATAAATATACAAGTAACAGCAGAGATATTGCATTAATTCTTATTACGGAGTAGTTAAAAATGTAATGCTATTGTTTTTTGGCAATGACAGAATAAATTCATAGTTCTTTGATTATGTTAAAGATCCGAATAAAAGTTGAGTCGTGCCTACCTATCACTAAATCAATTACATGCTATTGTTTGGTAAAAACTTTAACCACTAATCTTAGATGCCTTATTAAATACATAAGAGTAGCAAGAAATGACTTAGATCATCAGTATTATCTCATCAACAGTGGAAAGAGAATGTTACTTCCTTCCATATACTAGAAATCTGATGAGGAAAGGAGAAAAACTGGGAAAAGTGAGTTACTTAATTATTCAAGAGGGAATTTTCTTCTCTTCAGCAAATTCCTCTCTCAGCTCAGCCAAATGCTGTCACTACATGGCTTCTAATTTTAGGTAGAATTTGGATAGCAGGTCAGAATTTTTAATGATAAAACTGTAGAGCCCATGTCACAGATATGGTCAGATATTTTTGCTTCCTTATTAATTCAGGGGTCTGCCATAAGTAGTATATGGTAAGACCCTATACACCCAAGTTCTTTGCATGTTCTCTTCACACTTTCATTTTTATGCTCAAGAAGAGACAAAGGAGAAATAACTCAATAATGCTGCAATTTTAGCAGTACTCTTTGAAGACCCACCCCGCTGTCCTTTTCATAGGTTATTCCCAGGAGTCCATTATCCCACAGGTACCTTGCATCTGTCACTGGATGGGAATGAGCCCCTTGGGTTGAATTAGATCAATACTTTGACCTTCAGGAAGATTCTTTGTTTGTATGAAGTAGGCAATGAAAAAAACATTAAATGAAAAAATAACATATTCATCATATGTAAGATACAGAAGAATCATATGCTAAGTTTAGGAACTGCTTAGTAAAGGAGACAGTTCGTGCTGTAAAAAAACCCAAGGAAATCTGAGTAATTGTCATTCAGATTGCTTATGGCCTCTCGGACATTTGTGAGATAGCGAATGAAATCTGTCATGTTTGCACTTTGCACTGAGGTCGTCCATAAGCAGGGAGTGATTTTTCCAAGATGTCGTATCTGTTAGCAAAAATGAAAAGAAAAAGAAAGCAGACCTCAGTTAGGGAAGCTTCGTTATTGGGTGTGGCAGAAGAGAAAAAGGTGGAAAGACCTACAAAGAGATCATGTGAAACAGAGCAACGCGGCTTGAGAGATCAATTTTACGTTTGTTTAAAGCAGAAAATTAGCCATATTTTCACAAGGGAATTGTCATGATTGTGTCCTAATGCTTCCAAAATTAAGCATTCCCTAAGGCGATGAAGACTGGGGAAAATATCTCAGTGGCAGTGCTACGCTTAAAAAATCAGAAAACAGCCAGCCATACATTCAAAAGATCTGAAATCATTTGGCTGGTTATTTGTGTGCTGCTGTGTGAGTCACAGCAAGCATACCTGCCACAAAAAGAGTGCTCTCGGGATGTGCAACACACCTTGCACGGTCGTCTTGCCCCGGCACTGCCCTGGAGGCATTGCCATGGGCTGGCCGGGAAACACGACACAATGTGAGCAGAAAAATTAGCATGCAGTTTGTTTGGGTTTTGCGAAAATTGTATTTTGATGGAAAAGTTTTGAGCAATTCTATAAATACAAAATAGCAAGTCTTAAGAATTTCTGTTGAAAAAGAAATTAAATTTCTTCTGGGAATGTAATAAGAATGGATGACAGGGATGCTTATGACAACACGGTAACTCAGCCAACTGCTTTGGAAATGAAGCAGTTAAAGGAAAACATACTCAGTTTACAGTCTGCTATCTTGATAGAGATATATTTTATTTCTTAATATAACAGATTTCCAAATAAGGTAGCTTCTTGCTCACACAGCATTTCTGTTTCAGAAACTCTGTATTTTATTCTACCTCATTTGAAAATTAGGTAGGTAGATGCAAAATCCATGATCCAAGCTTTGTGGCTGTTTTTCCTGCAAAAAGGTGCTTGAGTAAAACTTACGTTATTGAATTCAAACGTCATATTTGAAAAATCTTAGTTACCTTTCCTTTTTGATTTCTTTAAAAAATCTGAATGATACTTTTGCATGTTGTTTCAATTCTTTGCTTGAAACACTATTCTTCTCCTTTTTTTTATTTGAAAGCAAGTTTTGCATTTAAGCTTTTTATTGCAACAGTATTTATTAAGCAAGTCAACTGCAGATGTAGTGAGCAACGTCCTCTGATGCAGCCAAAAAGAAGTTTTGGTGGAAAGGCGTATTTGGCACATGGTGATACCTCCAGCTTTGGTAACAAACCTGACTCTTGCTTATTTTAGAGCAATTAGGTCACAGCATTCTTGACGGTTAGCATCATTCATCTTTCTTCCGCTCAAGAAGAAAAGCCAAAGAAAGAAATGAAAACTGTGGTTGGTTATGGTGTCCTAAGGGAAACTCTCTTAGCCTCATAAGGGGCATACCAGACTTTTTTGTGTTGTAGCGCAACTTATATCTGCAGATTTTGCACCTTTAAATTTTATACCAGCAAAATTATTTTACATACAAATTAGTACCAAAAAAAATACAAATTTTAGACCTTTAACCATATAAATGGCACTAGCACTCTGAAGGTGCAGAGATTTTTTAGGAAAGAAACCTTATTTTGATTTTACCATTGTTAAGTTGCAGATGTAGGTGTCTGGACGTAAAAGAGAGCAGAGGGAAGCTGCCTTCCTGGAAAGGTTGCCACATGCTGGATTGGGGAGCTGCACTTTCAGATGTGACTTCAGTGCTGTGCAATTTTAGCTGGGTTGTAAGTGATGGTCCTTGCTCTAAACAGTCTTGCATATGTTTATTTTACCTTTGACATAAGTGAATTGGTTTTGTGCACTTTTGTCACTTCTGAGTAAAGTTTCTGTGATAATCACATGTAGACGATAAGGGGAACTGGGCCGAGCACCACCATCAGGTAGTCGTACGGCTTCCTAATGCCTCAGTTTGGATAAGCTAATGGGAGTCAAATCAGAGTTTTATTGGGCAGTGGTTTTGGTATGGCATGACTATAGAGTCTGTTCTACTGCGACAGGATGGAACTAAATCCTCCTTCATTAATCTTAACTAGACATGACCAAAATGTCCCATCTTTAACTTGGTTTAATATAAAATTTTCTGAGAAAGGGCAGAGAAAGAGGAAGAAGACTTTATTAAATGTGAGAAGTTACTTAAAAGCAAAAAAAGTAAAAAAGGAAACATACCAATTTTTCCTTGCTAATTTTTAATCAACCTCAAATTCAAAAGGCAGCTTGCATTCTTCATTGACAAACAGTAAGCCACTCCAAGAGCGTAATCATACTAAAATTCACAGCTAGGATAATGTACAACTGGAACTCTATCAAGCCTCTGTCTTGAGGAACTGAGGTATGCCTTGGAGGAATGCATTAGATGCTATGGTTAATTAACTAATTTACTCAATCAAGTTTAACAGTGGTTTTAACTTTAATGGCACCATTACATTTTAATATGAAAATAACAGGCTGTATTCCTAGCATTCCCTGCAGTCCGCCTCCTCTCTACCATCCACTTTACAATTTGATTTTGATTTGTGAAGTCTTAAACCTGCTTATAATGTCAAGCGCATGTAATACAATATGTCTAGTGAACATAATACATGCCCACCTTACAAATACAGTTGCTTGAAGTCATAGCTCCTGACGGATAGTGCGCATTCTTCAGGAATCATTGAGTTTCCGTATGTCCTTCAGGAAGAAAATGGTATACATGTGTAAATATAAGTAGGCTAATTTTAAGTGCGTTTGAGTGCTTTTCTCAAAGAAGATCTGGGGTCCCTGCTGCCTAGCAGAATTCCCTGTCTCATGCGCCTGCTTTCTCTGGGGCCCCGTATTGGCAGAGCTGCGTCCTGTTAAGCTGTAGGTAGAAAATGAAGCAAAGAGGAGAGGTAGTTCACTCTGTGCTCCTTAGTTTGCTGAAGGAAGACACTTCTCTCTGCTTAAGAGGAAGAATCATGAACCCTTTAGGTGTTCCTCTCCCCACGGTAAAGCCCCTTCTGGCTGCAGTCTCCCCCAAACATTTTTGGTGATGTTTTCTACTTTATGCAATATAAATATTCTGTGGTATTCTTAGTATTCTTAAATGACCAACTTCTTTACTCTCTGCATCGTACTTTTGTCTGATCTAGTTAATATTAACATTAAACAGAGTGAGAAAATGCCACTCTCCAGTATACCACTGCAATGATTTCCAGTCGCAGCCCATCAGCAAGTAAGGTGTTTATACCTGTGTGGGAAGACTTGTGCCCGAAGCTGGCAACAAGAGGCAACTGTTGCCTTATTGCTGGAATAATTTATTGAGAGATTGAAAATGTACCTTCACGTTGCATCAGGCAGAGAGTCTACAGCTCTCCTTGTCAGTGGGTAAAATAGAAAAAGTCTCATTTTGGGGTTGTTTTTTTGACAGTAATCCCCTTCAAAATATAGTTCCCATCTGCAGAGGTGAACCACCACATGGTGACCAGGTATACCAATACATGGCCTATGAAGCATGAACCCAGTGGGGTTCCAGGCATCCAGCTTCATGGCTGTCAAAACTGAGAAGGCTCTGTTCCCAACTGACAGCAAATACTTAGGTGCTAAGACAACACCGAGTCTCCCTTGCAAAATCTAGTGCCCCGGCCGTGCTTCAGGACAAAGCAGAGGCACCACATGCACCACTGCAGCCCGGCTCCTGCCCGCGGGGATGGTTGTCCCCACGTGGGTCACACCAACGAGACTGGCACGTTGCTTGTAAGAAACAGCCACAACAGGCAAAGATTTCAGGTGTCAGAGCGAAAGCTTGCTGCTGGATGCCCACATCCAATTTATAATAGATTTAAGCTGATTCTGGAAAGGGACAGTAAATCATTGCTAAACAGTTATATGTGATTTTATTGAGAATTTTTACTAGCATAGATACAAAGGCCATACTTTAGAGATTAACTAGGAAAAGTTTTACAAGACAGTGGAGATAATGAATCACAAATTCTGTAAGGGCGAACCTCCCGTGCTGAATCAAAGTACAGCTGTCTCATATTTGCTCTGTGTGCATTTTGCTACCAGTAATTTTGTCATCAATTTTCATATTTTGTTTAAACATATTTGTCTTTTGGACAAGATAGGTCATATTTCACACATTTGATGAATTTTCTCCTTGGTCCAGTTTTACAGGATTTGCACTTAATTAATTGCACAACCTTTAATTCGACAGACTGTTTTTAATGGCTGTGTAGTTTCAAATGCATATACACAGAGGAATTTCAAAAAGTAATTGTTTTTATGTCACTACCATTGAAAGTTGCAATTATTAAAATATACAGATAATGGCACAGAATTTCTTAACCGCTTATACTAAACAACGCACGTGCTTTTTTATGCATATTTTTAGGGTTTTCTGTGGAAGTTGGGGTATTACCTCCATACAGCAATGTTCATACTCAACCCCTGCACAACTTGGTACAAATGTACGGTTGAAACTTGCAAAAGCGTTGGCAAATTTTGCACGCGTACTTTTGCAAATGTAAGCCTTTCTTTAATTTTTTTTGCAGGAATTATACTGCAATTTCGTTAACAGTTGTTGACGGAACTGTTTGACTGGGCAATAGCTGGAAGTGCTGTGCTTTAAAGCGCTAAACAAATTTCATACTTCCAAAGCTTACAAAAGCTTACGCGAAGGGAAGACCACCTTTTACTAGAAGAGCTAAACACTGACAGTTGTGGCGCTCTTAAAAGCTTCTTTAGTTCTTAGCAGACTCACAGAAGAGAACTACCTCTCCCGTCCAGACAGCACGCTGTCTGGAAATGTGCCCATCAAATCTGTTTGTCAAGCCACCAGGCTTTTCCATGCCTGGTAAAAGGCAGACAGGAAGGAGTAGGCAAAGGTCAATCCTTGTCAGTTCTTTGTAAATGTAATTGTACTGGCAGTTTGCAAGGCGCTTGCTCGTTCCCTAGCAACTTTGTGTATGTGGGGAAGAGTTAAATACATATTTCTCAGTGTGTTGCTTTTCCACTAGTTTGGCAATATGACTTTTTTTAATTATTATTTTAATTATTGGCCTTTTTAGAAATTTGGAGGTTTGTGTGCATAAGCTGCAAACTCCCATACGCAGTGGTGCAAGCCTTGGAAAAGAAATCTGTTACTGAGGACTGACTGACTTCTGAGTTGGAGTATAATCACGATAATTAACCTAGATTCTGACTTCTTTTGTTATGTGGCTGTGAACAAATGCGATTTGTGATACAAATTCATTGCAGACTCTGTTTTTCATACTGGTAGTGGTGAGCTGCGATCAGAATCTGAACCAGTACCATTGAGCGCTTTGAGCAATCTTTTATGGTGAGGACTTTTAGATGGGGAATTTTTAAAGTACATATGTAACAAACGACTCCTGGTAATGACAGACACAAGAACGGTGATTTTAAGATGGATTTTTGTTTAGAGGAATGAATTTAGGGATTCAGCCAAGGCATAGAACTCCAGTCTAATTTCTAGGAGTTGTCCCTACTTACACAAAGGATGAATTAAACTCATTTATCTTATTGAAGCCCAAGACAAAACGGTGGGGGTCACGTGTGCTGCTGATGTGGACTGGCACAGCTCCACTGGCCGCAGAGCGAGTTGGCCCGGGGTGTGCACGAGGTGCTGAGAGAGACGTTTCTACAAAAGACCAATTCACATCTGTAAAACTGGTGCACGCAGTCCCATCCTCCGAGCGGGAACGGCCAGCAGGTAACCTTCCACTCCAGCGGCACTCGCAGCGAGAGCAGAGCGGACTCAAGTTTTATGGATCAGATGGGGCTTGCTAAGAAGAAGGTCTGGCACTTGAAAAACTCATCCCTGTGAAAAAGTGTCACCTATGCGATGTGGAGACTGGTATGAAGAGTGACCGTGATTAACCACACATGCAGCGTACTAAACACACGCCCTGAGAGAAGTATAGTGAGTTTCTGCTTGATTTTCTGTTTCTGTTGCATTAACCTGGTAAAGAGCAGCTAAACACAGTGCAGTTTTCAAGTGTAATTATTTGATCTGCCAAGTCATAGGTTGTTTCCGCTTCAGTAGCTAATATTCCCTTTCACTTTATTAGGCGATGGAGTCACAAAACTTCCACAGCACTTAGTGGCAATATTGATGCAGACAGAAATGCATCCAGAATGCTGTGTTAATCCATATTGTTTAAATTTAACAGACCAAATTTCCTGAGGTTGTTCCTTTGACTTCAGTAGAGTTACACCAGCAGCGAATTTGTTCCAGTGAGTTTTACAGTGTTACTGACTCTCAGTAATTTATCACTATCCACGTCTGCTAGCTTAGCTGATAGAACCTACAAAGACAGGCACGGTGGTTTAAATTCCTGGGTCCCTTGGTGCAGGTAGCAATAACCCTTCGTTCGCCGTTACGTACAGTCTTCTGCTTATCTGCAGATCTCAAAATGGTTTAAATTTTGGGTAGGTCTGTGCCTATTAAGGTAATTGGACGTCGTAGGACTCCCACACAGGTCCCCTGAAGTACTGTGCTCCGTGGGTGGAACAGGTTGTACCCTTGCTCCAAATGGTTTTGTAGCTGTTGCCTTCCCGCGTTGGGCTGTCCTGGGCGGGATGGGGACAGGGATGAGGATGAGGATGGGGAGCGGGTGCTCACCCTGCCTGGTCCTGCTGGCAGCTGACATCGGCCCCGCGGTGCCGCGGATCCTCTGTGCAAGCAGAGCACTGCAGAAACTTGCCCAAGCCACCAGAAAGTTTCAGGTAATCTTACATCCAGGTTCTTTGTGTTGTTTTTATTCTACTCTCTCCTTTTTTTCTGAACCTGGGAATTAAAAGAAAACACGGAAGTTGCTATGATGGGAGGGGAAAATTTTACAGGCCCACTTTTCTTGCTTTCATCTCTTCAAGAACTCGGAATAGTCTGTTCCAGAAAGAAAACAAGGGACCAAGATGCTCGAGGGTGGATTTTCAAATAGTTTCATCCTCTTTTCTAGAAGCACTATTGCACATTTGGATTCCATACACAGGCAGATAACAGGCACATGTCTGAAGGTGGGATCTGAGAGTGCCAGAACCGGACAATGTGATTTTTCAGTAAGAAGGTTACGCAGCCTGATGCCTTCAGCTGACTTTCAGCATTAAATACACCTTTCAAATTGCTGGCAGTTCCCACAGACATTTAAAATGTAATCACAAGAGATCTGACTCACATAGGTTCGTAGAACCGGCGCAGCTCCTGCCTCCAAACTTCACAACCTCTGACAGCAGAGCTCATCGCTGTGACCCTCCGGGTTCGGCACCGCGGAACGAGGGGTGTGCTCCTAGCAGAGGGCACTGGCCTCAGGTACAGGCACTATTTGCTCTTTTTTGTTCGTTGTACCGAATTACAACAACTTCATACAACCACAGTAGAAAAAGTTACAAAGGAGGAGTTAGAATTCAGGCTGTGTCCTGGTGAGTTTCTCATCTTTGTTCGTTGCAGATGTTAAGTCATTTTGAGATGCAAGTCATTTCTTTGAAAAAGCTCTCTTTGGGGCTGAAATATAATGGCAGGAAATTAGCTGTTAATCCCGTCTTTTCTTGGACAGACTAGACATGCATAATAAACTCCCCCTTTCCTCCTCCTTGCTCGCCCAGTGATTCAGTTTGACCTGAAAGAAAACATTTTCTTCCAAGAAAGACAATGTTTATGAGGTGCAACCCTAGTTTGGCTCTGATGATTAGAGACACATGTATCAACCTGTGCAAAATTTGTGATGGCTGTTTAAAATGAACCCTGGTCAGGAAGGCTGAGATCACAAACCCTATAATAATCAAAACACCGGTACTAGCTTAACGTGATATTCCAAAGTTGCATCCAAACTCAGAAACCTGGTTTATAACCCTTGCTCCGGACGAGCACAGCAGAGAGGGTAACGCTCCGTAACTTGCCTTGGGAAGGAGCCACATTGCAGCCCTCTCCCTCCTTCCTCCTGCTCGGGGGGATGTGGGGGAGGCACAGCCCAGAATTGGGAATACGGTTGCGTTCCCTTTGTTTTCCGGCAGATTTTGGCTACTCACATAACCCGCAGAGCATCCCAGCCACTTGGCAATACTGCCAACACGGTGTTTGAAATGGGCAAAAGTGGGGATAGGGAAAGGTTAGAGTCGTCATTGCACCCAGAGACAGAGACCTCTACGTTTATGAGATGGCTGTGTATTTGTGGATACTGACTGTTTTCTATTAAAATCTCTAACGGATTTAAAATACATAATTATTTTTCCAGAACTAATCAGAAAAAACAGCAAGCATGATTATATGGTCTGGTGAACAGATATCAGATGCAACTTTCACATTTTCTCACGTGTGTACTAGACCATGCGTCTCACTGTGGCAGAAAAGCTTACACCTTTGGTTTCCCCATTTTAACACTCACAACTGCTCCAGCTCTTGTTGTAATAGCTTCTTGGGCACAGGTAGAAAGGGTGTCAGTGTGAAGAGACTGTTATGTTATTTTCTGCTTACGTGGCTGAGAATATTTTGTTATTTTCAGGGTATTTCAGCAAATGAAAGAGACACCTTTGGGAAACTGGGAGAAGTTCTTCTGCTGAGCAGGAACATACATTCAGTCTCTAGTTCATTGCTTCTGGTGGGCAAGCATTAAATCAGGCACTGTGATCAGATCCCCGGCAATTCCTTCAGCTTTTGTTAGCGCTCCTCGGTCCTGCCTCGGTCAGAAATCCTGAGAAAATGAAAAGTGATAGGGAACTAAAAAGTTAATACGTGCCCTTCTGATTGTGCGGTGAGGGTACCGTAATGTGAGAGTGGAGAATATTGTGGTGGAAATTAGAAGTTTGTGGAAAATGCAAAAGGCGTATGTGGAAGAATGGGTTAGACCAGACAGCTGCCTGGGAGAGGGGGCAACGTTCAGCGCTGCCTCTCTCGGTGTGGCTGTGAGTTAGGCATTTAAGGTTTTATTCATTAAACAATAACACATAACCTCTGCCCCAGACTCTTCAGGTTTTCCACCCCTGACGTCAGGAGACACCACCACTGAAGTCAGCGGGACCTTTGTTCCTCCGCTGATTCGATCCCTCGTTGAATTTAGCACCCACGAACCACCGTGAGACCCTCCTGGGCACCATGTAACGGTGGGGCCGTGGTGGTCGGTGGCAGGCATGCCAGGTACGCTGAGCTGTATGGCCGTGCCTTGCTGCTGTCACCTCATATAAGAAATGCTCCCTTTCAGTTTTAAAGCATTGTGCTTTATTACTGTTCTGACTTATCTCTAAATATAGCGATGCCGGAACATCTGCTTATTTAAGTAGTTCCATTTGGTCCTAAATCCATCAGGTTCTTGTAAAAAGGACTTTAAATAGGTCCTTTTCTAGCGAGTAGCTGGGAGTTGTTAAAACTCCTTGGGGCGGGAAACAATATTATGTACTTTTAAACTTCTCCATTGCTTTGATTAATTATTTTTAAATAAATAAGCTGCTTTGAAAGTTATTTTTAGTCAAATCAATAGGACTTGAACTGAAATTCATATGCCAGCCTTGTGAAATGTAAACTGAGTTATAAACCTACAGAAAATGGATTTTATTATGGAAATGTAAACTGTCCCCTAAGCATAGCATGGGGAGGTGATGCTATAACGACATACTAGTGAGTAATAAACAACAGCCAGTATTATATCAGATGACTGGGTACAGCTAGAAATGTATCTGTTTGGGTGTTGAATTATCCCCAAATTTGAATTATGGGCATATAATTCAAATTATCCCCGTCCAGCAATATAAAGTCTGACAGACATATTTTTTTAATATACTTCTTCTGCTGTTTTGCATTATGTCACATCCTCCAGCGTTAAAACCACAGCTTTCCTAACATGATTCATCAGAAATCAGGGGGGAAAAATAGTTGAGATCTGATATACTGAGTACTCTTAAATTACATAGCAGCTTCAAGTATAGTGTATGAGGAGACAGAAGCAGAGTGAATAAGTCTGTCTCGGGCTGTCATGTCCATGAACTGGGAAACTCACTGGCTCATTGAATCATTTCCTGGTACTTCTGCTCATCCATCGATACAGAGAGCAACCAGACTGGGTTTACAGAGATGAAAGCCAGAGTAATTCAGAGCCAGCTGTAATTCTTTATAAAACATACACTAAGTATTTTTGTTGACTCCTGCATGACATTTCCAAGGTGGCTGGGAAACCAGGCCATTTGTTACACAGAATCTAGATCGATCGAAAGCACAGAGGAAAACAAGTAAAGTTAACATCCAGTGGAAAGGACAGAGCAACTTCCAAGCTTGCACATCTCAGATGTGCAGAGTGTACATTTCGTGGGAACATCCTGTTCTTCAGAACGTCGTATTCAATTACTGAAAAATATTAAGCATGAGGAAAAGCTACTGCCTTGTGTATATGTAGTGGTCAGATTTTACCAGTGTATAGAACAGAAGCATTTGCGCACCTTTTTTCTTCCAGCTTTTCTGGAATGATGGCTTCCATCTTTTCACGATGGCTACCTATGTCTACGTGGAATACATATTCCAGAAATATTTTGTGAGTACTCTGACGCACATGAATTCTCAGTTTTATGAATGCTATCCGCTTTATCACCAGAAAATTACTATATTTTAGCATATAAGAAAATATAATATATGCTAAAAACCTAAATGTGTGTCTTTCTTCAGATATGGTATATCAGGGATAAAAATAATTTGCTGTATCAATTGTCAAATAATCTTGGTCAAATTTCATAGTAAAGAGCCTTGCTGACTCCAGTGGCTTGGTGACTCAGAGTTTACAGGGAGTCTGGGCTCATGTTTCAAGATCTGATTTGAGAGCCAAGTTTTCAAATATACCTCTACAGATGCAGGACTTTCTTTATCTCATTCCAAGGATCAAGTCTATTTCCACTTTGCATGCTGTCCTTATCCAGAAACGTTTACCTCCAGGCTTTCAGAGTATTCTACCTTAAAAGGTGGAGGAAAAAATAATAAACTGCATAGTTTTGTCTGCTTAAGATTACTGCTTGCTGAGATTTTAAAGAATTAACACATCACCTGGACTTCACATGTAAAGTTTTAACTTTTTGATAAACAGCGAACTCATCTACTGCTGTGCTAGCTATTTTTAACCCACCTTGTGAGTATGCTTTTTTTATTGCTTTATACAGCATATCTGATTCTCTCTAAAGCACAAACTAAAAAATCTATCCGGCTGTCATTTGCTGCATAGTGCCATCTATCATCATGCAGCTTGGCAGCTGTAGTGCATGAGAGGGAGGGGGGAGCCGAAGCAGGAGGCACAGTCAAGGACTTTCACATGTAACACAAAAAAAAATCCCTGTCACAATTATTTATGGCTCTTGCTGGGGCACATAATAGGACACATAAAACCTCTGTTTCAGTTTCAAGCACCCTCACATCCCCGCTCCCTCGTCGAAGTTGGTCGCAGGCAGTTTTGCTTTACACATACAATTTCCTGAACAATGCCGAGCACTTGTGAAGTGACAGTGACAAATACTAGAGATGCTGGCTGCAGCTCTGCAGGCTGTTACAGGAGCAGTGGTGTCAATAATCAAGGAAGGCTGCCAACGATCCCAAAATGCCAGTGTGATATTCCACTTGTTCAACCAGCTATCTGCAATGCTTTTATTTTGAAGTTGCAGGAAACTTCTTGTGTCCCTGTAGTTCCAGGCTGTAAGGAAATAAAGTATCAGAGGAACCTGCGCCAAGAAATAATTTTTCATTATTTCATCTTGTGTGTAGTTTGATTTTGCGATAGCTAAAATAGTGCTATTTCAGAGTGGCTTAATTAATATTTAGCAGTTTCCTATTAGTGTTAGCCTGGTGTGAAGTCTTTATGTTAGGGTCTATCGTATCAGCCCTCTGCATGGCGTTCTTGACTTTGTTGTTCATAGCGTAACCTTTGGTTCAGGTCCCAGCTGATGGATTTCATAGCGACTCTGTCTGCTGCCTCTCTAGACGGCAGGCAATGGAGAGCTGTGCTGCTAAGGAAACCATGCTTTAGATAATTAAACATAAAACTCGGGTCCAATCCAATAAATTGTCTTGCTTGCAGTTTCTCAAGAAAGAGCATAGACAGATATTAACCTTGATGTCCCCATTAAAGTCCTCTGATACACTTTTTATTTCCCATCTCTCATAGTATTTCTGATCTCCAGTGTTAAGTAGCAGACTGTTAAACTAGCAGAAGGGAGACCAGGATATATTTGCTTCTGTGGAGCAAATCAGTTTGGAGGGTACAATCCACAAAAACATCAAGAATACAAATTAAACAGAAGCACTTGAACACACCACCTTTAAGCACAGTACATGTTCACTATTCTTCATGCAGACACAAACAACATTCAAATATGCAAAGTAACTTGCATATTTGTTAAACCCACATATTAATAAATCAGGGTTGCATTTAACTAAATGGAATGCACTTGACCTCTTCCTGAGGATGCAGGAAAAGGTGGTGCCTTCTAGGACAGCTTCAGTAATTTCAAATGTTAAACTGTGCCTAGAAAAAAAAAAAAAAGATCCAAAAGACCAAGGTAGCAAGATATGAATTGTTATGGTTTTTCCGTGTTTCATTTGTACCGAATGAAGTGTGCTGTCAATTATATACAGAAGTTCATTCCAACTTGTATCTCATGACCGTGTTCCCAGAGCAGTTCCTATAGGTCAAAAGTGCTCTTACATGAAGAAGGGTTGGTTTAGGCAACATCAGTCCTGCTAGCTCAGTTACGTACCACATCCATCCTATTGCCCTTGCGCAAAAAATGCTATGAGAAACTGTTCCCATACGGCAAAGCACATCTCTGCGTGTGACTTCACATTCCACCATCAAACCTCCCTCTGACTCTATGCAGAGAGTTCCTGTTGAATAGAGGTGGTCTGGGTACGTGTAAGTTGAAACAGCTGCGGGCTCTTTACCTCATCTGCGCAGAGAATCGCAGCCAGTTTCTGCTCATTGCTTCCTCTTTCACAACCTAATTAAACACGTACACATGGGGTTTTTTTCTCCTGCATAGTTTCTTTTTAAATTTCCTGTCCTACTTGGATTTCTTTTCTCACCTTAGTGATAATGGGAATAGGATCAAATGTTGATCGCATCGTATTTACATCCATTACTGTTGTTTTCTTAAATTCTCTGAAAACTGAGGGAACTATAGTCTTTATTGTTGTTTCTACCAGTAACAGCTACCTAAGATGAATTTCCTAGATCCAAGTGATGTGCATCATCTCAGACAACGTTGTGTTGATTCCTACACAAAGGTAGGGATGTTAACGTCATTATGTATTTTACAATAGTCTGATGAATGGAGTGAATGTGCTCACGGGAACTCTAAGGTTATGGAGCTCAAGTAGCGTTTCCTCTGCAGTTCTTCATGAAACCCATGAAAAACCCACTGAAATTCTCATAAACCGGCAAAAAACAAGTAGATCAAGGAGAGAGGACTTTACATAGCTTTGCCAGCGTTTGCAAAATATGTTTTACTTTTTCCAAGAAAAGTAGTAAAGAGTGCATGAGTTCTGCTGCTGCATGACATTTGGTAACTGCGGTACATTGCAAAACAGGGCTGCTGTTGACTGAACTGATTTCTCATGGATCACCCCCTGTCCTTAATTACTGCTCTTTTGCTTCTTTTTCCTACATGCTTGTAACATCTTATGCTTATGGCACTTTCTCTAGAGGAAAAATATTTGTCCTGGAGTTTACAGATGTGATGTAGAAGAGGCTTAAATACTATGAAAAACATGCTTTAAAAAAACAAATTATATTGGTAGTTAAATGATCCATATAGTAGAAATGTCCACATAGTTTCTATTTATTTCCAATGCATTAATTTTCTCTTATGCTTTTTGCTCTCGTGTCTATTTCCATATAGTTTGGGCACCTTTAGAATTCTGAACTTTGAGATATAGAAATAATTAATGTTGTTATTAAGCCTTATCTAAGGAGCAGAAAAATTGAAGGCTTTGGTTGTGATATATTTCACAGGATTATCCTTGCACTGGTTCCCATTCAGCATCTCACTTTTGGAGAAGAGTCTGTTTTATGATGCTTTTCTTTTGCTGTTTTCTTATTCTAGGTTTCAGTTATTCCATGTAGAAAAATGTTCACTGCCTCTCCTTTTCATGTGAGTTACAAGGTTGTAAAAAGATTGCAAGAAAAGTAATTTGCCACAGTCTGAGTATGTTGACTCTGGACAAAACAGCCTGAGTGGGACAAAATAATGACTCGTTCAGTCATTTGGGGAAAAGCACAAATATTAAAACAGTGTGAGGTTTTTTGTTCTCTGATTTTATAGATCTGGAGTAAGGTTGTGAGTAGCTATAGAAACGACGTTGGTATTCCTCAGTGCGGTTCATCTCACAAAATTGATCTTATTCTTCAGCCGCATTCACTGAATTTATTTCCAAATCGTATAGACTTGGTTTGGTTGGCTCATAGTCTAACATGGAGATAGATACCACAGTTAACAGTATATATTGCATATTATGGCCTTTAAACTGGCACATTTGGAACCTCCCGCTTCAAAAAAAAAATCTGCCCAAGAAAATTTTTGGCAATGCTAATATATGTGTACTTGAAAAGCAGAGGGGAGGGGAGGTACAACGGGGTGCAAAAATTGGTATACTTGATCATTTCCTTACAAACTGTTCTTGATAATTGTGCACAAAAAGTGTGCAGTGTATTTTTATACTTCTGGGTTTCTACAAGTGTGCTTAGAATCCGCTTTACCCACTTTAGAGTTCTAAATTACCATATAATGTAATATTAGATGGTAAAAAAATCATTTAATATTTACATCAATGGGAAGAAAAAAATAATGACATAGTACCCATCTATTCCTGAGCACAAAACTGGCTGCCATAGGAGTGCCTCACCTGAGATTTTCAACAGCTAAAAAGTACATTCTTGTGAAAGCGTGCCTTTCAGATTTTTAGATGATGAAAGATTTTTATTTTCTGTACAAATACTTTTACCTGCATGGCCAGCTAATAACTCTTGCACGAGCAGAACTTTTCATTGAGTTATTGTGT
Source organism: Rissa tridactyla (assembly GCF_028500815.1). Taxonomy (NCBI): domain Eukaryota; kingdom Metazoa; phylum Chordata; class Aves; order Charadriiformes; family Laridae; genus Rissa; species Rissa tridactyla. The sequence goes on from NC_071477.1 coordinate 8,236,787, forward strand.
AGTGTTTTCAGTTTGTTTGCTTTTTTTAAATTAGCATTTAATAAACTTTAAGCCTATTTGGGTTTTTATTGCTTGTGATGCCACAACACATTGTTCTTTGCTTGAGATTGACACCAATTTAGTAAAATGTGGCAAACATGCAGCTACCAAGGAAATAGTTTCCTTAGCAACAAGGAACCTATTGACAACGCTCAACACGGAACCCACTTTAACCCCAGTCTGTGGAGTTTCTGTTTCTCTGTTTTCTGGCTGTTCTTTGCAGCTGTACAAATCAGATGTTAGAGGACCACGTTTTGCTCTCGTATAAACACAGGCAGCGCCATCTTCAATGTGCATGAAAGCAGGACTTGGTGAACAACCGCTCGCGCCGTCAAAACTTTTGAATATAACATTGCACATTAACTTTTACAATGCGCAGTGTACAAGTCTGAGCTTACGTGAGGTTACGCTAGCCATAAACTGAGACCAACTGATATATCCAGGATTTAATAGAACTTCATATAAAATAACAGAAGGGGAAAAAGTCTTGATATGTATTGCTGACACACGTTTTTGGTCACAGGATATTTATATGCTATTAAAGTAAGAAGCCTGTGTAACTGCAACATTAAGTTTAGGACTGATAAAAATAGTGGGAGAAACAAAATAAACATTCCAAAATCTCATGTGGGAATTGATCCATCTAATTTATCTATCACGTAAAGTAGCAGTAACAACGTATGACTTTGCTGGGAGAGGAAAAGGCTTAACCTGTTTCAATGGAATTTTGGGGGTTTTTAAAAACGAAAAGTCCAATACAAGTTTAAAAAAATCATTTCATCATAACATTCTTTGTTGGTTATATTTATGCTAATTGTCCTAGTGCATCTCTTATACATTCTCTGCTTTTCCGATTTAGGCACCAATATTATATGGGATGGCCCAATACTAACGATGGTAGCCTAAGCCCAGAGGATATTTGAATGCAAATCCCTGTTCTGCTGCACGTTTCCTGTACAAGTCCCCACGGACTCAAATTTCCAAAGGGATTAGCAATTGTGAATGTTCCCAGTTTGGAACAATCACCTAGAGACCCATTACGAGGTTATGATTTTCGGAAAATGCTAAATACTGTTCTTCTCAAAATCAGATCTCTTTGAATTGTTCCCAGTTTAGTACCCAAATTTGAAGCACTGCATATGTTAGAAATCCCACAAATCTTGGCACTAACATCTCTAGCAGCGAAGCGAAGCACAGAGCCGGCTGAGGCAGAAGTAACCCGGTTAGCCCAAAAACTGTGCCCTGCAAACCTGCTCAGCCCCGTGCCCAAGGTGACAATCTCTGCCGAGGCACAGTGCCAGTCAGCTTGGGTAGAAGAAGCCTTAGAGAGTTTTCCAGGCCGGAGACAGTGTTTCTGCAAAGTCAGGGTAGGAGTTTGCCCACCTCTCACACCAGCCCCCTCGGAGTTAACCCGCCGATGTGGGCACTGCTGCCCACTGCATCTGCCAGCTGGGCCCCGCTCTCTCCATAGGCCTTTCGCGCACACAGGTTTTTATACTGATGTGTGTTTTCATGGTGCTCGGGTTAACATAATACTAAAGCCATAAATCCTAGTATTTAATTTACGTGCCTACTACCCGATTTCTAAGAGGGCTCTGGTCCATACAGAATTGACAGTTAACAAGGGAAATAGTGGTATTGCTGTGTAAAAAGGTATGATGTTTAATAATTAAATATTTCTTTTCAAAAGAAAAAGAATACAGGAATGAAATAATTTTGTTTTCATGTTTTCCATGACAAAAAGCAGCACTGAAGTGCTAAATATTGACATTGGTATAACTTCCAAATAGCTTTTAGGTAGAACTCAGTGGTTCATCTTTGCCAGCTTTTAAGATTTGGGGCCAAATTTTCAATAAAAGTCTCTTATGAAATGTGCAGCAGCACACGTGTAGTCTTCAAAGAATAGGTATTAGATTAATTTTCCCCATAATTGGTTGCACTGTTTTAACACTCTACAACGAAAGGAAAAAAGTACAAAGGTGAAAAAAAAATCTGTTCTATTTCAAACATGAGAATCAGCAAAAGCTCTTTTGAATCGATAAGAATCTTTATGATGGCTTTGGTCATAAAGATCCAATTTTGAGAATAAAAGCCCTTTTCCACTTGTACACAAATAAATGTAGAACTTACTGCACAAATATCTCTAGAAGTGCATTTGAGATCATTAATGTTTTCCTAAATGAAATTATTAGTTTGCCTTTAGTCCCACTGATCTGAACTAACTCAAGATAGATGCTTGCTTTGTGCTGGGCACTGGAAAATGATTTTTTTCCCAAGAAAATATTAACATAACTGTGTAAAAAAAAAAAAAAAAAAAGTGCATCCCGAAGACCTGACTTGAGTATTCATCTGCTTTTGTGATTGGTTTTGGGTTTTTTTTAATTTCTGTATCCCTTTCTGTAGTCAAAAATGTTAAACCTGTGGCATCTATTAAAGAACTTTACTCTTCTGCTGCTAAACTGCTGTAATTAAATTGCTGTATCAGCAGTTCCACATTGAGCATCTCTCTCATTCTGAATGGTTTGATTTGATTATCTCTTCCATGAACCCTTGCAATTCTATGGATATGCTTTTGTATAATTAGATGAAGTGTGGTCTGAAAACCAACAATATTTCCTAGCCACTGGTTTTAGAAATCCTTTCTAGAAAGAACACTAGTGATAAACTGATTTTTTTATTTTTATGCAAATTACAAGTATTATAATCTACCATATACTTTAGCATCAGTTGTTCTTCAATTTGAGAAAATGCTGATTTAAAGCATAGCTTAATACAAATTATTCAGTGAAGCGTAATAGTGAAAAAAAAAAAAAACGAGACACTTCCTCCCTTAAAATTATCACATTCATTTGGTCAAAGGCAAATAAAGTTTCATTTAAAAAAAAAAAAAAAAAAACTTTCAGCTAGGATAGTCTTTAAAAATATATGTAAAAAAAACCTTCTTAACAACAAAATCACACCAATAATAGTTCAAGAATGTATTTGTAAATACATACATGACATACGATATAGGGTCAAATTTCAGGCTTTCCTTACACATTTGTAATTTGATTTTTAGTAACGACAATCCAAGCTAGTTACAGGAGAATTACAAAAGATAATTAAGTCTTAATTTATTCTATACTCTGGTTTTTCTGAGGCTAGTCACTGAAGTATTGCTACAAACTTAAATTGTGGAATATTGGCTGCATCCTGAGGCTGACGCTTGGCTGCCTTATGCACAGAGCCCGTGCTGGCGGGGCAGCAGCATACAGTTTTATTCCAAACGTCCGGTGAGCTTGTTTCAGTCGTACGGATCAACACATTTTCTTCCCTGTCGCACGTATGAACGATCCGGTTATCAGTCGCTCCTGAATGTCTCTGTGATCCGTGCTGCCCCGCGCCTCTTCCTTTGTGCGTTAAGCTGAGAGCGGCAGAGCCTGTCTCTAGTTTTTCATGTCCTATGGCACAGGGCACAGTGTCACCACACGACACAGTAAATACTAATGCAGTCAAGCCAACAACTAATTTCATTGGTAACTCATCCCAAAAGGCAACTAAAAAGCCTATTTCGAAACATATGCCTTTGTGGATGTCAAATAGTGATAATTTCCAATTGACCCCTGCTGGATTCGAGCAAGTGAGTTGGAAGGGATTTAACCTAATCCTAATGCAGGTTTCCTGAGCCATTCATTCCCTCACACTCAACCCAGGTGAGATTTCTTTTTTTCTGGAAACAGACATTTCAATTTCATTCTTCCATCTCTGGTGGATAACGATGCCAAAAAGTAACATTAGGGATACCTTAGTACTTCAGGTTTTCTGACACTTATTAAAAACTCCATATGACTACACCGCTGCCTGTCGAGGTCGCTCAAGCAGAAACTCCGTGGCACGCAGCCATTGAAGACTGTGGATTAGGCACTAATGAACTTGTGTGATCAGCCCCGTTATCTTCTAAGCTGCAGATGCTCCGAAGTTCCCTAGCAGTCCAAAAAGAAGGGGATAACAAAGGGTGTGTGTCTCTTCTAAAATATTTTCCAAATAATGGGCTGGAGGAGACATCAAATTTTGCAAGGAGACCGCGGGATCCCCAAGGGCAGATTCTGCCGGGGCAGAAAATAGCAGCTATAAAAGCTTAGAACTGCTAAGGACAAGCATAGTCCAAGACAGAGCATCCTTCTCCCCACGGCGCAGAGCAGGGGATTTATAAGAATTAATAGTCAAAATAAGAGTGGCTGCAGAATTTCTTTGTCAACCTGAGTGAACTTTGCCAGGCTGTGATTTTTAAATAATAATGATGACATTGTCACTGTTGGCCACCCAAATACAGAGTTCTGAAGCAGAACTGTTGCTTCTCGGTGACAGGAGCACTTTGTACACCAGCCTGGGAGTTTTGCAGAGGGCTGTGCTATTTGTTGGAAAAGGAGCTAGAAAGTTCTCCCACAAAGTATGAAAAGCTGCGTCTCTTTTTGCAGCGTGAAGTCCTGGGTCTGGGAACTGGTGGGGAGTGGAGACTGGGACTTGCTGGACTTACGTTACACCTTCCTTACAGTGAGCTGTCACCTCTATCTGTAAGAAAATCTGCTGCTTTTTGCCGTACCGTTTTGTGCTGTGATGGATTGCACTAAATCTTTGGGAGGAATCACCAAATCTCGTGGTTATCTTCACTGCATCCCACAGGAGATGAGACTGGAGCTCTTTTGTTCTCTGTCCTTGATAAGATTTCAATCTCCGTCCTTCACTTCACAGGAGGGCCCCCCACCCACAGCAGTTCCTCGTGCTGTTCCTCCCCAGGTCCCAGGACTAGAAAAAAAGCAAGTGCTTGCAATTCTAATCCTCAAGTCCAATGATTAGGACATTCCTTGTTGAAGAGAAAGCAGAAGTAATCCAAGGACATAAACCCTCAGCCACAGTCCCTGCCCTGCGCCCAGCTCGATCAACTGCCCATTGGGCAAGAGAGTCATTCCTTTCTTCTTCGTGCCCTGACTTGACTTGTGCTCACTTCAATGAATGTTAAATAAGCAAAACCCAAAAATGTCTGAAAAATGTAAGCAACTGTGTTTTGGTAGCAAATAAGAAAAGAAGAGTCTTTGGGCAAATTAGAAACGTGGATTCCTACTATTGCATTATTAAGAAAGAGTATTCACTGTACACTGGGAGAATTTCATCTTATCCATATGCATATCTCTGTCGCTTTCTGTTTTCTTGATAAAAATGCCAGCCTGATTCAAGCATTCTGCCTTGAGCAAACTACGCAAAAATATTAACATTTCATTAATAGAACGTACCCTAATATGTAAATGATGATCCATGACAAGCTTCTCTTTATAACCGTAATTGCTAAATGCAAGAGGGTCACGAAAGCTGAAATTTTGGTGAGCAGCAGACTTGGGACACGTGATTGTACTGTAAGCGACTACTTTTACTAACAACTTGAAAAGCAAAGAAAATCCGGCAACTTGTGGTCTGAGTTGGCTAGAAATTACTATGTGTTTCCGAGGTTAATGAGAGAGGAATTAAGCACATTCACACGTGTGGTATCTCTGAGCTGTTTCTGTAAGAGCTGCTAATGTAGGACAGAAGTAATAAACCAATAAATTAAAGGTTCTTAATTATCATTAGAAAATATTGCTATCTTTAAATGCAGATGCAAAGCGGGGAAGAATAAGTAAAGAACTTTCTGTTTTTAAATTAGCATGAATTAAGAAAAAACACAACTCAGATTTTCTTTCTGTCTAGTTTTAACTGGGGAAATGCTGAATATGCAGTGATTTTTTATTTTTTTTTTTGCATTAATAATAATAGGAAATGGTAGATAGTGGCATCTCAGCACAATTCTAATTTAATGAGAAACAATAAAATAGTTTTCCAAAGGGGCCTATTTAGGTCCAAGAAAGGGGGATATTAAACTTTCAAGATTTATTTTACTTTCGTTAAGGTATGCTGATATGCGTTTTCTATGGCTATATTCTATCTGCTGATTAGATCTTTTATAATTTCCTTAGTTGGAAGAGAGCTGATATTCTTCAGGCTGGATAATTTTGAAAAGGCATCAAGCAGGTCACTTTTTTTAGTTGTGGTTGCGTTGATCTCCGTTGCAGAACGTTTCCTTTGGCTTTGTGCAAGATGATGTCATGTAAGGAAAGGGAAGCTGATTCTGGACTCACTGGAACAAGTCTAGATCTTGTGAAATTTGGAAAAGGAGGAGAATCATAGCCCAGGAAAACTCAGGGAAATATCATAGAAGCTCCTTCACACCTCTGCCGGAAAAATTCAGACACAAAGTGCGACACAGCTCGCAGGGGGTCGGATGAAAAGGGAGATGGAGCCACGGTGAGGTGGCTGAGTGTCCGCAGGAGGCATCAGAGACGTCGCCTTCTGCAAAGGAATCTTTCGTGAGCTTGCCAAGACACCATTTGTCTTATACTCCAGTAAACTGATAACATAGATTTTGATTTTCCCACTCCACCCCCAAGGAGGGTTTCTTACAGAAGCAGCACCTGCGCTGCCTTCCAGGAGCAGTAGTGAGGCCTCTGTTCTCTTTGCAGGGTTGGGCGTCCTGACGGTTGTTATAGATTTGTGCGTATATATATTTACCCATCTCATTGAATTACTTAAATTCTGTAGCTGAAATGCAAAGTGAGAAACGTCCACCTGGAAAGCAGTCTCACCCATGGAAGTGCTACCGTGACAGTTCTGAGTGGCAGTTCCTGTGAGGCACCATAGTGGCACATCAGAGTGGAAATTTTTTCAGGGGTAAGTTTTCTTTTTTGTTTGTTTTTTTTTTTCTTTGCAATTAGAAATTACGTTTCTGTTAACAGCAGATATTTTTCCATTAAGAAATCATTCATTTATATACCTGGGGTTTTCCCTGTTTGGTGGTTTTTTTGTGGAAACCAAATCGGTGGGGACATTGTAGCCAGCCCTGGATCAAGGAAAGTAGAAAGTCTGGATCTTAACAATATAATTCAGTGAGAATGTACCTGCAGCTGGAAGAGAAGCGTGCTTGGGCATGAAAATAAGGAAGCCAGACATCTATATTAAAGGATATTTAGTGTATAGTTAGGGTTATATAAGCTTCAAGTCTTGCACAGTGACTGGGGCTTTGCTGTTTTCTGAGTGCACATAATAAGCACAAAAGAATCAGTTTTTAATCTCGGACACGCTCTGTGTTTCTTAGACATGCAGAAATACCGGCATACTTGGCTGAGCCATAGGTGCACAAACCTACGTCACGTAGCTAGTTAATTGAGGCATGACTGCATGGCTTCCTCAGGGGTTTTTCTGATTTTAACAATAGAATATATAATAGTGCTGTTGACTGAAGGCGTAGGTTACTTAGTCTTCAATTAGTGAGGGAATCCGAGGAGAGCATTTTCTTCAGTGATTCAGTAGGTGATTATGGATTGTATCTTACATCCTTTGTAAGTCCCCTTTGTACATATTTTTAGGCTAAAAAGCTTTAAAACTTCCCAAGGAAGCATAAAGAAAGTCCCTCAAAATATCGGAAACATAACTATTATTACAATTATATCAATATAGTTAAATATATAATTTTGTATCTGAACTTCATTACTATTATTTTGTATTTTAACACATAACCAGTATTGTGCTAGTTTCCGTAGCATTCTGTGTTTGTTTCCAGCCTTTCCCTTATCCTGGAAATCTGCAATGTAATGTTTCCTTCTGATGTGGTTAGATCCATATATTTAGAAGAAAATCATATGACCCTAGAGATGGCAGAAAGCTCTGAGGTTCGAGACCCGCGTTCTAATACCAGGAACGGCACAGGCTGGGGGGGTTCACAATTACCATGCACTTTCTCACCTGACGGTAATACGAAGTGGGGTTTTTTCAAGTAATGTGTTTGTGTTATTTAGCTGAGATTTTATTTTGTTAGCAATTCCTCTAATTTACCTGTTTTACCTGATCTCTTTTCATAAATTTGTTATATCCTCCCCATACTTAATAGTCTGTCTCACTGGGGGGGCAGCTCTAGTTGTGATCACTCGATCCCAAGCATTAGTCACCGCGGGGCTCTGGGAAGGGTTTCAGGGTGCAGTGCTCAGGGCCGTACACGGGCTGCTCTTAATTAGGTTTCAAAGTATGGATTTCCCATCAGTGCGGCAGACGAGGGGAGCAGTGTTTGCCCAGTTTTAGGTTAATAAATAAAACCACTTTTTCAGGAATGGCAAGAATGATGATTTTCAGTCATTCCTTGCTGACTTTGTTTTCAGTGATTCTGGTTGACGTCGATCTCTTGAGAGACCTTTTTGGGTAAATTTCAGTAGACATCATTGTGATCAAAAAATAACATATATTTGTATTTAAAGCACATAATTAACTATTGGAATACATATTTAAAACATTGTTTGCTACTTTCCATTTTCTGTAATGTCTCTTTAGTTCACATCATCTTTTTTTTGTTCCAAAGGTCTATGTTAAAAAACGCTCTTTCTTCCGAAGGACACTTGCTGTATAATCCTTTGTTAGGATAACAGGACCATCTGGTCCCATCCATCTCTCTACAATTTGATGCTGGGTTAATTGCACCCTGTCAGCACGCATGATTGACACTATGTTTTCTCTCGTCACTAAGAGTAGTCTATTAACAATGCAGTTTGTCTGAATTCTGGGAGATCTTTTCACAGCTGCTTGTGTGGGACCATATACTCTTCCCAAGTTTTGCTATCAGCCAGCATAATAAAAATACATAAAAAGTAAATTAATAATGGATATTCTCAAATTTGGTGGATAGGTGCAACCCAGTGCATTCTTCTCTAAAATGGAATAAGCTGGTTTTAAATCAATAAATTAGAGGGTCCATTATTTCCTTAGCAGAACAAAAATGGGCATCTCTTCATCCTGTTTTTAGTGTATTGTCAGTGCAGTATGTCATGAATTAATGGGCACAATTCCTCTGACTTCAACTGAGTTATATTAATTTATCCTAGCTTTAATTTGACCTCGTGTGGTAAAATGCTTAATATACAATACTTCTAATTTCTCTGTAAATACAATCCACTGCAAAACAGTCTGGGCAACCACTTAGTATATCGCATGTGATCTCGCTGTTCCCATTTTAGCAAGTATCAGGACAGCTAGGTCTATCCTGATCAGATGTTTACTCCGTTTTAACATTTGGATGTGTGTGTGTTTTGTTTTGTTTAATAGAAAAGAATCCTCATTGTTTCCATGCAGCTTCATGTGAGGTCTAACAGTAAGGCCCAAGGTCTATTGCAGGAGTTTTTGTTTTGCAGCAAGTGTTCTGCTCTCGTGGTGCCTGATTTACAGCACGTCCGCTGACGGACAACCAAGATTCACTCTTTGCCATTAAAAGAAATGGGCCAACCAACTCATAATGTTAAGGAAAGACAGTTTACATGCTTTGTTAGTTTTACAATCCAGACTTCTGCAAGCTTCAATTTGTTACGTTTAAGTCATTTGATTGAGAGAACTTCAGATTCTGTAGTCCAGATCTTTCATTGCTTTGCACTTTCTCTTGCCGATACAGCCATGCCATGAGGGTTTAACATTGCAAGATGAAATTTTTGTGTCCGCTTACTGGTTATTTTGTGTGTGTTGACATTAAGCTAAGGAAACTTGCGCATCACTTTCCAAAGTATAGTTTCTGTTCAGATGATACACTTGTACTAGGACTTGACTGATTAAAACTTCTGCAGGCGTGCCACAAATAAAGTATGTACAGGTAAAACAATATGCAACAGTGAGCAAGATGTTAGAAAATTTACAAGGGGTCAGTTCTCTACTTGGTTGAGAATTTTTCACTGGAACGCCTTCTGACTGGCAATGCCAGTTTCTCCAGACCATCATTTTATTAAGAACATAATGCTTTCAAGGTTTGTTGAGAAAGGCTGGGGTTTTTTTCACGTCCAGTATCATCTGGTCAAAGTAAGAGGCTAATTTCAGAACATCTGAAAGCTTATTAACGGCAGATGTACCCCTCCTCACATCCAGGACAAATCCTGTGATCACCCGTCCATCGGCCGTGCTGGGATGGGTGGGTATCTCTGGCCAGGGAGCTGGGGGGATGCTCTGTAGCCCTGGGGTTATACATCCAGCTGAAATGTGGGATACATGAGTTAAGTTCTTCCGTTTGCACAAAATGATTCCAAAAGAAGTAACTGAATGATCTCATACATAAAGTCTTTGTAAAACCACAACGCAGAGAATCTTGAACCATGGTATCCCACATCCCAGCAGGTGCCAAAACACTCAGCTAACATCTGATTTGGGGAAAGTGCTTTTTTTAACACAAGAGTGGCAGGAGTGAGAGACTTGAGGTTTATGCAGTTTCAGAACAAAAAATTTTCTTACCAACTCTAGTTTTGATAATTTTTAATTTGTTATTTCTTTGTGCTATAATTCTCTTCTTCCATAATTTCAGCAAACTATTTATAGATCTCCAAATCCCAATTCTCTGGTACGCACAGTTGAAAAATTCTTCATTATCTTCAGTGAATATTAGGCCTTTACATAACATATGTGCATATCGCTTACTTGCTCTAAATTTGGTCTCGTATACTTACACTACGAAAATGTTAATCTGTCAACAATTTCATAAAAATTCTTTCTAGTGTTATTGGTGGTTATTATTTATCTTTGAGCGAACATGAGATAGGTCAATGCCGCTTTGCACTAGATGTTATAGCTTTTTTTTAAAAAAAAAAATAAAAAAATCCCCTTCTCCAAAGATCGTTCAGTCAGGAGCTCTAGTTTTGATTGTGTCATCCTAACTGACAAGCCAAGTGCTGTTCCCAATTGTGCTGTAACTGAGGCTGGAATGGGGCTCTTTGTTTTCCCCTTAGATGTTGGATAACTGGCACATCTCCATGTGTGAGGAGATGTGAAGACTCTGCAATATTATCAAACATCATTTCTAAAGGAAATGACAATTCTTTTTGTTACTTTCATTGGTACTTTTACATGGCAGTTGCTATAATTTAATGTAATTATATCTTTCACTGTTTTTTATTCTTCTATTGTATATATATTCATGCTTCCTCTGATGATAGTTTTCATTGCGGCTCCTGATTTTCTTGTAGAGAAATTAACTGATTACCTTGCTGCACCTCAAGAGATATGACCCCCTAATATCCTTGCTGGATATTTTTCCATCTCAGGCTTCTTACTGATGAAGCGGTAAGATTCCCTAAACATTTCTATTCATACTAACTCTGTCCCGTACCATATTTTGCAATTGTCATGAGAATAGTAGTTCATTGAATTAATCTTGTTCCTAGTCATCAAATTATTATAACTTAGTTTCAGCACATACAGTAGCTACTCAAAAAACACATTACTTTGTAGAGCTGGTTGAAATATTGTGCACATACAGCAAATGCGACAAAATTTGCCACTTCACTGGGTTTGCGAAAAGGGAGAAAAGGAGAAAGAAATCCCCCCCTTTTTTTCTGCTGTAATATCACTAATTACCTCATTAGCAAAAGGCCATTCCATCAACAAAAATGTGCTTTTTGTACATTTTATGCAAGTGACCTTGAAAGTTATATATGAAACAGAGGTTTTGTTGCACTTTTTTTGGACCAAAAAAATGCAAATACCTGATGATGCAAAAGACAGTGGAGAAGAAATAATTCTGGCTTCAGACTCGAAGCAGACTTCAGGCTGCTGCTCTGGGCAGCAGCAATGCTGCCTGTGCCCTAGACCTCGGGTCAAGTCCTCTTGTCTCTGTGTCCTCGGGCAGGTCTCTTCAGGCTCCTCTAACCCTGATTCCCACTCCCATTTTCTGCCCACCATGTTGAGTTACATTAGGAGATCTTAGGGGCCCAAAATTGTCTTTTATTATCTTTTGTATCTTGTCTTGTAAAATTTATTTGAAGTCTCTGGTGGAGCCTATATATGTACAATAATGTGTGAAGCAGCGTAATATTGCATAAGTCAATTAAAGTATGTCAATTCATACTAGCTGAAGAACTGTCCATCACCACGACTTTCTGTCTATAGGAAATATTCTCTTTCCTGGTTTCTGCGGTATGATTATAGAATACAGTGTTGGAGGCAGTGGTAGAACACGTGGTAGAACTCAGTGGTAGAACTGAGTAGAACACGTCTCATTGCAATGTAACATGCACAAAGTTCTCCCAATTCCACAGACGCTTCCAGGTCCATGAAACCTCCTGGTTTCATGCAAGGTCATTTTCACTCGTGTCCACCACTACACGGTTGTGGGGAACGTAGCCATAAAAGATGCGATCATAATGTAATTCATACCTACCCGGCAGAAAATAAATGAACATTTCATTTTATTATGCCACATATTGTAATACTAGATACTGTGAAAAGAAGCAGATGAGTTAAAGACAAAGATTGTGACTGTGCATGTTTCTGCAGTACAATGGAGAATATAGTTCTCTGCCACTGTGGATACCTCATGAATTCCTGGTAGATTACAAAATTAATAATCTGCTAACTTAGTTCTCTTCATTTTGTGCCTTGGCAGCTTGAACAGGTTCCATTCTTGAAAACATAAGCCGCATACTGACTAAATCCTAGTGATATACCTATATTACATTGTCAGAAGTTGATATATTTGATCCTGTCAATGGCAAACAACCACATATAGCGCTAGACTACTCTGTTGTATTCTTCCTATTCCCGTGTACAGAAAGCACCCTTCCTAGGAACGTCCCTACGTTTTTATGAACCAATATAGACTTATTGGCTAAGAATCTGAAATAAAAGCTCAGAAATCAGTCCTCCCAACAGGAGAGAAAATATGAAATATTCTTGGATAATTTATTATTAAGTCTAAAGTTACCCACAGAAATTCAGAGAGGGTCTTACTTAACTGTACTATAGGAAAAATCATGCCTCCCTTGCAATCAATGGTAAAATGTGCTTTTGGTGGAATCAAAACCAGAATTCCACTGTTGTTTCTGATACTGATGAAAGTAATGCTTCGGAATCAAGCATCAAGAGAAAATAAATGGTCTCTCCATCTGCTTTGCAGGAGAACTGATCACCAAGACATTTAAGCTTCATAGAGACTGGTATTTGTAGCCACATTCAAATTGGTACTCTCAGGAAAACTAACAATGACTAGCTAAAATTGCAAATTTAAATCTATTTTGAAAAATAATTTACGTTTCTGATGTCTCCTATACAGATAGAATCCAGGTGATATTTTTTGTCCCTTGTAATTCCATACAAAACTCATGGGATTAAGCTTTGCTTTTGCGAAGTTTAGACTTTCAGCTTAGACGGGGGCTGATGCTTCCGACTGTCTGCTGGCTCACGAGCCGGCTTTTCTCAGGAGGTAAACTGAAGGGGAGAAAGCATCCGAGGAAGGAATGACCAGCTTATGCTCAAGTTTGGTCTCTTGGCTTGTTGGCTCGTGAGTCTGAATTCAATCTGAGCTAACAAAACGAGAGGAGAGGTAGCCAGTTACGAGCGGGGAAATTCAGCGTGGTTCTGTCAGTGCTAATGAAGATACTCTGAGCGTGCAGCAGCAGAAAGCCCGGCTTTCGATTTGTTGTTGCTTCTGCATATGGAGGTTTAAAAAGCCATCGGCTAGCAGGGATTCTTACTGGCTTGTCTCCCCTCCCTAAACAAGTACGAGGTGCCCCTACCTCTGCTTCCTTTCCTACGCAAAGCCAAAATGTGCTTTTATTCATGGAAATCAAATAAAGCCGTATAGCGGTGAGGAAAAGCGTAGGCAGTAAAACATAGCTTGTGGGATCATGCATGCCTACGCTAAAAATTTCTATGTAAGACTATTTACCCATAGATGCCGCTTACAACAACATGCTTTTTTTTTTTTTTTTTTTTTGTTCCCAAGTCCAGAGACTGTGAGGTTTCACTTTTCAAGACACAGTCGTTTTTACAGTGCACTTTCATACTGTCAGTGTTGCTGGGGAAGAAATTCAGTCAGCCATTAAAAGGTGGGAAAGCATCCTGCTGTTATGTATATGAGCGCAGGGCTTTGTCTTGTCACATGTCAGATACGCAGCAGTAGAGGGAGAGAAAATCGTATTGGTATATGATGGAGTTTGCAAGATGTCCTCCAAACCTTAATTATTGGAATGTGTCCTGGGATAAGTGATGCTGTCATTGAACCCTGATTAGTTCAGAGGCAGGGTGGATGCAAGAGGGAGGAAACATAATGTCAGACTGGTTAATTAGCAAGCAAGTAAGAGCAACCCAAATTGTACAATCTGATGAGCAATTTGTCACCCACTCGTTTTGAATGAGAAATGTGGTATCACTTTGCATTTCTTTTATATTTGCCGGTTTTGGATCTCTTTACATGTGAACTAACTTTGTGGCTCCTCTGCGGGGTAAGCGTTCGTGTGCTTACTGCTAGGCGAGGTGAACTCAGGGCTGAGGAGACTAAGCCACTTGTCCAGAGGTTACACGTGAAAATCGCTGGGGAAGAAGCTATGAGTCTGAACTGGCAGCCACGTACTCTCAACCTGGTTTAGAAATAAGAAAACGCGGTGCAGAAAAATTAGAGAGACGAAGAATGTAAAATTCAAGGTCAGAACATTTTGTCTGTTGATTATCCTGTCCTCAGCAGGTTCGAGGTTTCAGTTCATTTGGCATTCCTGGTGGCCATACAAATTCTTAGGACACGAGCTTGAGGTAAATATATTTTGTGCTATTTTGGTGATACAAAAGCTACCGAAAGCTGATTTAAACAAGCAAGTGGGAGTTTCTCTCTGCACACAGATATTCTTCAGTGACACGGTGCTGCCAAACGGCTTCTCTACCACCCCTTCTCTCAGCATCAGGGATCTGCCCAGGGGAAACCAGCACCAACGCGCTGCTGCGCGGCACGGTCTGTAGGGTCAAGAATGACCACACAGCATTCAGAGTCGGCTTATTACGGTAGGACTAGGCTTGCTCAAAATCAGAGAAATGCTAAGCGTTCTTCCTTCCACCCTTAAATTCCTGGTCTGCATCTCAGACATTGCTTAGGACCACTTGTGAACATTGAACTTCTGATACGCTTGTGAGCCATTCTTCCTGACACTAATTATTTGAACAATTCTTGATACTAGTTATTTGAACACTTCACGAAAGCAAACCTAGCTCTCAGCAGAATGCGACTTCTTTGTAAATGCTCAGTAAACATTACCCTTTAAAATGAAGAAGAGTAATCATCCAAACATGTAACTTGGAAGGTGTTCAGCCGAAAAAAGCAGCAAAATCATTTCCTATTGTTCTTTCACAACGGGAAGATATTTTTTTTTTAGCCTTTGAAAAGTAGAGAGTACTTTAGCATTTCCTGGATCACTTTTGAAGACTTGCAGCTTCTGAAGGAGTCCTTGAGTGATCTTACGAATGAGCAGTGCTTTAAAGCATCATATCAAGATTTTATAATAGTGTATTCAAGATGTCTATTACATTTAAAGTCTGAGCAAGGGCTTGTCTTACTGAAAGTTTGCCTGTCTTTTTCCAGTCTAATCAGTTGATCTAATAAAAGGTATTACCTCTACCTACAAACTGCATATTTCTCGTATCTTCGGAGCATCGCAACCACTGTGTTATTACTATTACCACCAGAATAAGTGCATATGGGCATGAATAACTGTTTCCAGAAAGTGATAAAAGTGACCGGTTCAAGGATTTCTCTCTTTAAAGAAGAGGAGGAAAAAAAAAAAAAGGCTTTTAATTCTAAAACAATATCTGTCTTAAGGGTAAAGATTTCCCGTAGTAAGTCCCCTGCTGTTATTATAGGATTTGAGAATTGTGACCTGCCCTGACCTCTGCTGCTCTGTCCTTGTGGTACCTAACGGTTTGCTTCTCTTTGCCATTTATTGATGCCTGATATCGATAAGTATTTTGCAGCCCAGAGTTTGTAGCAGGTGTGGAGCAGATGCTTTGTGGGTCTTCTGGATTAAAGATCTGTCAGGGATGCCTGTGGATCTTGATCCTTCAGTAGTTCCTTCTTTCTGTATCAGTACACCTCAGGATGTGACAGTGACATCTGGGCAGGGAGGGAAGTTTAGGAAGACCCTCTTTTTATTTATAGAGCTTTAGAGACTCACATATTCAGAGCCCCTGCGTGAACTCGGCTGAACCCAAAAAACAGTCTTGTTGGGATCTTGGCAAACAGGTTTCTGTGACATTCCCTGGACGTGTTCCAGTGGGGACGATAGCTCCCCGCTACCGCTTGTTCTCCAGCGTAGTAATGAAATGCACAATATCTTGTGTGTCATTTATAACAGTCATAGGGTGAATTTTGTTTTCCTTTCAATAATGTTAACCTGGTGGTGTATGCAAAATGATTACATGTCTAATACGATGCTAGGCCAAGCTCTGCACAGGGAATGTAACCCTATAGTAGTCATCTGGAATACAAGAGAGACGGCCAAATTCAAAAATTATGTATGTAACAAGATGAGGGAGAGGGGAAGGAGTTTCTTTCTCTAAATCATCCTAGTTTCTTTGTTTTATCCTACGTCCTTCAACAGACTTTGCCTCCAATGCCAGATTAATTTGATACTAGAACAGGTAACATTTATTTTGTAAAATTTGGGGTTAGATTTCAGGTACTGAAAGCAAGATGTTACAAGTCAAATCAAGGCGATCTCAACTGTCGCCTAGATGCTTGAAAGATAAGTCATAACCTTTAGGATCTCAAGTATTAAAACTGAGTTTTGAGGGGGTTTAATGTTGCTCTCTGTTCCAAATTTAAAGCTGGGCTGGATGGGTGCACCTCTAGGTTATCTCTCCCCAGACAGCCCCGCTGGAGCTCCCCCTGGCTCAGCCTGTGACGTGAACGGAGGCCGTGGAAGTCTGGCAGCCTCGCCGCAGATTCGACTCCTGCAGCAATTCTGCTAGGCTGAACGTGGACTGTTTAGCATGCCATCCAACTGGCTTTATTTTTTGAAGAGATAAAATATGGCATGGTCAGATTTAACCTGATACGATGCTGCACAATTGCTTCTGATTGTTTTAAGTTATTTCAAGTCAGTTACTTATTACCATTTTGGCTAACAAATATTGACACATCAGTATTCCACCCATGGCTGAACTGACATGAGCATATAAATACGATGCTAAGCAAGCTGGCAAGTACCTTTTGTTCACAGCTACTCAAATTAAAGACAGGTACTTTGGTGTGTCTTCAACCAGAAACAAACTGTGAAAATTCATTTCCCAGTGCTATTTGGGTGTTTTTGTAACTCACTATGATCACACTGCATATGCAGATACAAGTTAAAAATAAGCTTTTCAACTCTTGCTTGTTTACACAATATTAGAAGCACTTTATAAAAGTGGATGTTAATTAATGCTGTATTTTAATGGCATTCCTATGAATTTGTAAGTACATTCTGGAGAGACTTTCAAATATCATTTACTTTCAAAACAATTGGGATTATCATGATCAAAATAATTCAAATATTGTTTTTTTTTTATTTCCACTACCTTTACTACGAAATTGGTTAGGCTTAGATGTCTCACACATACAGAATGAAAAAAAATTAGTGAATTTTTTTCTTAAATTTTTTCAAAAGTGATTTTTAAATAGACTTTCCCTCTTCACTTCGATCTACTCATTGTCAGAGTTAGGCATGCATTATGTTTTCAAAGAGGTTAGCCATACATTTGTGCTCATGAAGTTTGTTATATATTTAATTATCTATTTAAGATATCTTCCATGCACCCAGCTAACTAAACTCACGCAGTCATAGGAATTGTACAAACATGTTAAGCACGGCAGCACTTAAAAGATGTTCTCCACAGAGACGTGCTTTTTGATAACTCTACCTAAAATATTTAGAAGGAGATTTAAATGTTTTCAGAAGAATTCCTTGAAGTCGTGGAAATTATTTGTTATGCAAACTATGGTGTGAACTTTCCTGATTTAGCCTGTTATTTTGTCGGACTGAGTGGAGAGCTCTCCAGTGTGAAGTGTTAAATTATGATCTGCAGAATAACGGGACCATACGCTGCTCCGAGCAGTGAACGTGGAGGGCTGCACCATATGCCGTGTCTGCGAGCACAGCCAAAGGGAAAGGTGGGAGTGTGGCTTTATGCTCTCTTAAACCCAGCTTTAGGAATTGCCGAATTCCCCCAAAGGCTGGACGCCTTTGGCCGCTGTCTTCATGCTTGCAATTCCAGTGCAGATGAAGAGCAGCTGTAATTGGGTAATTTGCTCAGGCTTTTGGAGAAAGTCCTGTAGTTGCTCAGGGGAGTGAGTCAGTTAAATTGTTTCTTGCTGATAATAGCAACAACTTGGTTAGAATAAATAATGACCTCAAACTCACCTGAGTTTGTCATTTGTGTTAACTACATTTTTGTATTTTTCTATACTCGTGATTTCTGGATTGGGTTGAAGCAAAAATGCCAAAATATTTGTAATTTATCTTGATGACCACAAATGTATTTGTGGTCATCTTCTTGCCAGAGCACATTAGAAATGTTAGCAATGATGTCTTTTCTCGCAAGATTTTTGTCTCTTAGACAAAGAAAACGTTCAGATAAGCAGCCATCCTCTTGGGACCACATCTGAACGGGCTGCGCAACCAGACGTAAGGTGGGATCTACGCAATTGATTAACTATGTAAAGTTTACATCTTGAGCTGAGTTTACAGTTTCCATCTCTACTAGCAACAACAGACTGGAACAAAAATTCTTTACCCAAATGTCTTTGAACTGCTGGAAGGTTACAGGCAGATGAGATTACAGGCTTCTTGGCTCGGACCCACCTCTCTTTTTTTGTATTACTTTTAGGGGCCGTTTTCAATGTGTTTAGTCAATACCAAAGAGACAGCACCACTGTAAAAAACTTCTGATAATTCTCTCTAAGTTTAAAGGATGTGTGCCCAATGTTTTTTGACTTAGGCAAAAAGGAATATCTAAACTGTGCATCAAGGGCAGGGAAGAGTAAACGTTTCTGCTTCCACACCTATCTGAAACACAAAGAGAATATCTTTAAACATTCTTCTTAAAGAAAGCATAGGAAATACATCCTTTGTCATCCATCTATTAACTAGAAAAGGAGGTATGGCTTTCAAGTCTCCCTTTGGCTCCTTAAGTGGAACAAAAGTCTCATAACAACTTTTTATCCAGTTCATGTAGTTGTCAAAACACAAGGAGGGGAAGGGGATGGGGACATGTCAGATGAAGTAAATGCAAAGGGTGAAACGGCAGAGTCAAAAGTTATTAAGAAATGGTATGCTTCATGCAAAAATGATTGCAAATGCAGAGACAATAAAACTTGAAACATGTTAAAATCCAGCACAGTTACACATCTGAGTTTCCATTTATTATGGTTCCCTATTTTAAAATGGATCCTGAGTCATAAACATGGCTGCCAGGAGGTCCACCTGGGTCCTATGAAAAAGATAATAAATACCCCTCCCCCGACTTTCTTCTGTCATATTACAGATATTGCAGTGATTGCTTTGGGGCTTTCAACCCGGGCCCTAGGAACCGTGTCCCCTGTGCTTTCCTCTCTCCATAAGTCGTGGTTATAAAACATTTTCATCTGTGCTCTGTATCAGAAAGCATCTGCATTTTATTATATTTCATCTTTGTGCCAAGAAAGGAATATGTTTTGGAACTTCCGAGCACCATCATATAATTTTCATTAATAAAAGGAGGAGGGAAGTACCATCATCCAGCACTTGACGTGACCTTAAAAGGGGACCCATGTGAAACTGCGCAGAAACAAAAGGTCTGGACTAGCAGGGCCCAGGTTATCCTTGGTGGAAGTTCCTCGACGTTACACCAGTAATGGACAATTGGTGCCAACGTTTTGATAGCAAAAAATGAAGAAAAAGAAAAAAAGAAAAATGATACTGGTTACTCATAGAACGGAAAATACTGATATCCCGTAGTAGCCACATATCAGCTCAGCTTACGTATGTTCAGCAGTATAACTAAAACAAGCCATGGCTGTCCGTTTTTTAAAATCTTGCAGGAGAAAGCAAAGCCTTTACATCGTTTCTTTTTATCATCTATTTCTAGAATAATCTGTGCCAGAATTGTCCGTTGTCAGCAAAGACAGGGCGGAACCAGCCTGGGTTTTTTGTTTGGGTTTTTTTGTTTTTTTGGCAGAAAGAAGCTGTAGTGGTGCAGCCACAAAACCAAGGAATTCCCTGGCCTTTCACAGATGTTGGCAAGGCGTTAACACCACCTTGCTCTCTCCTTGTCTCGTCCTTCCGTTTGTTTTTTTTAGTAGTATAAAGTAGATTAACGTGTGCTGGCAAGTACCGGGTGCCTGTATGGAGCAGACGCTCTCCCGAGTTGCAGAGCTCAGTGCTGGAAAGGCTGTTTGCGATGCAGAAGAGCGAGCTCAGCCCAACTGGTCCCTCCCTGGCCTGTATTGTGGTGACATTTACTTCCTCCGTGCACATAGGAGCTCATCTAATCTACCTCAGTTTCCCAAAGTGTAAAATTAAAAAATACTATTGCTCTTCAGGAGACCATAACGAGGGCAAAAAGGTCAATCAGAGCTCTAAGCTGAGAACTCCTTTGCACGTGCAAATAATCTTTCTGACATGGACTTTTCTGCAAAGTTATGTAGCTAATATTTTAGCTTCCCCCCCCCCTCCCCCCCCCAGTTTTAAATTGTTATCTTGAAAATGCACAATAGCAAATTTTTACAAGCTTTAGCCAATCAGGATCAGCCCTGCTAGATAATGTAAATACAATTAGTTGATTTAAAGCACATTTCATGTTATGCTTATCTGCTAAGTGTTTCGGTTATGGCGTTCATACAGAATGAGTCACTCATACATATTCCTCAAGGAAGAGCCAAAAGATGGAAGGAAAATACAGCCTGAGGAAAAAGTCTATAAAGATTTCTCGCTTTTCTAATCCCTTCTCTCTAATGTTTCTTTGTAAATTTGTCAGATGGGAATGAAATTGCCTCATAACTCTCCAGACGTGAAGAGCATCACTGCACAAAATTACGTACTTGTCAAAGCAAGGGGGAATTTATGTTGGTGTTCCTGAGATGTGATTTTATTCAGTCTATTTCCTTTGTGCACATCATAGCAACTAGAAAGACAAAAACAACTAGTTTATGTATATCTTCTTTTTTTTCCCCCTTTTTTTCACCTCTCGTGAATTTTTTAGCTTCTATTTTTCCCTTTTGTTTTCTTATCCTCCCCCTCCCTCCTTTTATCTACTGCTTATTGCTGGTGACAGTAAACTTCCATCCAACAACGCTGCGATGAGAGCAGCTATGATTCTACCAGCACCAGGCAGTTCAGACAAGTGCTACGGTAATTTCCCTATGGAGCATGGAGAAAGGTGTGGCTTCTCTCCTGGTGAGGAAACATGTTGGTTTAGAAACCCGCAACGTTTCTTACAGGCAATCAGATTGCTATTTAAATCAATACTGTGAGTTATATCGTAATATTTTAATGTAAACTTTATGCGTTTTCACTCCAAAGCTTCTGCAGTTAACCATTATGGTTAAACTCACTGAAAACTTCTTCCAGTAATACCAAAGTCCGAGTTCTTTGTGCTGTTTTGAATAATACCGTTCTCGGTCTTTGTGCAGTATTTCTTCCTTTGTTTTAAAGCTCTCTTATTAAACGAAGTCTAAAGCATTAGGTACATAAACTCCTCTGAATTTCAGCTACTCCTGGCCATGACCTTCTCAAGACATTTAAAAAATTTCAGCTTTTTAATCCTCTTATTTGTGTTTCTCCAAAACACCTAAGGTGGTTTTAAAACCAATATTAATGAGGAAAAAAAATCCAACAAAAGTGAGATCTTCAAAGCATTATTCTTGATGGATCTATTAACCTCCTCTAAGCAAGGCGGATGACTCATCTCACCTAACAGGGCCTTTTAGGTACCCTCTCAAGGCAGAGGATGAGAAGAGATACAGATCTATACTTCATCTTTGCTGTCTAAAGTATGATCCAGTTCTTCCTCTTCCTTTCACGCACCAATCTCTTTCCATCAACTATCAAGGGGGGTCCAGATGACTAACTTAGCCTGGACATCTTTCAGGTGAGATGGATCGGGATGCAGGTGCGCAGCCAACTTGGTTCATTTTACTCCATGTCACTCCCCTGGGCTTGTGTTAGATCAGATGCCCCTCCAGCCATATTTTAGGAATAGTCGAGCTCTGGTTTCATCTTACTTAAATAAAAAATATAGTTTGGCTCTTACAATCTGGACATAAATGAAACTTTGTATAACTGAAGATAAGCCTTAGTTATAAAAATCAAATGCCGCCTCCTCTTGCCCCCCTCCCTCCTCTTTGGAAATTGGTGTTCACTTTGCTACATATATTTAAAACCATCCATATTCTGAGCGCTGAAAGGGTAAACTTTGGTTTGCTCGCACACCAGGACATGTCGTGTATTTACAAGTAAAAGAAATATTCTTAAAATGATGAATGTGGTGATACAACAGTAGGTGATACGCTGAGGATGTCATGATTTTGCAAGGCAATGTTAGAAAAAAAATGATTTAACTTGGATGTTAAGTTTTCTGGGAGATGGACTGTGAGGTTATTCATTTTCTAGTAAAACAGACTCATAATGTATGCTTCTAAGTGCTGTTACGGTATAAAAAAATCATAGGTACTAAAGCCCAACTTGGCTCTGTCCCTGCTAAGAAAGTATATGTAGAAATACATTTGAACTAGTTCTCAAACTGGTTTTAAGCTGCAAATACCTCCTTATGGAGTCCGCCACCAATTCCTGTATGAAAAACACCTAGGAGGCTATGGATAAGCCAAAGTCTGTGCAGATGCTCGTAATCAAACATCCTGTCTCTTTTTATATTACGAGGCTCTACAGCTTTTTGTATGACCTTCCAAATATTATCCTTATGCAGTCAGAACCAACTTCTCATTGTATACGATCTCCAAAAATAAATAAATGTTGTACTATACAGAGTGATAAAAGGAAAGGTAGCGCCTGCCCCCTTTGTTACCACCACTAACAAATGTATTCAGGCTAGTACCAACAGCGAAACAACTCACAGCCGAGAACAGTCAATCACGGACTGTATACCGGGACAGAGATGCTTTATGCTACCTGTTGGACCAAAAGATGAGTGTATTTCTTTTGCCTTCATCATGGTCTGGTCCTGTAAGTGTCTGTGTGTGAAACGGTCCTTGAAGTCAATGATCCCTTAATGCTGTTGGTTAATATTAGATATCTATCCGCATTTTATCTAGGTGAGGGTGTAAAATACTGGCTTAGAATAATGAAGAGGCATTCCTGGAGTCGTCCCAATGACTCCTTAAAGCAGTTTTCCCTGCAGTACATGGGGTATAAAATTATCACAGTGTTGGTGGAGCTGGGAGGCTGGTCTTAGCAGCCCTGATGAGGGGCCTGGCGATCCCTGCACAAAGCAGCAAAGTAAATGCCAACCCACATACTGTAAAGTAACAAGAAGAATTTTTATTATTGCTTTTTTTTCCTTTTGTATTTTCCTTACCATTTTGATCAGGTGTACATTGTTTATAACCCCTAGTTTACTGGCCCCAAATATCATTACAACGTCTGCACTATGATATATGTTTGGTTGTTACCCTTTTAATGGATAAAAAAAGATTTAAGTACTTCATTCTGTTGCATTTTGACAGCTGTTAGCCATCATTTTTCCATTCACCTGCATTTAGCAATCCCATAAAGGGAGGCAATCTTAGAACTAACAAGAGCTGGGCACTGCAAGGTGATAATTCTGCATCACTTTGGCCTATAAATACCTGACAGGCTTTGCGCTGAGTCAGCAGTCTGTAACAAAGTGGCAGCCATGCCCTTTTATCTGTGTGAGTGTTTCACAGCAATTGGACTATCAGCCCCTGCAGTGAAAATCCATAGTATCGATCAGGCTATTTCTCCACTGTAATTCTTTTGTAGGAAATCCCTGATGACAAATTTTATCTGCACCACTTTTTGATCGCTGGTTTGATGTAAGCGATCTCCAAGGGCAGAGTTAAGCTCCTGGCCGTTCCACATTATCAAGCACTAGCTTTATTTACTGAAACTACAGTTGTGGTCACCAACGAAAATAAAAAAAGCAAGAGAGAGAGAAAGGAGGAGGTGGAGGAGGCTGAAAATTAAGAGCAAAATAATATTTCAAAATGCAGGAGCGAGGGGAAAAAAAACCAGATGCATCAGCTACTTGATTGTTAAGTGTAAGTTATAAAAGCATGTACCACATTTTATAAACACATAAATAGTTGGAATATGTTTTGATAAAAATGTCTACATGATGTAGAGCTGTATCTCGAAAGCGGAGTGGTTTTGGACTGGATCCTGCAAGCTCTTGACCGTGTGAATGATCCCACAGGTCCCCCTAGGGCTGCCCTGCTGGGCAAGGACTATGCTCATCACTAAGCAGAAAGAGTTTGGTTTCACTCTATTTTCAAACTGATAAATATTCCTTCTGAGCTGCTTCACTTGTACTTATTGCCGTATGTCTCAGGCCACACAAGGGTTTGCTGTTGTGATAAGTCTTCAGGGTTTTTCTGTAGTCTCGAGGGCTGCGGAGCTGGGGTCTGTTCAGACACGCATTCAGAAGACCAGATGCTCATGAAAAGCTCATACATACAAATCTCTAGTTTAAATGTCGTCATGGTAGAAACTTGTATTAGCGATACTGCCCTGTGGATTAGTTTAGGCTCGTTAGTCTGCAAATTTTAGTTGAAAATCCTACAAAAGGAAGTTCACAAATTTCCAGTCTACCTGAGCTGAGTAAGACCAAGAAGCATCAGGTATTACAGAACACAGAAATGCTGTTAATGTGAATTCAAAATTTATTCTACTTTTGATTTAAATGTAGGTTATACTCTCAGCAGAGTTATTGCACACTATCCTTTGGATACCCTAAATTTCTGATTTTTCAGTTCCCGATGAATGAATCCTTTACTCCCGTGCCCTTAGGGAAGTTTTCTCACCGACAGTTGTTGCCGTAGTAGATTGGTGTTACTTATTATGACTTTGCAGAGATGTTTTCACCTAAGAAATGCAGCATGAAAGTGAAATGGTGCCTTATGTTTTTATTTAAAGCCCTGAGTCATTGACATATCCCAAACATGGCATGTACGGTACAGAATTACTCAGGAAAATACTCTACCTCCAGTTTGTTTTTTCACCCAAAACATGTTAAGTACAAAACTAAAAATAGCTTGCATAGCAATGAGTTCTCCATCAAGAAAATATCTGTTTGTATAGCTGGACTCCGCATACAACTATGTCATTCTACTGAAATTCAGTTGCCTAGTAAACATATATCTTCGGATATATGTTTACTGAACAACATATATTGGATTAGGCATGGAGCCAGTCCAATTTCATGACTACACCTTTGAAAAATTGTCTGATTAATACTGAGAGGAATAATTGTATGTGAAGGGAATGGTAAACATGACTCACCAGAAGGGATTTTCAGCAGATAATGTGAAATACTTTGTCCATTCAGAACCCTATTATGAAGAAATCACTTTAATCATTTTCTTCAGCAGTAGCTCAGATTAAATAAATTAATACCAATTAAGTATTGAGAGTAATTGGGATTACATGGGAGAAACTATTTTTGCTTTACATAGGATCGACCACATTCAAAGTCTGACTAAGTTCAAAGTTTGAGTAAGTTTGATTCATGAAAGTAGAATCATAAAATCCAGAGAGACACAGTAAGATTTTCAGGGGAAGCTGAAAGAATTTTAAAATCAATGAAATTCTTTATTTAAGTTTTACGGACTGCATATCTCTAGCCAAGATTTTTGTCATAGTATAGTGAACAAAATTCAAAGCATGCAGTTTAGCCCCAAGTCTGTTTTTATTACTGAATTATCATAAAACCCAAACACATTGCACAACACTTTTTCTCTAAATTATCATAGTGTAATCATTCATCCTTTTCTATACCCATGAATGCGATTTTGCCCTGTGCCTGAAAGGTCAGCATATCTGTGACTGGATTGACCAATGTAAGATCTAATTCATTAATTTCTGGTTTATGTTCCAGTCTTGTTTCATAATAAGGCATTTCAAGTGCGGTCGCCTCCGGTACCAAAGAGAAGAGAAAGCCTCTTGGGTAATGTCTAACCCACGTTAGGGCCTTACTGGCTAATGCAAACTTTGAGGTACCGATGACATATTTGAAAAAGCATGTGACATGGATTGTTCCTAAATTATTTGGATTTATTTATTTTATGTTTTATCTTTAAATTTATTCCTGATGAAAAGTACTAAATTGACATCAATAGAGACTCCTTTTTTGGGAGTGTAGTATAGACAGGTGTTCACTCAATACTACATTAAGACCACCAACCCATGTCACTTAAACTACTGAACAGCCATCAAGTAATAATGACTTCCAATTACTACTAACCTGAGCTGGAGTTGAACCAGTGACCTTGAAATACTCTGTATCCCATTAACAGTTCCCTAAGCCATCCAGTCCCCTGGTGTTTGATTGTTCTGAATACAACAAAAGAGCTTTCTGTCATTTTTCTTTATTTCATTTTTTTAAACTGCTTAAAATTAGGGGTGGATAGGTATCGAAATACTCAATTTACAGTTTCTCTGTATCTCTAATACCACATCTAGAAGAACAGCTTTCATTTTCACTGAGAATACCTCCTGCTGAAATGAAATTCTCTTTTCTCCGTCCTTGATGCCTTGTCTGTCACTGACTTATTTTGCACACCTAGATCTCAAGAATCAGTAAAAGCTGCCACGCTTCTGCCTTGCATTACATTACAGCGTGGTCTCAGACGCTCATGAACGAATCCTGGTATATCCTCCCTGTTTTGGGAACATGTTAAGAGCTGACTAGATAGTAAGAAATGAGCCGTTAGATGCTAATTTATGTTTATAATGTTCTGTTGACATTTTCTATATTGTTCAGATTTTCTATATTGATTAGATTATTATTTTTTTCCATTTTTTAATCTATGCTCAGAAATGGGTACTCAAATATTTGATGTTTTCCCCAGGTCAGGTACCACGCTGGCCCGTTAGATACCAGCACCGATGCATCTTGTACCACAGCAAGTGCTGGCAGGGAGGGGGAGGGCAGTGGGCCACCGTGGTCAGGGCCACGGGCTCGCCAGTTGGGGTGGCTTAGCCTCGGCTTGTGTGTTCAAACAGGTGACTTGCCGATGGTAGAAGCAAGGGCAACAACAGCTTTGTACTTGCGTATTAAAAGATAAACACTTTCTGTAGCATCCGCACAGCTGTAAGGATTTGCCTGTTCATTTGCACTTTTACAATCTAAAATAGGTTCAGCTGCAGCACTTTGGTGTACCTTTGTGACACCTCCTGTGAAGAAAAGGTGTCAGTTCATTATGGTTTGTAACCCACCGCCTGCCTCTCTCATATCCGCATTAAGAGATCCAGTGATAGCGCTGGAAAATTTCATCCTACTTTCTTCTCCAGATTTCTGGTGCTTTGGGGCACATTCAGTGTTTTCATTAACATTTAAGATAAATCTGGAAAGAGCACAGACATTAATGCAGATTACAGGCCAGAAATGCTACGCAGTAACAGCTCCCTTTGATCTACTGAGATATGTCAGTTGTAAATATTTTTGCACTTCTGAAAATCAGCACTGTGTAGCCCTTGTCCAGATAAACGGGGATTTTAGTCATAAAAATCCTGGTAAATCCTGCTCTGCCAGGCCCATATACCCTACAGTCCCTTCCCAAACTCCATGGTTTAGGCCTGATTCTGGGCTGATACAGAAGGGACGAGCAGACCGATGCTCACCTCGCAGTGAAGCGTGACGGTGGTCTCTGGTAAGCAGGTCTCTCTTTGAGGGACTCATTTCAGGAGATGTTTGCATCTCTACTGTCATGTTCTCCTTTAGAAAATGCACCAGCACCACTTGCCCTCTTTTAAAACAAGTAGGAGGAAGCAGTGTTTTACACAATAATTCTTTTATATAATAACTCCTCCTTAGAATACTTGCCTGGCAAGCAGCAGACCTGAGTTGAGCAGCTTTGACACAGGGAACTGAAACGCACCAGGCCTGCCCTGTAGAAGTATGTCCTTCCCTCTCAAACTTCAGATTATTTTGCATCGGATGAGGACAATTTCCAGTAATCCTGCTCAAGTTGTGCTACCATGCAGACAAAAACCCTTGAGATTTACGAAGCCAGAAAGAGACCTACCAGGAGCTTCACAGGCAGGGTACGCACCCTGGAAAAGGACCTTCTGAGGGTTTGGGGTCACTTGTCCAAGAACCGTGTTTTATCCAGTGGCTTCCTACTGTGAAATGTCAAACCGTGCTTCGGCAGTAATTATCGGGATAAAAAGGAAGGCACGTGATTTCTTCGTCCACAACCTTCCATCCCCATCTCGCCTTTTTTAGTCAAGTGAAACTTAAGAGGAGAATTGCTTTTTCTTTCTAAGTCAGATACTGTATCTGGCTGTAACAGCACTTTCTAACAGGAAGGAATTAAATCTGGATCCCCCACCTCCACCTGAGTGTTCCCACTCTGTAATATGAGTGTGCATCGATGCTGTTATCCAGCTTTAAAAGGAAGAACTTAAGCCTTTCTCTCCTATACCAAAAGAGGTCAGCAGATGGTTTTGGACAGAGGATCCTGAGCAGGCAGAGAGCAGGATTCTTAAGGGCAGGACTTAAGACTCACCCACGTCCTTTTTATTTCTTCATTGGCTAGACTTAGGCTGCTGCTCTTCCATCGTGGTATTGGTTTTGGCTCCATTCTGAGGGGTCTTGTTCACCCCATATACTTTATAGTATGTTTAAGTGCCTAACCAATATATGATTTTACTAGAATAGTCTCAGTTTAGGCTTCAAAATTGAATCCTTTCTTTACAAGGACTTTAAGATCAGCAATGTAAAATAGTAGGTTCAATACATGGGAAATTATTCACACTGGAATTCACAGCTGAGACATGCTGCTCACGTGCAGGTCTCTGCTTTACCCCTGAAGAATGGAACAACTCTATTGCAAACAGCATTTGGAAAGTAAGATGTTTCCTTCCCTGCTCCAAATTTGTCATCTTGATGGTGTTCCTGGCTACACGTAACCTTTTACTACAATTTTAATATGTGACAGCGAGGTAGATCCAGTTTGGCCAGGCCTAAATAAATATATTCTCAAAGGTAGCCAACATTCAGTCAGGTTGTTTTACCTTGGTAATTTGTACCAGAGAAAACTATTCCTTTAAGTGTAAGGGTACTTAGCTGGGGCAAAACAAAACTATAATAAATGTATCTTCCAATGAAATTACATTGATGAGTTAGTGAAGTTTTTCCCTTTAACACACTGATGATATCAATTATAGTTGTAAACTGTATGTCCGGTTTCATCAGACCTGTCTTTCGCCATCAAACAAAAATAGTCTAATGTCAAATTACTGAAGTCTCCCAGCTGCCGGAAATTCCGCTTCCCATCGCCAAGTGTTTTTCTTTACCACAAAATAACAAGCAAGTCCCATGTGTTTGTGTCTGTCCTGAAAGTGCTGTCTGTAAAAGTCATGTCATAACCTCAATCAATCACTCAACGTTGGCCAACACTTTGGTAGATGATCCAGAAATACTACTTACTGGGATTATACTTCAGGAAATAACATATTCCTGGCTGACAGCAGCAGCGAAATACTTTCTAAGGAGGTCAGATAACCCAAAGTTACCCAAGTAGTTTCTTTCTGTAGCTTCTGGGGCTGCATCCTTTTACACACCCCTTAATATGTGCCACAAAGTACCATGTGGGAACTGGGTGGCAGGAAGAGCACTTAGAGCTATTTAGTGCCATGAATATACACAGCCACTGATGGCGATTGGTTTTCAGTATTCCTCATCTTTCCTAACGGAGCACTGAAGCTCACAGCAGAGCTATAAAGACGGCAAAAAGGGTGTTGTTCTATAGAGGGTGACAGAAGCAGGGTGCATCGATGCGGGCTGGACGTGGGGTGCTGCCGAGCACCGTAAATACAGCAGCTCTCCACAGAGGGGGGTGAAGTCTCTGCGATTCCAAGCTAAAGTGCAGGAGTGGTTCTCCGTCACTTTTCTGCCCTGCCGTGAGCCTGCAGGCAGTCGGCAGCGTTAGTAGATGGAGGGCACTCAAGAGCAGAAAATCTGCAGCTGCTCATTGAAATAACTTTTCTGGAACTGTTTTCCCAGAAAATCTATTTTAGAGAGAACTTTAATGTGGATCTCTTAAGCCTGGGAATCAAACAACTTGCATGGTAATTATTAACCTAAATTAGCTACTACTAATTATTTTTCTAGAACTAAATTCCAAAATGTAGGTAAGTATTTATTAATTTCTTTCACTTGTTTATGAATATACATATTAAATTTTCTGGATATGAACTTAGTTCACTAATTAATCAATCTGTTATGGAATAACAAAATGCCACAGACGCATGGAGAATACAGTCTGTACATCCTAAGCCCGTCCTTTCTTAGACTGGATATTCAAAATTTATGGATCTGCCAGTCAAGATATAATAAAATGCAGAAACATGCTTGTAAAAAGAAATGTGATATTTACTGTTCAGCCATGTAATATCTTCTACTTATACATCTCCCTTGAGGATAACTTGATGTTATTGGAAGTGTAGTTTTCTTAGACATGCTTCATTTTCCTCTTTTCAAGTTCTCTCCTTCCTTTTTGTCATTTTCTCTTTCTTTTTTTATTTCTTAGAACTCCTTTGGAAAGTGCCAGCCCTTGATTGGAGTAGCATCACAATAGTAGAAATGAGTAACATTTGAGACATAATAGTAGGCTTATTTTAAATAATTTGCAATGTAAAGTTGAAGAGCAGTTTAGAATGAGTATGTTTAAGATCACTGAGGATTTAGACTTCAGCTATTTGTGCCAGAGCCAGTTGGAACACAGACTTCGTGGATGTCCACCATTGCTAAATCAACATAAGTCAGAACTGGGGCCTTTCAGTGGAATTTCCCTGCTGATTTAAGCCAGTCGGTAGGGTTCTGGCTCTGTTTCTTAGCAAAATTTGGGAATTACAGATCTATTGCTAACAGGTAAGTGGCTTAAATGAGAGGTCAAGTAGCTGTATCCAAACTAGAATACAGTTCTAAATTTAAAATCTTCATAACTTGTCTGTGTTATTCTAGCGTACTGTATGTAGAGGAGCCATGAGGTCTCCAGTGTTAGATCTGTCTATACACATAAGTCTGGCTGTATGTGCACATCGTATTCCAAATACTGCAATGCTGAAAGGATGCCAGCTTAAGGTCTTAGAGGAAGTAACAGTGTGTGTTTTGTAATACTCAGTAAAACTAAATGTCATTTGATGATTCCTGTTGGTGAAAGAATAGAGAATACGCCCTGCTACACGCTGTAACTTCAGGTCTCCTTGCTTTTATCACTTTACTTGCTTTTATTATGTGTGCAGTGAAAAAAAATCTCTTGCGACTGAAAGTCTAGCTTTCACTGCAAGGGTTATTAAATGTGAAGAAGCAGTACAGGCCCCTCTGCTGCGCATAAAAGGTGTTGCCTATGTGGTCGGCCAGCTGGGGAACAGTAAGGGACTGCCTTCTCGCCAGGAAACTAGTCTCCGTAACAATTTATATAATAGTTTGGGGAAATCCCTGTGATGGGCCAAGGAAGATGCGGTGGATCCACCCTTGTCTTGAAGCTCTGATACTCAATGCAATAAATCCGGAGGAGATGTAACCGCTCCTCCAGCATCCACAGAGGCCTACACCCTATGCCAGATTTGTTTCATGAATTTCTCTCTTCTCGTTGCCTTAAGCACAATTACAAATACATTATGCAGTGTGAATTTTCACCCTTTTTTAGCATTCAGCGGTACTGTGAAACACCATCCTTTCCCCTTAGTGTACTGGGTTGAAATTAGTGCATTCCCCAAATATCCTGCCGCCTATGCCATCCCACGGTGACCCAGAGAGGGGACGCTACAACCAAATGCTTCCCCTGATGGGATTTAGTCAATCACATCCACAATATCTTCCGACCTGAGCTTTCAGAGAGGTCGGGAATCCAAGTCTGCCGCTGATCCCAGGTCACCGCACAATGAGCGGCTGCCAGGCTCCGAGTGATAATAAGCTCTTGATTTTCAACTGGGGGAACAGTATGATGTACAAAACAAAACAAAGTCAGATCTATTTATCCATTGGAATGTGCATACGCTTCTCCCTCCTCCTAGAGGGGCCTCGGCTGCTCATTAGATTGCGTCTTTTTTATGTATATTTTTGGCAGCAAGGCATCGCACAACACCAGGCGCTGTGTTCCACTTCACTGCGGTGCAGAGCACGACATGGTGCGTTGGCATCTCCTGCATGAAACAGAATTTGACAGAAATTTAGAAAAAGTTGGGGTTTGGATTGAGAGGCAGTGATCGATTCTGACAGCGTCCTGCTCGGCTCAATATTATCTCTGTACTGCCTGGAACCAAAAGCCAGTGTGCAGTGCATTTCTTCCCAAAGTTCAAGAGGGTAGATGTAAACACAGGCCGTAAAAGACCTGCATGTCGTGAGCTTGTAGGGGTCGTAATTCTTCCCAGCAAAGTTACCTTTCCTGTTTCTATGAATTACTCTTACATTCTTGTAAGAGATACGGTTTGAGGTATTTATGGTGCATTCAATTCTGCTATCATTGATTTACTGGACTAAACCTGCTCCAGGATATGATGTAAAGCCCCTAATTCCAAAAAACTCTTACATCTCGGCGAGAACAGCATTTTCTGCCCTGTTGCCCTCAAGCAGATGACCAACGGAGATAAACAGAGGGCACTCCACTCTCGGTTGCAATGTGCTTGGTGATGTGAAGGAATCAATCAGACAAAAGCAGATTATTAGAGTGTCTGAGAGAGATCAAACATTGCTGGCATCTTCACCCACACACGGTTGATTTACAGGCAAGCTGATAAAGTGCTGCAGCTCACTGTCAGAAGTACATGACAGCTCCTCTAGCTCTATGGATAAATTATTGCTGAAGCCCATGATAACATTTCTCCACCTAGCAACCAAACATAACAGGATGTGGCTTTTAGTACTCGGAGC
The DNA here is from genome assembly GCF_028500815.1 of Rissa tridactyla. Classification (NCBI taxonomy): domain Eukaryota; kingdom Metazoa; phylum Chordata; class Aves; order Charadriiformes; family Laridae; genus Rissa; species Rissa tridactyla. The sequence continues at coordinate 8,269,757 of NC_071477.1, forward strand.
CAGAATGATACAAAGAGAAAACACAGAAACTCTTCAAGCAGCGAGGTAGCGCACTAAGAAAGAAAGGCATGAATAGATTTTCACGCGCACGCAGACACACACGCATCGTGTGTATATCTATGTTGGCTCTGCGTGCAAAAAACGGACTTTGTGTTAGAGCTCTGCGTATTCGAAAATACGCAGGCCAAAATGGACGTAATCGGTGCAGGCGATGACCGCGGTAGCGGGATGGCAGCGATGGTAATCATGCAGGTGTGCACACACGCAATCTGAAACTCGGGGCTATGGGAAGAGTCCTTGCACGGGGGGTTGTGACTGTCGAGCTCACCCGTGTACCCCAGGCTACGCTGCCCGAGTGGATGGGACGTTAGGTGTTTCCTTTTACTTGGAAAAGTGCCAGCGATATGAAAGCAGCAAATGAGACAGACTTTAAATAACCCTATCTTGCTTTAAAAAAAAAAAAAGGCAAATCAAAATAATCCAATTACTTGGAAGACAGTGCTCAAGAAAGGTGCAATTCAGATATTCTCTTTATTTTTATCTGCTGTCTTATAAAATAATAAGCAATATAATCCGCTAAATATTGCATCATGGCTATTAGACGTTGGGACTGCTCTCAAAAATTGAGTTGGGTTAATTAGAGCATGTACTATGTGCCTATAAAAGACTAAATCAGGCTCTGTCTCAGGAGCCAGACGTGAGTGCTTTTCAAAAACTGAGAATGTGACCCTGACAACTTAAAATCTAAAGTATATTGAAAGTGCTCACAGGTTAGAGGTTCTGCTGCCTCAGATGCCTTTAACAAATTTTCTTACTTTGAAATACGCTTTCTTATTTAAAAATTATTTTTCCTCTTTGTTGCTCTATCAGAAGTCAACCCACAGAAGAGTAGGGAAATGAATATGGAAATAACTGTATGAAAGAAATCATGAAACCTGTTTATCTGCAGTGTTCTGCCAAATGAACAATCAGAAAATGTGATTTTTTTTTTCTCCCTGTGGCTTTTTCAGTTACAAGAATTTAGAAAAGGTGAGAGGTAAGTGAGAAATTCTGAGATGTAAAAAATGTAAGCTGATGATATCCCTTAAGTAATTCTTCATATTATTTGTTAGTTTGTCATATTAAGGACTTGGTATTGTTTATATTAAGGACTCGGTACTGTTTTTCTGCAAACTGAGATCTAAGACCAATTTGCATTTGTATATTTCAATTGTGTTTCTTTAGTCACTGCTGTGATTGAATGTAGTCCCAGCAAGCAAGCTTGCAAGTGGGCTTAATTAACCGTTTGCGCTTGTTAATACCTGCACAACTGCCTTATCTGCATGCACCTTTATGAAAGTATGGACCTGACTAGAAAGTTTCCTTTATTAGTGAGCATACTCCTGACTGGATTCCTTGAAGTTCATCTTACCTTTCTGTCTACTGGAGGTTAAGTGCAAGGGTGGAATCTGTGATTGTTCATCATATTTTAAAATTTCCATCTAATTTTACCATACACTGTGCAGACTTACAGACAGATTACAGGTCAGTTTCTGTTGGATGGACCTCATGGGGAGGATTTAACAGTGCAACTCTTGTAAAAGCCAACAGAAATTGCATGGCTTAATCCTTGCATGCTGCATTGAAAAATTACCCATAAATATTTCACCATTATGTTTTATTATTACAGTCAAATTTGGTTTATGTACTTATTATTTAAGGCATAATAGGGCAGGTGTCCCATTTTATGAGGCAATAATCTGGTTCACGTTGGCTCCATAGTTTATCCCTACCAGTGTGCTGCATTATCACCAAGGGACATGGGGAGCTTGTCTTATTATAGTAATAATAATAATAATACCTTATATTTCTACAGCACCTTTCCTCTAGAATGATCCTAAAGCACTTTACAAATCCTATTCGATTTTTGACAACTGGGGTCATCTCAAGGATTATTTCAACAATGCCAGTTCTGGAGTCAAGATAGAAACCAGACTTCAGACCATCCAGATATCCTCTCTTAAATCTCCGAAAACGTTTGCTGTTTATACATCTCTTACTCAGATAGCTGGATTTACACGTGCAGGGGATGAGGCTCCAAATATTGATGGATGTCCTTGGCTGCAGGACCACGGGTTCCCATACGCTGGAAGTGGAACATGATGCCCTTCAATTCGGATGTCTTGTAAACGTCCCTGTGCATCAGAAACAGCCCTCTGAGGAGGGATTGTGAGAGCCGGGCTGCAGGCGTGCAGAGACGGCCCTCACATTTATTGGGAGGTTTGCTTGAAACCAGATCAAAGGGGAGTGATTCCCACCCCTTCATTAGGTAATGCTCCTCTTCCAGATGACTTAGATTATGTATCCCCGGTATGGCCATGATGATAGTTAATGTTAGTGCACTTTTGGTAGATGCAGGTGCTGCTGACAAAAGAAACCCTTCTACTTTGTTCTGAGCAGCTTAATTGTGCCCTAGTTTGGGTTTGCATTAGTGTATTAGCCATACTCAAGTGTATATAGTGTATTAGCTATACTCAAGCTTGGGCTAGGCTGCTGTTATTTTTCCTGAATACCAGCGACTGGGTATCAAACTGAAGTTGCCTTACAGCCAGAAGTGTTGATGTGTGCCCGTTCCCAGAGCCCTTTTACGAGCCTGTGCCACGTGGAGTCTTGGTTAGTCTCTGAATAATGTCATCTAACGTCTGTGCCTTGCGTGCCCAGCCCTTCAGCTAACACTGGGTGCCACCGTGACAACGTATCGCCTCACGCAGTATTTCGAGCCCCCGGATGACTTCAGAGTTTGTGATTCCAGTGTCTCCTCTCGGTTACAGCCTGCCCTAGGGAAAAGAGTTGCCAAATTGAGATTAGGCTTGCATTTTATTAAAATACAATACAAATATTGAGGGGGGGTTGCTTTTACTGCTGCTTCTGTCTTTTACAGTTTTTCTTCCTTTTGCTCTATTTCTTTAGCTGTGAATTCAGAATGACAAAAAACTTCTATTTTTTGCTGTAATATGAGTATCTAATAATTTCCAGTAATGGAAGTGGTTTATTTCTACTTGAAAGTTGAAGCCAGCTCTGATGAAGTTATATATTTTTTGATTAAATAAGATATATAAGGCTGAGTTTGCTCTCTTAACATCCCACAGTCACAAGGGCATTAGCTACTCAGAAGCGGTGTTACTCATTCCCTTTTTATCCGAAATCCCAGGCTGACCTAAAAAACTTTCCCAACTGACGCCTCACTGAAATTGCCAGATTTTCACATTAAGTTAGAATTTTACAATTTGAACTTTCCCCATGGAGAAAAAAAAAAAAATCCAGAGTTTTGCTTACTTGCATCTTGCGTGATTCAGCATTCTCAGAATATACCATTTTATTTGTATTGGAGGAAAAAAGGATCAGTTTCTGCCATCTTCATAAAGAATTAGTTGACCAACCAGATTTTTAACACATTAGTGCATAACCGTGCCAGTAGTTGCTTAAAGGGATTTTTATTAGCCCCTACCTGTGTTTTTGAGTACCTAAACACCTCAAAATATTTTATTTCATTATACTTCAGCATTGTGGCAAAGGGATAATGCTTTCATTAGATCTATCATCCATTCACAAAATATAGCTCTGTGCGACATTTACATCAGTAAAACAAATCATACTGTGCCTCAACTTTCCCCCATTAGTAACTGAATGGATGTCTTGCCTCACCCAGGCAACAGGATATGTCAAAAGTTCACTGGATTTACGGATAACAAATCACTAGCTATCTTTCAAGCATTGTACAAATTATCAAACATTATTTTATGTCACCAAGTGAGCTGACTGGGCCATGATTCAGGCATGTGGCGAAGCACCTTGTTGACTTCAGCATCTAAATATCTAAAATGAGTATTTAGAATGAGAGAGAGAGAGAGAGACGCGCTTTCATTCTTCCCTGGACCAATGTGTAGGAGATAAGTCCCTAATCTCATACCTCAAGAAGTATCAAAGTCTACCCAGTAGTTCAGCATGTCAGCACCTAGTATTTTGAATATCTGGATCTACCTTTACTCTTTTCATTTGTTTATTTCTTTTTTTGCTTGCTTGCCTATTACAAAATTTCAGGTTTTCATAACTTCAGGAAAGTTGATGTTGCAAGAAAAAAAATTACATGTATCTCATTATATTAAAATGTTAACATTTCTAATATTTCCTAAGGACACCACTATAAACTAAACATTGGAATGAAAAGATCTATCACAAAAGTGGAGCCTAGAGACACTTAATGTGAATGCGTTTCTGGGGCAGCTCAGGATTTGTTTTTGGAATGTATAGAAGATTATAGAAAATTGGTTCAATTATGCCCTCAATTACAACGTGTACAGTCATTGTACCCTGCAACTGATGGCAGAATTGGGACCGAAAGCATATCTTGAGAAATATGATGTAGCTTTTTTGTTGATTTCGTATTTTCTGCTCTTGTATCGTGTTCTATGCTACTGTCTGTTATTTATGTGAGACAGTTATCCTTTGTTATCCAGTTGTTATTTTTTTAAATAATAACCTAGATAGAGCCTGGAAGGCACATCTCTGGAACACCCTCATTACAATGCTTTATTGACCGGTCAAGGTCCCATTCCTATAGGAAATAATGGTATGTTTTTCATGCCACGTCCAAGTCCATGTGTTCAAACTCTGTTGAAACCGCTATTGCACAGAAACAGGAGAATTGTTAAAGCAACTGAGCTGTCTCCTCTTCTCAGAAAACAGCCAGAGTACAGGCAGTGCTGTGAGACCCCTTAACCTCCTCCTCTGGAGCAGTCACCTCCGAGTGTGCCAGGCTTTTTAGTCTCCAGAAACCATTCCCGTCCAGCTGCCAGCGAAGGTGCCAGTAATCGTTTTGCTGGTTTTGTAGGATGGTTTTCTGCTTCGTCAGACGGCACTGAGCAACCATTATTAATACTCATGGAAATTACGGCTGTGTTAGGAGACTAGCTACGATGAAAGCTGATACGCGCTTGACAAACACTGACTTTTTCGTTACTGCTTATATCACGGGACTCGGAGCACTCCCAGGAATTAGGAGATTTTTCCTAATTCAATACCTGTGGCCAGAGCCAACCAATCCCCAACAAACAAGCATGCTAGAACACGTACAAAATATGAAACAAATACTGTGGTTCATATTTGCAGAGAACATTACAAACATAAATCATGGCTTACAGAGCCAAAGGAAGATGTCAGAACAGTTAACAAATGTTGCTTGTCTACTATGTTGATTGGCTCTAAGAATACACGGATCCATGGTTTTCAGTTAGGCTTGCATGATTTAGCCGATCATATTTAACAAAATCTGCCAAGATCTTCTTGTACCCCATAAATGAGCTCCCAAAATGTATAGCATATAATTGCCTCCTGGTTTTTTTTAAAATGAAAGCCTCTAGCAGCCGGGAGATTCTACACTTCTCTGAGTATTCAGACAATTGAAACGCAATAAAAAAGAATCCTTTTCTGTGGCATCAGGGTTTTTTTGAGGCTGTGGATATTAGGACTTAGATGTGTGATGCTTGTGTGATCAGCAATACAATTCTATATTCATGAGAAAGTAAAATATGAAGTATAGTGTAAAGTAGCTGTTGCATTCGTGCTTTATCTTGAAACAGTAATTGAATAGCTGCTAAGTGCTGAATCCTGAAGGGGAAAAAAAAATCCTATATGGTTCTTTGGCATTCTTTTATGCTAGGAGAGTTCATCCATCCATCCTAATTTATGAAATGCCTTCATATTTTGGCCCTCCAAAATTCGACCAAGTGTGTTTCAGATGCAATGTCTTTATTATCTTGTGCTTTATCAGAGGAGAGGAAGAGGGCACTGAATTTCCATGAATTCTCATTGTTGTTATCTCTCTGAATATGCAGCCCAGACAAAGAACCCTTTGAATGTAAAGTAAGAGAAGCGCTAATGCTCAGCTATAGCTTGATGCTGAACTCTTACAAGCATGAAAATCCTTCTCACATTTCAGTGCATGCAGCATCTCTGGCTGCTAATAGACAATAAAAGAAGGCGCGGTGAAGCCCTAGCACCATGCAAAGTTTTTAGTAGTCAGTTGAAGGTGCCATTCATCACATTATTGAGTGCATCTGTGATCTGATCGGCTTCCTCGACTCCCATTAAAATGGAAAATAAGGGCTGCATAAGTTCAGTAACTTTTAGGTCACTGGCAACTTGCAAAACCTGTCTCTCCAAAAGGGGCCGACCTGTAACGGAGGGGACACTCTGCTTGGGCTAATTTGTCTGTGACGAATTTATTGGCTATTTTGTTCTTGGTACTTCAGCACCATCTCAGACGTCACTCCACTGTACCGATCTCCTGGATGTAGACAAAACTGAAACGTGGTGCTTTTTCACCGGGACCTCTATCCCAAGACGCTTTTGTTGCCTGCAGTATTTCACAGGAAATGTAAACAGCCTGCCTCCGCTCGGAGTTCAGCAATAGCCAAGTTCCTGGCAAAAATATTGACAGAAAACAAAAGCTCCCTGTAGTTACAGAGGGTCTCACAGAGCTTAGGTTAGATCTATGGCCTTCCAAACCGCTGAAGGCTGAGAGAATTGTGGAATTTGGCTCAGCTGGGCTGCCTCCTTCCTGCACCAAAATTTCAACACAAACATAAAATGAAAATTTCTTTCTTCAAACATACTTAATTGCTTTCAAGTTTTGGCACTTCTGTTACTATTGGATTTCCAGGGCGTCCCATGGTAATGATTAGAACTAAGCAAATACCTCAAAATATTTTCCATGAAAACTCCCTTGAATAAAACATTGAATAGCCTTCAGCTGTGTTCACACCCCTTTCATATTTGCTTTCTCTGAATATTCCAGTGACTGATTTATGGGCAGAAATGTTAACTGAAACAGCAATTTTTAAGGGAATGTTGCATAACATTTATGGAAAGCAGATTTTAAATATGAATATAGTAACTAAAGGCAGGCTAATTGGAGCAAAAATAATACCAGGTGATTTGAGTCCTCTCAGTGTAAGTAACCCATCTCGGTGTCCAAAATTGCAAACACCAATAACAAAAGAAGTCTCTGTCCACCATAAAGACCAAAAATTAGGACCAGATACAGAGAAAGCTTAGGAGGTAGTTAACGGCTTTTGAAAAAGTGCCTGAGCACCGTATGTGTCCAGCTCCTGTTGACAAAATACCTTCATAAATCTGGCCATAACTCAAAATAAATGTTGGATATTAAATACATTTGAAAAATGTGAAGGTAACTCAAAGTTAATTGTGAGCAGGAGAAGAGACTGAGCTCATTGACTTAGTTGTTTACTATGAATAAGTTGATTGGCCTTACTAATGATACAGGATTCTTGGCTGCTTCTTGAAGACTTCATTGTCAAAGAGCAAATATTTGCATATTGCTCTTCAACATCATTAATTTTGTTTTGGTAAGTGAGTCATTAAGACCTACGTTTTAAAAAGTGTACAAATATTGCATGTCTAATTTGCATCAGTGTCTAATATGTGCATAAATCAGGTGAGATCACACAGAGATGACCAATCATGGCATCCTTGGATGTGCAAGGATGCATATAGGCAACTCCTGTTATCAATTGCATTTAAAAAAAAAAAAAAAAAAAAAAGAAGCTCAACACAGTTTTAAAATATGGGCTTAAAAATCTGAATTTTTGCATATGAAGCTCTTATCCATTCTGTAGCATGTTCCAGAGAGAGATAGCTCTGCTGGTACAGGGAACCTTCGACAGATCTGCATTATTCCCCTATGAGTGCAAAAATATCTTCATGCAATATCTGAAAAAACTCATTTAAATGCTCTGTGAATACAGCCCTTCCCAAAGGCCAAGATGTATTCATGTATTTTGGATGATCTTCAGCTAGAAAACTGTGCAGTTAATGCACCCATCTTACCATGTAAAAGATTTAAACAAAAAAAAAATAAAACAAAAAAAGAGGAGTGATAAGAGATAAACTGAAAAAGCCAGCCTACAGCCTCTAACCTAGATTCATGCTTTTAAATAAAGATGGTCTGACTATTTTCTTATTACCGAATTCCAACAACTGCTAAGGTTCGTTCTTTAAAAATTAAGAGCCAGAGTATTTTCTTAGGGACGCTTACACTATAGTGTACCTTTTTCACCTTTCTGATAAAATCTCTGAAAAATATCAGAATCAAACAGCAATTTCAAGGATGGAGAGTGCTTTGTCTTCTTTTTCTACCAGAATGAATGGAAGGATTTCAAAGGATAGGACTTACAAGTGGATATTACAGGTGCTTTACCCAAGCACTGGCGAAGTTCAAACTCAGACTAGGTATCAGGTTATTAAAGATACCAAAGGCTCCCAGATCTCAGGCAGGATGCGTAAGCGAACACACTTTCATTTTCCTTTCTTTCCTAAAAAATAATTGCTTACCCTCCTGCCATCACATGCTAAGTTGTTGTGTCTTTCTTTTATTAATACGACAGCTATTTTCTAAGCTTTTTAAACTTTTCCAAATTTTCTTAGCACAAACACTGTTCATTTAATTTCTTATTCTGAGACTGATAACAGGGTTTCTATAAAAATGAACATTCATGATCAAAGAGCAACTCTGTATCATAAACAAATTACAACTGGGCATGCTTTGAAATAGCTTAACCTAATTAAGCTCAAACACTTTTGCAAAAGCTTAAAAAAAAGGGGTGTAATTGGAGCTCCATTCAGGTTCATATTTTTAGTTTGTTTGGCATTTTTTTCCTTTTAGCGTGTTGTATAAACAAAACATTTTGACAGCGTTGCCTTCCTGGGAAAAATGTTGGTGGTGCTGAAAATTCAAATTTCCGAATGAAATGCGGTTCTAATTGCTCATTTTTACAGTTCGTGTAATTCATGTGAAATGCGTGTGCCGCGGGGAGATCTCATTGGCAGGTGACTATTTCACGACTGCGTAATACTCGTGCGCATCCAAGTAAGTGTAAGTGAGCTGGTGCCCATCGTGTGCGGGAACGCCAGTAACTCTCTGTGTGCATCTGAAATGCAACCGCGTCTATTTTTCTTACCAAGCTCATTTGCAAATGAAGGTGGTTCGGTTTTGAGGACTGAAACGGAAATCCCCATGGCATCATCTGATGCCTCTCACTGTCTTAAACTACATTGTGTGTTGTGCACGTTCAAGAGTGGCAGACGTTACTCCAACCACAGGATGTCTGCATCATTTTCAGTGCATGTTGTTGGTTCCTTATGGAAAATGAACATTTAGGCTGAGATTATCGGATACTCAGATTTTGGTCTCTAATTTATGACCTCACTCTCTACCTCCGTTTTAAAAGTGTTACGTAAAACTTTTTTCAAGCATTTATAGACTACAAAACACCAAGCTACAAGGACTGATCATCTCCTTAAATCTGATTCTAGGCTGATTTACAATAATATTACATGTGAATCATTTACTTACTCAAGTCAGTTGTTTTAAAGGTACAGAAACACCTGTGGCTGGTAAAACGGCACAGAAAAAAATCTCTTTATTGAAACTTCAATTATCTTAAAATTACAATGAATAAATCTTTTGTAATCTGTATAGAATTCCATATTTCCCTCATCACCATAAAAATGCAATGCTTTCTAGCAAAGCCTTAAACACCATGACTATTATCCGTTATGTGTTATCTGGTCTTCTCTGGTGAATTTTGATAAGCTTTTAATTTTATTGATTTTTAATTTCTTAATGAAAAGAATTTGCTGTTTGCCTAACTGTAGGATTTCCGTAAGAAGATACTACTTTTTTGAATGCTCTTCACTTTTTTTTATATCTGTTCTGCACTCAAATACCAAAATATCAAGACCAGGCTGGACGGGGCTTGGAGCAACCTGGGCTGGTCGGAGGTGTCCCTGCCCAGGGCAGGGGGTTGGAACTGGATGATCTTTAAGGTCCCTTCCAACCCGAACCATTCTGTGATTCTATGAAAATACAAGCTATGATTGGTTTGTGGATAAATGTCTGTATGACTACCTCTATCATAACATGTATCTATCAGGAAAATCTATGGAAAAAGAATTTCAAATTCATTCTTATCTTCTCTTAGTAGTCCTGCATAACTGTTAACACTAAATTTTGTTATTTGCATATCCATGCTCGTAAAAGCTTACTATACTGATGATTACTGAAGGCCTTAATTGAAACAAATTCATGTACACATTTCAACAAATATTTGTGTTCTCCAGCACTCATTTTTTCCAGATTTATTATTTCTCTTCCATTTCATGAGAAGAAAATTTTCAGCAAAATTTATTTTAATAATTGGAAAGTATTAGAAATGCTAAGCCAAATTACCTGTAATTATATAACCTTCTGATTCTGACTGTGTTTAACAGATTAAATGTTCTGTCTTTACAACTTTCAAGGTTAAGTGCTCATAATGGGACATGCTGGTGAGTAGGTCATATAATCCACAGCAAGTGGTACTCAGCAAACCAAATGGAGGGTAGTTATTAAAATCTATAACACACAACTTTAATCTACCACTCAAATTATAAGGGAGCCACTCGGAAAGAGCTAAAGGCTATTTGCAGGTTCAATATATTCACTTTGCTCTCAACAGTGATCAAAGTTTGGAACTTCACATGTCTTGGACTGGTGTAAGAGCTAATTTGGAGGAGCTGCAAAAAAATACTGTTATATCCCCAAGCTACAGCGGTTTCATAATTGGAGTCTTATACCTGCGAATGAGCGAGCGGCTGCTTGCACTGCACAGCTCTCAATAGGTTTACATCCTTGCATTTGTAAGGGTTAAAAGTCAGTTAAATGAATCTGAACACTAACACAAATTGCACTTCTGTTTTCTACATACGGCTTTCTAACCAAAGTCGTTCTTTTTTAATTGGTTAATATTACTTTAACATGAGGCATAAGATTGTGAGTCTTTTTTGCAGGAATATTTCAGTCACTGTCAAGCCCACTCAATAAGTTCATGCCTGCCTTTGTTCTATATCTTATGATTTTTTATCTTGAATTTTCTTGAGTTTACCGGTATTTACTTTTCCTAATCTGTCCTGAAAGCCATGCAAAGTCTATAAAGTTAGGTCCAAAACCTATTTAGCCTTTGGGTGACACATCAAGAAAGAGGGCGGTTTTCTTTTTTCCAAAACGTCCACCTTTGTACGTGTAACCACTACGCTGAAACAGTTGTAGTGAAAGCCCTCTATCAAAACAACCACACCACCTTTGCGTTGCTGTTTTTCCTCTGTCAGTCCTTGAAATGACCTTGGTTTAATTACCTGCATCTCAATGAGTGAATCTACATACAAAGTGAAGGTTAATTAATGAAGGATCGTTTCTTACTTTAAACCCATCAGGCAGTGGCTGACAAGCAAGTCTGGTCCACGCAGTATTATCCTATATCTCATTAGAAATGGTCAGATTGATGTGCTAGCTCTGGTCTAGAAAAAGGAACAGGACAGTTTGTTAATGAAGAGAAGCGACGGTACTCTTGCAAAAAATTCCAAAGCCTGGGTAGGAGTCCATTATCCCTAACGTTGTTGAACTTCAGCTTTTTTCCACTAGCTTCTTAATTTCAAAAGAATTTAATTTACTCCTTTTAAACTTATCAAACTTCAAAGTTTTCCACCCAAAAGTGACTGTAGTTTTTCTACCTGAATGAAACTGGCTAAAATTGGCAAAATAATTAGATCCTCTCTAATATATTTGTGTAGCTGTCCCCAGACCCACGCAGGTCTCATCGTTTTACATCTGGTGGCTACAAGAATTCATGCTCTTGACCTGTACTTCTAGATCTCCCAGGCAATCCTTGCCCAGGAGTGCATCGCTATGTTTCAGAGCTTGATGCCGCTCTGTTAGCATTCCTCGTGGTGTCCAGCAAACCATCCACAGACATGGCTGAACTGGCCTTCCCATTAGGATGTGCCTTCTCGTACACTCAAGAAAGCTGTTTTACAGCTCTGTAATGGAGAAAAGTAATGAAGCAAACTGAGGAGGGTCTTACTGTCACGCAGGCATCCTTGTAGGTAAATCAGTGATTAAATAATGGTTACTTTCAGCTACAGCCCATTGAGCAATGTGCCACAGCACAAGGCCTCCTAATCTACTGCTGCTCTTGCCTCCAGCAAAGCAAACATTCTTACTGTGAAAGCTTCAACTTTGCTCATTAAAGGTTTTAGGGATTTTCTCAAAAAAACAAAAAATAGTTTATTGTGGAGATGGCAACGGGGCGAAACTTGGAGTTGAGCTGACTTGAATGCCGACATCCTTACTGTGGAGCAGCCCGTGGGTGTAAAATACCCACAAAGAGCACTGCAGGCCAAAACAGGGATGGGGGGATGGGGGGGAACCAACAAAACAAAAAACCCAACACAAAATAAGGACTGGAGGAAGACAGTTTCTCAAAATAAGGAGCTGAAACCAAAGTTCAGAAGTTTTACTGAGAGCCCTAAAAGCCCTCTGGACTTAAGCTCATAAGAGACAGACGTACACCGCACATAAATCTTTTATTTCCAATCACTCGTGTTGTCAGTATAAAGTAGCATGTTCATGATTTTAGAAAAACACTTGCAGTTTGTTTATTTTGAAGACCATGGTGGAGAATGTGTTTTTAAGACAATAAAGAGTGTCTTACATCTGGCTATCACTTAGCATGATGGAGGTAATTCGGTCCTATGTCACTTAGAACTTTTCAAAAATAAAGTGAGACTCAGTTTACAGAGCAAGTCTTTTAATAGACATTTGCAGACAGATGGATTACACCTGCGGTGATTAATTGCACTCCTAATGCATTGGATTGCAAAGATCAAAGCAGAGCCTATTTCAGCATAGGGCCTTACCTTCAAAAGGCAGTGCCCCACTGGAATAAAGAGCGTGAAGATTCCTAGGCACTGGGATTCCACCTTCACCTATGAAACCATCTTTAGGCATTCTGGGGTTCAAATCAGTGATGCTCTCCAAATGATGTCAAAAACAAATGATGTTTGTTTTCCTTTTTTCTTTTTCTTTTTTTTTTTTTTTACCTGGGAGTCAGGTTGAATTCACAACCACCTGCAGTGCAGACACAAGGCAAATGTTTGCCAATTTTCGCATCATTGACAAGTTTTCCAAATACAAAAACGGTCAGGGAGGCAAATACTTCTTATGCTGGCAAACAAAGAAGGTATCAATACCAGAGTTTTGTTTGCTCCGTGTTTTGACTATGTTTGATCTTGCAAACATTACAGATTTTGGCTGCCTTACAGTTTGTGAGGAAAACATTGTTTCTTTGTTTTAGATTATAATATGCTCTTCAGCATCTTGCAATTCCTCTACCTTTTTAACATCTTCCCTTCTCAGTCTTATCCACTGATTAAGAAATAATAGCAAAAGAAGTCTAAAAAATTTGGACTTTTTTCATCATCACTTTTGAAGATTTACATAAAAGAAGGTGGGGCTGAGCTTAGAGCTTTTCTTTAATACACTATATAAAACAAATTTTTAATATAGATTTAAATGGTAAATTGCTCCCACCATATCTTAAGTGGAAAATATCTTGTGTGATCATGCTTCGGTCTATTTTATAAAATGTGACTTTTCTATATGCAGAAATATTAAGAATTGTTTCTGGTTTGGGCACGTGCCAGAATTTAACTCATCACACTTCTGTTTTCAAGTACCAGGAAAAAAAATGATATAAAAATGATATTAAAAGTTTTCTGTAACTGTGAAACAGAGCTCATTTACCTTTGTAATTTTCTATTAATTTACTACTAGGATTCATTTTGCATTTAATTCAGTCCTCTAATGGCTTGAAACTGTGTCTTTGGTCTTTACACATTTGTGGTCTCAGTCGTGTCAAGCTTTTTCATCTACTTTATGTTCATTTATTTTAACTTTTAGTGGTCTTCTAGCCAATTCTTTATCCTTTTTATTACAAGAGCATGAAATTTTATAATGCCCTAGAGCTTTGTTAGTCAGCTGCTACAAGGTTCTTAACCTTAGTTAATTTATTCTTTCACTTTTGACTTTCAGATATGGAGCATGCTTTAATATTTTGGTTTTGAATATGAAAGCAACTTTTATTAAGTAGGTTTATTGCATTAATAGATCCTTTTTTCATTTTTACAGTAGTGTTTAGGTATCCTGCTAGCCATAGAATATATCATTTTACATAATGATTTATAATTTTTTGGTAATATAATTTAAGCTTTACTATATTAAAATATTGCTAATATAACAATCATAACATTACTAGATAATTTTACTAAAGAATCATTGTAAACATGCATAAGAATGTTCTTTGTCATTGTATAACCTGATTTTTTTTGGTTGCTTATTCCGTTAACAAATCCTGATCGATGGCAGTTTGCTTATGTACAGAAAAATAAAGGGGAAACCACTAAAATTATCACTTGCCTTAATTTTACATGATTATTCCGAAAACATCTTGTATCCCCATCAAGTGATGTAATGCTGGCCGCTCTTGCAATTTGGGTAGTCCCAGGGGAATTCATTAAATCCCTACAGCCATGTTATTATCCAAGAGTTTCATTTTTGTATCTTTCAGAAGTAATTATTAGCATTCCCAGCCAGAGAGCAAAGCTTGGAAATCTAAATGCTAGTCTCCAACTTGAAAAGGCTAATGAAAAACAAAATATTACAAGGAGGGGGAAAAAAACCCAAACCCCCGTTCATTTCTATTTTTAATTCCCCTTATTCTAAAGCTTTTATTCAAATTTTGTTGGTCTGACTCACATTATACATGGATTGGGACCATGACACAACTGTAAGATGTATCAAACTCGGGAAGAGGAATTATGAATTTATTTGGGACCTAAAACTGGAATTACTTTGAAATCCATTGAAATGAAGGCAAAGACTTCATTTTGTTGGAAACTTTTGTAGTCCCTGATGAAATGGCCAGCTTAGAAAGATTTTGCTGTGAAATTCAACCTGCTTCAATCCAAGGAATGTAACGTACTTCTTTTCACTTAGGTGAGGCATGCTTTGTATGTAATGGTTTTTACTCTTAAAACATCATCAAACATTATATTGTCACCTGTAATTTGTAATCTGTCTTAAATCTCTGTTGGTATTCCTCTTACTTTTTTGACATTAACATATTTTTATTTAGCTCATTTAAATCATCATCCTGGCGCTCACAGCAGTGCGTCACTTTTGAAGATGCTTTAGGAAAACCAATGCAGCTGGTGCCCTGGTCCAGAGAAGGTTGTGCCCTGGTCAGAGATGAGCCCGGACACAAGCGAGTGTCGGCCAAAGGTCTGCACAAGCCCCGTGCACCGTTTTTACCCCACACCCACTCACCTGTACCTGATGGTCTGTCAGCCTGGGCAGCTCCCATCTGTGGTTTACTAACAGGGACCAAAGATCTGGACAGGAAAAAGTGACAGCTGAACAGCAGAGAATAATGGTGTTATTAAGGAAAGATTAGATATCAGCTTAAGTGCGTTACCCAGGATTAAAGATGATCAGATTCTCCAGTCTCACTGAAGACACTTGTTTTGAAGATCGAGGCTCAAAGGAGAAGAGGTTGGAGGTGTGTGAAAGCTGTGGCTCAAATGGTGCTGTGATATATCTAGCTCTAAATGTCATGGCCTAACCCCAAACATTATTATTAACACAATACTGACAGGCTGTTTTTATTTGCCATCTGAGTCTTCAGAGTTTGCAGAGTTCACATTGTGAAATCTTTTATGGAGAGCTACAAAGCAATATCCAACTTCTGTTCTTACATGGAAGATGTTCTCTGAGAATAGCCTGGTTTCAGCAACCCAGGCCACAAAAATTTTCTCGATAAAACCACGGCAGGTAGCGAGTTCTGCGTTGAACAGGGAAGATGCAAAAGTTAATATCTGAAAAAAAGACAAAAGTCATGACCAGACAAATGACTAAACTTAAGCAGCTGGAGAACGGGTAGCCAGAGAAAGATAAGGAAGAAGGAGCTAAGCCAAGTTGAACCATCATCAAAGTAAGAATAACAGGAGGCAATCCTACCGGCTTTTGGTATGGTGATGAATGACTATGAACAAGAAGAAATCTGAACACTGGTGTAAAATACATGTTCAGCTGAAGGCTAGAAGGCGATTGCCAAGGAGTCCTCTGTGTCAGAGTTCAGACACAGGCATTTTTGCAAAAGCGCTTGGATGAATTGCATCCCTGTCCTTCTGAATAAGGATAGCAGAAGTCATCATAAGAGAAGAAAAGAGTAGAATAATTGAAAAAAACATTCCCATGGGATTTTGGGAGCACCCATGGTCCATGGTACTCCTGAGGTTGGCAGCTCGTACTGCACTTCCCCCATAATCAGCCTTCTTTCATTCTCGTTCCTCCTCCAAGGGCAGATGGAGGTTGCTGAGCCGGGGAAGAGTCAGGGTCTCTCCAGGCAGCAGGAGAAGGCAGACTGGAGCATCCCTGGAGCTGAGGGCAGAGAAGCTCTGCTCCCCAGGGCCGGCTGCCCCACCTCATCTCTGCCTTGGGCCTGCCTGGGCAGGGCCAGCACGGGTGGAAACGGCAGGTGAAGCCCTGGAGGGAGGCAAGAGATGTGAGTTGTTTGAAACAGGGAAATGAGGAAGGTTTGGAAGCAGAGGGAAGTTCAGTCTTTGGCTTTTTTAGTTTGCTTTTGGGGCAGGATGGAGCAAGAGGCCAAAATATCACTTTTGAGCACCACTCTCTTGGAAGCATACGCACATCCCGCCCCAAATGTTTACTCGGGAGGGACCATTAGCACTGCAGAGGGCATCACCACCACGCTGTTTGCCTTCTGTTTTAAAACAAGAGAGCCGGTGCAAAGGTGGCACCACTAGGAAATTAATAGGAAAAGAGAGTTCTTGTGAAATGCACTGGCTAGACTAGCAGTAACCATAGTTATCTGCAGTATTACGTTTTTATACTTTTTGGCATACATGAATCTCCATTAATCTGTAATTTTAATAAAAAAGTGTTTTCATTTCAGAACAGGTAAGAGTGGTTGCTATAATTCTCATTCTCAATGTGGTATAGTTGCTATTCCACCTACATTATTTACTTGTGTCTAAGTATCAAACTAACTCCAATACATTGGAGTTCTACAGGGAGCTAACACTTAGAGTGATTTTATATATATATATATATATATATTTATATATATATACATATATATATGTATGAGAACACTTCTTTGTCAGGTAGAAGCTTTTAGTCATTCTGACATGAGGCTTTCATACAGCAAAAATATTACTAATACTATTTTGCCTCTAAAGTGCATTTGTTATCAATATGCACTTAAACTAGTGATCAAGAGTTGGTGGGAGAGACACCTGCTCTGCATTTCTTATCTTTTTAATACCTTAGGGATACATCACTTAATAATTTAGTGCTAAACCATTTAGCATTTTAGCCCATCATCTCTTATATTACACATAGGATTTCAGTAATGTCTGATAAAATTATGTGTTAGCTGCCTTATGTGTGTGTAAAACTTAATAAGTCTTCTCCCCCCCCTCAAGTTTAATAACTGATTTCTTACATTTATGGATGTGAAATTTTATTGCTCATGGATATAGTTTGAACCTAAATCTTCATATCTTATAAATTGATTTTTAGTTTCCTTTTTGACCTTATGAATTTCAATCAGACATTGACCTCTTGTTGCTCATGAATCTGACTGATTTAATGCCATATAACAATAATACTGTAGAAAAGCATTATCATAAGAGCCCACAGGGTTTGCTGAAACCCATAACTAGATTTTGGAGGCCTCTAGCAATAATAATTCTTGACCCAAGACTATTCTCTAATGCCTTCATCCTTTACTGTTCTGGACTGGCCAATCCTTGGTTTAGTACATTCACGGAGAGTGGTGGAGACTCCCAGGAGGATATGAGCTAAAACTGTACGGAGAAGGTAATGCTGAATATACTCCAGTAACACGAAGCTTATAAAAGACCAATTCTGTCTGGGACTTGTCACATTTTGAAGTGAGAGGGAAAGACTATTTAAAAGGAATCTTTTGTCACAAAAATTAGTATTTACTTAGTGTTTAAGATTTTTAAAAATTAAAAATTTAATACTGATTGTCCTTACTGGAATGTATTGTTATTCTTCAGTCTATCATTATGGCTGGAGCCTAAATAGAGGACTTGAATGATTACTGCTTTGTTTGCTTGGCTGTGCTAATTTAATTTAATTTAATTTAATTGCTTATATGCTTTGGTTTACTGAATAACTGGGTGTTGATGTTCATTATTCCTTATTAAGAAAGAATCTTAAAGTGAAAACAAAAGTGTGAAGGACATGGGACTGTGGCATTAATTTATGAATGCCGCATGTGACTGACTTTGGGCATGAATGTTTACTGTATGTCTAGGAAATTCACTGTAGGATTGCCAGGAAATAAGTCAACATTGGGAGGCAACACCAAAAAATCCAGATAAAACTACTGGTAAACAGGGCAGGGGGTTAAGAAACAACGCATGAGCTATGAGCTGTGAAATACTCCTTCCAGACTCCAGCCAAAATTATACAGGTGTTTCAGCATGACAGGGGCAAACAGATCAAAAGAGCTATAATCTGTTAAAAACTCCTTCTGTTCTAAGGTGATGGTCAGTTTATCAGGGATTTATTTATGAGGAGCAAATTGACACAGTCACTGTCTTGGAGGGCTAAAGGATAATAGGTCTTAAGTACCCAGCATTATGTAAAACTTAGGTAAGAGAGAAAGACCACGTACATTAATCCTTTTCACTTAGGCTTTGCTATATCCTTGTTTTTAACGGTAAAGTTGCCACGAAGAAAGGCAGAACGTGCAGTCTAACATGAGAATCTGTGTTGCTCTTGGTTTTGATCATAGACTTGGATCCAGAATGCATGTGGCCTATGAAATCCTTAAATTGTCTGATCACTTTACAATGATCTGTGAAGCAAATCTCAAACCATAGTTCCTGCAGGACTTAGCCACATCTATATCCTTTTATGTTACAGGACATGCAAACACGTACAAACAGAGGTGCTCTTGCACAAGAGAAATGGAAGATGGTCCTGTACTATGCATTAAGGGTATCATGTGGCAGAGCGCTGGCACAGGCTGCCCAGAGGGGTGGTGGAGTCTCCATCTCTGGAGACATTCCAAACCCGCCTGGACGCGTTCCTGTGCGGCCTGCTCTGGGTGACCCTGCTCTGGCAGGGGGTTGGACTAGATGATCTCCAGAGGTCCCTTCCAACCCTATGGTTCTATGATTCTATGTCCTTGATTCTTTGTATTTAAAAATTAATTAGAAGTGATGACCTCTTCGTGGCAGTCCAAAAACATGCTGGCGCAGAGCCATGTCTATTCATCTTTCCCTAGAGAACTATCCTTTGCATACAGATGGCACTGGGCATTATTGGCGTATCCTGTTTGGTTCATAGAACAACTCTCAGACCGAGTTCCCAAGGCTTCCAGTGCAGTCACGAAGGTTAAAACTTGCATTTCCACAGTGAAACCGAAGTTACTTAGGGCCTTCTCCAGACAACACTTGTCTTATATGACGGAGAGGCTTACATTAGTAAAGAGATGAGGGCTTACATTAGTTTTGAAGGAAGGATGCCAAGCATTGCTTCAGGACCAAAAGTAAGACTAGATGTAATCCAGCAGTGAAATCAGACTTCACGAGCTCTTTTTTGTAACAGCACAATACCACTTCTTTATGCACTGGGTAGTGAGCTTTTAAAGTGAGAACTTGGTGTCTGCTGTATATTAATATTCAAGGCTTTCCAGTTTAATCATAGAATACAATAGGTGAGTATGCAAAATATAAATATATGAGCGGAACTGTATGGTATTACTACTCTGTTTATGATGCTGAAGAGTCAAAAACCATGCTAAGCCATTCCGTTCTCTTGTAAACTATTTAAATTATTTATTGATATGTAAAGTTAACAGTTTTCTGTGTTTACTCCAGCTTGTGTTTTATCTGATATGAATGAGGCTCTTTGGACCTTGCATTTTTATCTAATTTTCTCAATGTTGGCAATAATTTTGCTGTTTCAATAACTGATCTTATTCACCTGCTGCTAAAAACACTTGTTGTGTTGAATTACATACCCTGCACAGATATTGTTGCAATTAGCAATTACAAAATATCACAACAGAAGTGTACAAAGGTTTAGAATCCAAATTTTTAACTGTATGTAATCATGTCCTAATTTGCTTAAGCATGTGCCAAGGAGTTTGGTTTATCGATCTGTGTGCGCAGACATACTAATTGCACATGTAAATTTGGAGCAATGTGATCTGAGCATAAACCAAAATTCTACGTATGTCCCCACGCCCAGCATGTCTGCCTGACTGGTTGACTGCCAGCCAGCCAGCCAGAAACGCTGGACCCATGGGCTTGGTGGAATTTAACCCAGCTGAACTCAATGGATGTCTTTTCTCAGTTAGAAAATGATGACCGACCATACATTTTTGAAGATGCTGAGTTCATGAATCATTTCCCTTCTGCAACCAACTATCTCCAAGGTAAGATTCAAATGATTTTTTGGGTACAGATTTACTTCCCTTCTCTTACCACACCTCTGCTAGTATTTCCAGGTGTGACAGATGTCCCCCATCACATGGCAAGAAAGCATCTGTGACACCGTGTAATTGTCTTCAGGATGTAGCCAGAAGAAATTAAATTTGAATTTAAACCAGTGTAGGGATAGATGGTTTCCAGGGAGGCCTCCTGGACCCACTGGAGTGTGTAGCTTCTCTGGCAGTGTAGCTGCATGTGGGTCACACAGCAGCAGCATCCGAGCATCCCGCTTCGTTAGTGGGAAACGGAGAGCTGTGCAGATGGGAGGCTCTGTGGGAAGTGCTGGCCTAAGCGAGGCAGGGCATAGGCTTGAGGAAATTGGTATGCTTGAATAGTGGTCCAAATTGTAAGGATATTTTTTTCCCTTTAGTATATGTAGCACATATAGAAATTACCCACAGTGGCATATCTGTTTTTTTAAGAAATAAAAAAGAAAAGAAAAAAAAAGAAAAGAAAAGAGGAAAAAAAAAAAGAAAGAATATAGACAGGGGAGAAAGACGGGAAACATTTATTGGTGCTGTTACCATCCGGTGTCTTGATACAATACCAAACAGTCAGTTACTGGGGATCAACAGCTATTTCTTCTTTTTTGGTTCTCCAGCAACTAGAATCTATTTTGATTTCTTGGTGTCCTTTCTAGTTATGCTGTATTACTCATAACTGCAGCGCAGTGGTAGCTGCCAATACAAATTTAGTCTTTTCTGTTTATTCTGTACTGTCCTGTCAAAGCAGATAAGTCTGCTTTGCATTAGAGCTCAAAAATTTAATTGTGGGAAAATGATGAGTCACTCCAGCTAAGGTAAACCAATGTCTGTGTCAGGGGACGTTCTTTTGATGTACGAAGCAATGAAACGACATTAGGGCCATGAGCCAAAATCACTAACTCTCACACAGAGGTGTCATTTACATTTCCCTGGGACAACAAGGCTTTTTGAACCAGAGATAAGATTGATTTCGGGTCAAGCGGGAAAAAAAAAAGAGAATAAAACAGGAAAAGGGAATCTTCCCAGCTTTATTAGCAATTCAAGCCACCTACTTGTGAACATCTAATGAAATTCTCTCAGGAGACTGCTCGGAATTGTTAGAGTATTTTCCTTTCTTATCCCTCTGAGGTACGGGGATCAGCGATGAAAGGATGGGATTGACCATCTCTAGGAACCAGAAACGCAACCAAGTTGAGAGGAGCTAGGCCAGTCCACAGTTTTGACAAGGTTTGTTAGAATTGCTCTACAACTGTCTTTGAAAGCCTTTTATTTCTCTTTTCAAGGATGGAAGTGTGGCAACCTATAGCTGATGTTACATATTTTCTGGCATCGTTCTCTATTGCAGAGCTGCATCTCTGAAATCCAATTCATTTCCAGAGTGTTACTCCATTCTGAGTACTACGTGTAACGTACCTTGGGAGTTCAGAGAGTGGGGCCTTCTGTGTGTCTGGTGGTGCTGTCTAAAGGAAGGACAGCTTGAAAAACCCAGCCAAGCTGCTCTCTGGTGCTACCTCAGGCAGATTTTGAATCTTTCCTAGATCGAATGTTACCATTATTGGTCCTTCCCTGACTATTGGAACTGTGGCTGTGAAGACCTAGTTTGTTTTGAGGACCTGTATTAAATGTATGTTTCTGAGCTTCATTTGCTTTCCTCTGCATCCATGTTGAAGCAGACCTTCTCAAGGACAATTGTAGCAAGTCACACAAAGACTAAATTAAGCATCTGCAGGATTTCCTTCTGATATGATAAAGTTTCAGCAGAACAAGTAGCAGAAATTGTGTAGAAATGCATAAGGAAATCCCATGAAGAACTGATAGAAATTAATTCAAATCCCTTTTTTCAGTATAACTCGGACAAGACATAATAGAGTCCACAGTTTACAAGTAAGAAGCAATAAGTGAGAAGTATATAACTAGTAGAACAACTCTCAATTAATTTACATTTTCTGCTACATCTTTATGGTGAAACTCAGCTGTGTGTTAATGGTCCTCAGAAGAATCTAGACAACACTGATGCTCTACTTATACTTCATATTAAGAGTAAAATTCACCCTATTGAAGAGGACAAGCTTAAGATCTATGCACCCACTTAGTACCACTTATCCCAATTTTCACTTAACAAGGGCATAAGTAGTGTATACGTCTGGATTGTCCTTCTGCACTAAAGTGAATTTTCTCCCTAGTAAATTAGATTGGTCTGATGTGTGCTTAAAAGGAAGAAAATCTTTGCTTTCATTAGGGGTTGTTCTGGGAAATTGCTGCTTGACCTATAACTTAAACAAAAATTTTCAGTTCTTCAAAACTGCTTTGACACTTATTCGTGGTATATTTACACGATTTACCATTTGATCAAACAGCAAAGTTGAAGTAATGGAGCCCATCAATCATGAAGGGGAATAAAGTTTTTGAGGGAGCTTCTTGTGCCTTTGCTTTTCACATCGTTCCTGTGGATGGATTTTTTAATGTATGTTTATTTTGATGTTTGAGTAAAATTGGTATAGAGTGGGTTGAGTAGCATCATAAGACCATAAGCATATCCCTCATCACAAAACACAGAATGGTGGAATGTACTTATATATTTAACTTACATGTAAGTGAGATAAACATAAACAGAATAATTTTGGAAGCCAAGAAGTCATGACAAAATTTAATTAAATGGAAGGTCTCGTCTGCATGCAGACCTGTGCGTATTTTTCTGTGCTCCGTGTGTCACTGATGACAGGTGAGACCCGCGGCGTGCGCATCTCTCTTGTTGCCTGCACAAGTCCTGCGATCGTACAAATTCGTACTCGCCCGCTCCCAGATGCAACTACACAGAGCCCTCTAGCTTTTGACTTCCAAATAGACAGCTAGTTGTATGCATACACATCAGGGCATGCAGAACACCTTCCTGCGGCCTCAAACGCATGTTTTTATTTGCAGGAACACAGGCTCTGCAAGATATTCCAGTCACAGTTAATGAAGTCCTTAATGAACTGATGGGCCTGTTTCTTATCTCACTTACGCCAGATTTAAACCTATGTAACTCCATTAACTTGTTGAGTTGATCCTAATTTTACATAAGTGTAAAAAAGATGAGAACCAGACGTTTTATGTTCTCATTATCTAAGAGAATACAAAGTATGAAGTTCTTAAAAACCTTTTTTCTGTTTTCTATCAGTTACAAAGAGACTTAAGTGCTCCCCCACCCTTGACCCTCCCCACTTTCCCTGCATACCAATTTCTGCAGCTACTTACTCTGTTTTCCAACAGTTAGGCAGATTGTGCAAGTTTTGATCTCATTGTGGTTTTGTAACTCCTGAAATGAGTTTTGTAAACTTTATTCCTAGTGAGCACATTCCTTCTCACATGAATCAAAACTATGCATTCCTCCTCCCTTCCCACAGAGCCCTATTCTAGCCGTTCAACCTTCTGCATAACATTCCTAGCTTTTCTCTGATGTAAAGAAATTACCAGTATGGAAACCAATCACAGAACATGAATGTAAAATTGTGGAACTGAAGGCAAAAGCTTTTTCCTACTTACAGTTTAACTTGGGTAACGTTTAATCTAGGCCTGTTGTTTTCAGCTGATTATGTTGAACTTTCTCTGTCTCCAGTAGTTTACCTTCCACGTGAACTCTGAATTGAAAGATCAGTTTTACCCTAAGGAGACACATTCTGTGTATGCAGAGAAAATGATTTCAGATATTTTGTTTAACTTTTACTGTGTTTTGATATTGCCCTGATACGACTTACAATATAGTAATGTACTGTATACTTCTGTCTCCATAGCCAAGTTCAAATGCCAGCGTGAACCTGATCTTCAGGAAATTCAAGGCAATGATTCTTGCGAGAAGCTCACGTATCGAGTACTTTTGCCAGCTCACTCTACCCAGACAAGACTGAATGACAGAAGTGGCCAGCAATACAACAGGAGCCCTAGTGAGACATCTGAAATCCTGAAAGCATGAATCTGAGCTGACCTACACCATGTTAGCACTGGAGTAATGCCTCTGACTTTGATGGAGTCACTCATAATTTACAGCTATGTAAGATCAAATATATAGCCCAGAGTACAGAAATGTTAACATGGATAGTCTCAGTCAGAGGAGGGATGCTTATTCTAATGGTACCTCCTGTCAGTCAAGTCATAGACTAGATGTCACTTAAGAGGACAATGGGTCACCCTTTTTCCTCTATTCTGAATATGATTAAAAATATAAAAATGAGAGTTAGAATGGAAAAATGAACTATTAGGAAAATAAATAGGAGGACTGAAAAGAGAAATCAGAAAGGAGAATGAAAGGCAAGCGCCCTAAACAGCCCCAAATCAATTACCTCGGGCTTAGCAGAGGGTGAGGTGGTTGTCTGAGCGGCTTGAAATGAACCGCATTACTCAGCTGTGTTGCAGTAGTCATTTCCTATTTCATTCTCCCAAGGCTTATGCAAGATTCCTCCAGAAAGTGCCAAGTTTCTGCCAAGGGAGGCAGTGAGAGCTCCAGGATCGCTCCGCAGCCAAAGCCAACGTGCGATGAGGGCAATCCCCCTCCAGGAGTCACATCTGGTGAAATCAGACCAAGTCAGTGAGAACAGAGCAATGGCCATCTCGTAAAGCCATGTCAGGTATGACTAAATAAACGCAGGGTTCAGACCACGTCTTTCAGTGTCTGAGCTGAAAGAAAAATGAATAGAATTCAGGAGGTGAAATGCTGAATAGGTGATTATTTCCCCTTTGTGTAGTCCTGTTGTACGCCTGACCCTTTCCATTTCTTGTAGCTGTGACCAAAGGTTAAAATCAAGGCTAATATCCCTTTTGTGCTAGCTCATGCATAAGAACAAATTACTTTTTTAATTTTTTCTGGAAAAGAAAAGAGGACCCAGGTCTACTGTTCATAAGGTAGAAGGCTTTTTTATACCTAATTGCAGGCCTAGTCTTAGACATGCTGAAAGCTCACATCAGTTTAAAGACACGTGAATTCCGCTCTCTGTCATAACCTTACGGTGCCATAAAGACCTGCATCTGCAGGTGACTGCTAACATGATGGGTTTCGGTTCTGAATTCCAAAGTGAGACGCCTCTGTTCAAGGACTGACTATTCAGAGATGCTCTTGGAGCCCTGCGATTGCTCCTGAAATCAGTGGGCACTTACTGTAAGCACCAGTGAAATACTGTCCTGGATCTCTCATACTGGAATTTTTAAAATTGGAGATACCTGAAAGTTACAGGACACTTCAAAAAAGGTAAGATGGAGATGACAGTTCTCTTTAAAGCACAGCAACATCTAAGTATGACAAATACTATAGTAGTGCTAATGCTGTTTGGCAATTTCCTGGAAGGTCTGTGGAGTGGAAATTCAGTTCGTTAACTGATGCTGATACCTCCAGAAGTTGTTTCAAATTGTTTTCCTGAAATAAGACTTGAACCCAGATGGCAGAGGTGAACCTGCCTCGCTAGCCTCCAAGAAGAGATGTTATAGGTTCAGAAACAACATTTATATTCCCAAATCTCAATCTCTCTCTCTCTTTTTTAAGCTTATTAAAATTAAAAGCATGACCTGCCACATCACATTACATCAAAACATGATGTAACTTCTTAATTTAAAAAAGAAGTTTTAATTTATGATGTTGTATTATGCCACAAAAAGCTTTTGTTTTCCCCAGAGAAACTATAAATTTTTTACAGCGACTGTTTATCCAGTATCTTTGGCAGACTGAAACAGTGAGCGTTGGCAAAAAGCAGATATTTAACAGCTACTGACGAACAGCTTATGAATCACCAGGCTTGAATCCTGGCACACATCTCCCTGTAGGTACCTTACTGAAATCACCCATCTTCCCTTTACCTCCTTCTAACTGCAGTAACATTGAGTAACTGGCTGATCCTGAACCACTAAACTTGATCTACTTTATCCTTTCAAGACTTTATATTTTTGGAGGAAAGCACTCATGCTGTAAAAGTGCCACTGCAATAACATTCCAGGAGCGGTCTCCAATATGAATTTCCCACTGATTCTGAACAGTCCAGGAAAATACTTTTCATTACAACAACATTTGGCATTTATATGTTTTTCATTTACAGATATAAAAGGGCTTTGCAAAATAGCTTTACCTCTACAGTTATATCGGTGGGGGAGCTGAGGCCCGAGCAATAGATGTCATTGGCAGAGCCAAGAATAAGCTGGTCCAGGTCTGCTCTGCTGGTCCATGTAGCTTCCGGGTGATGAATTCGTAATGTTTGGCTTATTGTTTTCCATGCTTCTGCGAGGCAAGCTGGACTACCCTAGGACATGAGGGGCTATACGTTTGGTGGCCTGAGTCTCTCACAGTCTGCTTACTTGCCTGGTGCAGTTTTTTGGGACTGCTCTGGCTGAAGTGAAGGAGGTTCAATGGAACTTGAGAACAAGGACTACTTGTCCGAACAAGGGTTTTCAAGACCTTGGTTTCTAAACAATTGCTTTATAGGGTGGACTGTGTACCATAAATCTGTAGCATAGGAGTATGGTCATATTGGCTTAACTGTCTTACTAAGACTGGACTTATTTCTCACACAACTGATAAAAGTCATAATGCTGTCAGTCCCTGGTATACTAGCTGTACTCAGCTTTTACTGCTTCCTAGTTCCATGATCCATAGTGCACATATGGGGTATAAAGCCTTCTTAAAATCATAGCCCCTTAACTAAAAGCTTTTTCTGGGAGACAGTGTGGTTTGAATTATATTGAGGACCCCAAACAGCAATTGCTCTTGGGCCACTGCCTTTGAAATAGATCTATTTTAGGTGGATATTCCTCTTCCGAAGGGGTACTTCTAACCCTATTTATGAGCCTCACTGCTCGTCCCAAATAACCTAACGGGGGAGTGAAAGCTCCCCAAGTACTTTCGATGTAAACGCACAACGATGATCTTCACCACATGCAATGTGGTGGGTGGAAAGGGGACAGGTTTTTTTCACCATTGTGTAGCTGTCACTTTGGGTGCCCTAGTGCGAACCAAACCACAAGGCTATGACCTGTTTTTCATGAAAATTCTGAAAGAGCGTCTATTCTATCTCAGTGTTGACTAGGGGAAAGTTCTAACTTCAAAACCTGTCCGTGGGTCAGGAAACCATTCCTGACGTCATTTCTAGTATCAAGCACCTTTTCCATTAGTGCCTTTTCCCCAAGTGACAGATTGGCGAATTAACCTGGATCGGTTTTATCGGAGATCAGATCTTCAGTATGGTTCCATAAGTGGTGTGCAAACAACTGCACCAGCAAAACTGTCAGAGCACTGAGTCTGAAATGAGCTGGGGGCCGCTTAAAATATGGTTGTCAACCCACACCTAAAATGTGCTTGCCACACTACAGCCTAAGAGAGGACACTTGGCCAGTGAGAGGAAGGGGAAGCGGTCTCAGGTGAAAATGCTGGATGACGCTGAGCTAAAAAACTCCAAACTCTCTTGCAAATATGGAATGAATTATCTTGACTGAATCTCCTCTTGACTTGACATAGGAGGTTTCAAGTTTTATGGCATCTTACATTATTGTTTAAATTTGTTTCAGGCAAGAAACATACTTTTTAAGGTCAGGAATACAGATTTGTTAGATGCTAAGACACCTGAAAAGCAAGAATACAGATTGTAGGATGAATATTTTACGGAGTAATTATTTAAATATATTCAAGTATGAACATCTTTAGATCCTAAATTTAGTATTCCTTAAAAACATAATCTTACAATAAAATCCATCCCACTCTCACATTGTTCGTAACATTCCAATTTTCTGTTTGAACTAGCTGTTTTGAAAAGTTGTGTCTTGGTTGTTTATTTAAAGTGCCCCACTGATATTTTTGCCCCAGACTTTAATTTCTGGCATAACACTTGCACATATGTTGAGGATGATATACGTCTGAAGTTCTCAAAACATGATAGCATACTACGGCTGGTGTGTGAACCGCTCAGATGTGATGTGCAGAGGCAGCTCCCTGTTTGCTGTACGGAGCCTCTGCCTAAGCTGTGGGTGAAGCGCCTGCCTGGGGCACACAGCAGCAATCCAGTGACTGCCGCGTCCTTCAGCAGCTCCACTCGGGAGCACTCTGTGCATTGAGCGTTCAGAGACCGGGAGCAACGTGGTCCCTGGAGAGATCTGACTTGAAAGAGACGACGACGAGTCAAGTAGTTGGGTGAGTAGTTAAGATGTAAGTAGTTGAGAGGTCTGGAGATGCTGCTGGAAGGAGGGAGTTTGTAGTAAGATACAGTAAAGGTGAGAAAGGAAGGGATGGACACGTGCCTTCATCCCTATATGTGGAAATTGCAATTGGGAATTAATAAAAAATTAGCAGGCGGTAGCAGTTGCTGTTGCAAACTCCTGAGCAAAGTGAATTTGGGGAATCTCGTTGTTGTAACAGAGATAAGAAATCCGTTGGCTTCCCTGAAGTGCTGGATTGTAATTTTCACATTTTCGGTTAGGTTCTCCAAATCCGCACACCAAGGTGAGCGCAAATTTTAGGGTTCAACTATTTTGTTTAGGCACCATAAACAACTGGATCTCAGAGTTTTGTGTCTGATTATACCTCTCGTACCTCTGAGCTTTATGTCTCATTATACAGACAAAACGGGCACCTGCAGAAATGTGAGCCTGCCTGCATCTGGCTGAAAACAACACGGCTCAAATTTAACCGCACCTGCCCTATTTAAAATCAGCGGTAAATGCTGATTACATTGAAATAGAGATAGCCTCCATTATGTTATATAAAGATATCATAGAATGACACAAAGATCTTTTGTTATTCGTGGTATCGCCAAGCCTAATAAACGTCTTCAGTTTCACATTTGAGTAGGGGCACCTTATTATCAAGTATTGGCCATGATTTACTTGTTGATGACCTTCTCTGGCCACCTGTCTTCCTGCGTGGTCCTTGGTGTGTCCCATCTGAACCTTACCTTGCTCGACTGTATCCAAGATTCTTACTCTGGATCTTCTGCTCTGCTAACCCAGTGGAATGACGTACAATGAAGGCAAGAACTGAACTTCCTCTATATGCATCATACACGCTTCCTACTTTATATTGCGGCCAGTTGGACACAAGCAGATGCAGTAGAAAGCTTTAGTCTGTCACATGGCTGTTGTCTCAGAAGAACTTTATAAAACACTTCCAGAGCCTTTCCAGGTTTAAAATACAATACCGTGAAATCATAGGAATAGTGACAGCACAGAATAGGAGGGTCTAAAGAATAGGTCTGTCAGAGCGGGCGCATTTCAGCTTATCCAGACACAAGACAGAGAAGCTTGTAACTCATTAGGACAGTGCTGAACACACAAACGACCGCACACACAGCTAGGGCTGCCTTAAGTATATCGGCACAGAGGCACTACCGCAGTGCAATCATGGCAGGATCGAATATATACATGCACAGACCCTGCTGCTTTTACCCCTCGCCCTCCTGGCTGAGGGTGTTTGTGCTGGCAGGTGATGGTGCCACCCACTGACAGTGAAGCTAGAAGAACCTGACCCACAAAACTCAATACATTCTGCTTTGCGTCTGGCGGTTTCAAAACTAGATGTCTGGACACGACAAGGAGCAAAGGGCTATGAACTCTTGGAAACAGCAGTTGTGTGGAACTCATTGCACACTGTTTTCCTAAGTGATATATGAGATCTATAAGGTGTTAAAGGGAATTTAGTCTCCTTAGGTGTCCTCACTGCATCACTTTCAAGCAGGGTGTGCAAAGATGATGGGGATGGTGGAAGGGAGTCCAAAACTTTCGTACCCTTGGTATTACCTGATGTCTTTCTTGCCAGTAAGCCTACCTAATTTGTGAAAATCCAGCAGGCATTACATCCTTCGCAGCAAGCATTATACGTGTATTCTTATATTTGCCATTGTTAAACATAATGTTGGAGCCAGAGAATGATCACATATACTGTATTTGGACCTAGGTCTAGCTTCGGTATCCCCAGTTTTCTGGAACACTGAGTAGTAGGTAGGAATCGCAGAAGCAATTCTAGTCTCAGCCCTGCAGGGTGTTAACCAAAGGTGTCCATTTGGACCCTTGGCTTATTTTTCCAGTGTGCTTCCCTGTTATCATACCCTCCATTAATCCAAACTGAATCTTCCCTAACGAAAAGGCCCTTTCTCATCAAGATTAAAAGCAGAATACTTTAAGTAATTTAGAATACAAATGTGCAATGAAATATCAGCCTGGGTGATGTTATGAGAAGGAAGAGTGTACAGTGTGTTTTATGTGCTTTTAGCTGTTCTACCCTACACTGCAACATGTGCACCCACTCTTGTAACCTCTACTGCTGTGCAAAGATGATCTGTCATTTCTACTACATATATATATATATTTATACTGAGGCAGCTTTGAATCCTTACTGCCCTCTAGAGAAATTCTGCTAGAAAAGCTCAAACTGACAGAGTCAGCAAAAAATAATTGCAGTCCTAATCTTAACTACACCAGCTGCGTGCAGTGTCGGTGACAAGATCTGTAGAAACAGAAATGCACTTAAAGGACCCTTCTTCTCGAGCCTCTCACTATCCCTTGGAGTTGTGGCCAGACTCAAACACACCCATCCCATTCACTGCATAGGAAAGCTCAGCAAAAAACTGAGTTTCCATTATCCGTGGGTTTAAGCAAAAAAGAAATGAAAAGATTTTTTGTAAGGAAATTACAAGTGCAGAAGCTGCCTTATATTCACATCACCAGCATGTGATGCTTAAATTATTTAAACTACACATCTGTAACGACAGGCTTTTACTTTGTCATTCTCAGACTTCTATCTCATATTAAACGTGCAAGCCCGATGGTGGGGGATGAAACTGGCTGTGCCTGCGCGCAGAGGCCTGGACCTGAGCTCCAAGGCTGCCCAGGGCTCGAGCTGCTCCTCTGGAAGAGGCTGAACTCCTGCGTGGGCAAGTGAGCTCTTAGAGGTATAACTGACCGCTCGCACCATTCATTGCTGAAACTCCAAGAGTATTTTTTGACAAAACGTATTTGTATAATTCTGTAAAATCCAAGTATCAGAAGACATGGCAAAAAGTATGCGTTTTCCAGTGCCGTGGGAGTATTATGTCATGGGGCTGGGCCAACACAGAGAAAACAGCGATTGCAATGTTAGCAGTGAATGATAGCGCAGTGCATTCAGCAAACTGAGATCCTATTTTTACACTGACAAAAAAGAGAAAAAATGTAAAATGTGTGCCTGTGTGTATATTTTTTTTTGCAAAACAGCTGAATCCCACTATCCTGCAGAATCTTACTCATTTAACAGGCTGTCAGTGCAAGTCCCTTTACATAGCTCTGCCTTTTCATGCCTAATGGGGTTTGCCCTGAACCAGACAAAGCCTATTAAACATGGCAGAGAAACAGATGACAGGAGAGGCTCCTGGAAGCAGTGTTGACTGCCCTCTAACGGCACGTGTGCCATGAGCGCCCACCTGAGCTCCCCAGGGACTCCTGCCAGGATGCCAGCAGATGCGTTGTCCCAGGGTGCCTTGTATGCCCTGCAGGAGAAGCGCTCACACCCTGAGCAAAAAATGAAAATTTGGTATTGTGCATTCAGTTTTTCAGACGGCGGCGGCAGGACAGAGGTAGCCAGCGCGATCCAAAAGCACCATCAGCACAGAGGGGAAGACGTGCAGTCGATGGAGCCACCGAACTGAAGGGCTGGCTTTCTTGGGGACAAAAATGTGTTCAGTGTGTGAGTACCAAGCGCTGTGCCTTGCAGCTATCTGTCAGCCGAAAACTATAAATATTGAATAGCGTCAGCATTTCATTTCCTTTGATTCTAGGGGGGAAATTCAGAAGGTTTGTGGGTTCAGATTGAGTTAAAACTCCTAGCTCTGAATGTGTGCTGAGTCAGAATTTTATAACCGTTTATCTGATTTGAGTGTGTGCAAATACCAGAGCACGTAGCGATGAGTTGGGCACTTAGTCTGCAAGCCTACCGAATAACGGTGAAACTGTATATATAAAAGAAAATAACCCTCTAAGCCAAGAGTGCAAAGTTGGAATTGTCACACAGAGACAAAAAATAGCAATTATTATTACTGTTGTTTTGTTACAATAGTAGTAAGGGATTCAGTGCACCCCTCTCTACAGCCAGATTCTCTTATATTCCAAATAAATAAGGGCTGAAAAGGAAATTAAGGTTTCAGCAATGACTTACTCTGGCCAGCCTCTAAGCAGCCCAGGAACAGTGCTTCAAACCGAACCCAGATCTTTTGAATCTCAGACTCTTCCCTCATTCCCTGAACCTTTGATGTCCTTTCATGTTCTCTGTTACTTACAAGATTTTGCTCACCATATTGTTTAAAATCTCCACTTGAATCAGGGAGTAAAGAGACAGCATAAATTTTATTGGCTTCTAGAAAAAAATTATACAAACTCTTCTGAAACTTGAAAAGGGTTCTGCTCAGTTTGAGGCAAAGTTGCAGAGTTTTACTTTATCTGAACCATATCTTATTCCATAAATTTCTTTATTGTCATTTCTATTGATTCTTTCACCTCTTCTCCATTGAGTAATCTGGAGGTCTGCAAAGGATGAACTGAGGCTTTGAGCTAACAGATAACTTTGGTTATTTAGGCATTTTTGTCTATTTTTCCAGTATGTTTACTCTGAGGAAAAGGTTCGTTTGCTCCCTGAATAGTGACCGTCATTCCGATTTTGTTATCACTGCTTAAAAATCATTTCTGAAGATCCCACACGTGTTTTCCCCAGTGCATTGATGATTTGTGGGTAAGTATTGATACAGAGATCAAATAAACACTAGTTCAAAAAGCGAAATTACCATTCCAAGAGAGTGTCCTGCTTCTATCAATTTAGTACGCTCTGATTTAAGATATTCTCCAGGGCAGCACTCACCTGCACGTGCATGAGTTTTAGTGGTGCCCGTGGGAATGGACCAGCGCCGTCTGGTTCCACTTAAGAAGGAAGTCCGTGTCTGGGGGAGGAGGAGGACACGCTACCTCTGTGTCTTCACCACTGGAAATGGCAGAAATGCGTTCCCAAACATTGATTTTTTTCAAATTATTCACCTCCATGTTGGCCAGTGCAAGGATGGAAAGGGAGATTGTAACAGTTGGTGGTTGCTGCTGAAATAAATGTGATGAGGGAGGACTGCCTACCTCCCACCTCTCTGACACCAGCGCATGCTCATGGACAGAGTTATTTGCAAGGAACTTAGCACTGTGGTCTCCTGGATGCATTAGCACACCTCTTAGCCTGCTGAGAGGGGAATAACAGCGCCAGATTTCTGCTTGACCTGGCAACAAAATCAGAAACAAATCTTTTTTCTTTTCTGAAGCTGAGAAAGCGTCTGGTTGGCAGCGTCTCC
The DNA here is from genome assembly GCF_028500815.1 of Rissa tridactyla. Classification (NCBI taxonomy): domain Eukaryota; kingdom Metazoa; phylum Chordata; class Aves; order Charadriiformes; family Laridae; genus Rissa; species Rissa tridactyla. Next base: position 8,303,526 of record NC_071477.1, read on the forward strand.
TTTCTTCTCCCAAGGTCCAGAGAGGGCAGCGAGCTTTACAAAGAAGCTAAATGAGTGAATGGACAGTGGTTGTCTCACCACAATGTAACCATCAGAACAGGAACAGAGAAGACAAAGGTCTCACACTTGCTGTGCCGGAAGAAATACTCCAAATATTCTGATTTCTAGTTAATTTTGCTCTCTCTCTATGTGCTCTGGGGAAGGAGAACCTACAACGGATGAGGTTTAACAAACAACCAACATCATGGAAGCATTTGAACTCACATCTCTGTTGCTGATGAGTGTCTTCCCTACCTTTGGTTCTGAGGTTTATTTCAAAACCGACACATTTCTACACAATCAATTGGTTTAAATAATCACCGATTTCCAGTTAAAACTTGTTCAGGAAAAAAAATATCCGGATAGCTCTATTAGTTGAGGTAATCCTGCACTGCTAGTGATGTATGTTAGAAAAGTCCTGCTCAGCTCATTAAGAGAACAGACTATCCACAGAGGAGCTTTGCTTTGGACCCCTCAGTGTTAGCAAATTGTTGGCAAATCAGATACCCTTTCTGTGGCAATTCTCACTGACCTTCAGACACCAGGGCACTCTTCCACTGGTTTCCCAGCATGAATGAATTTCTGATGAATCTCATCCCTGGCCTGTCTCAAACAAATGTTTGCATTTATGTCAGATATGGAGTAAATTGGATACTTCAGGGTGGACTCCAACACTGGCAAATTTTCTTCAGGACAGTTGTCAGTTGCATTACTCAAAACAGCTTAACAGTGTCTGACTTCTTGCACAAAAATGTAACGTGCTGATAATATCCAGTCCCTTTCTTCTATATCTTCGTCTTTCCCCATTATTATAATTCTGTCCTCTAGCTTTTTCCTCTGCTGAGCTTTCAGAGACCTTCCTAATCAACATTAGACACAGTGGGAAAATGGGTGGCCCCGGCGTGGGTAAAAGGCTGTGCTGTAATTTGAGGGGCTCTACAATCATCTTCATGAGTGACGGTACAACCCAAGCAGCAAACACAGCTCGCTCACCCTGGGGAAAAACTATTTGATTTTAGATATAAATGTATTTATATTTATGTGCATATGCTTGTATGTGTCAAATATTAATTTCTTTTATTCTAATTTTCTCTCATTTGCATCTGTCCCTGTGCCTCATCATGCTGGGGTGGGATGGCTTTGCACGAGCATTGCCTTTGAGGTGGCACAGAGCAACACAGAGCAACTGTGTCTCCAAAAGGCCCAGTTCTCACTCTGTTCCTCCCTGTCCCAGGACACCTGGACTGGGCTGGTGTGACACCGTCACCCCACGTGCCAGCCAGTCGGCGCTGTAAAGTATTTGGATAGACATTTACATCTGTCTGTTCTCTGTAAAGCACTTGGGCAGATCAGAGTCAGCCCCCGATGCGGATGGTGCCCTGCGCCCCGAGCGTGCCAGGCAGGACGCTCATGCCGAGGCGCGTTAAAGCCCGGGCAGACACGCACAAGGCGGTTTCCTGCAAGAACCTCCGACAGATGAGAGCAAACCTGGGGGCACACCCTCATCCAGGCAAGGATCCAAGACCATGATCCCATAGAGAGTCTGTCCAAGCCCAGGCATTAGATGTGACACAAAGCACTTCAGATTACTAGCCCCTATAATTTGTAACTCTTATAACAAATCTCCCCATTCCTTTTGATCTGTATATGAGGTCCTTTACGTCCTTAACAGGGGGAAAAATCACCTTGCCTCCCTCAATGCTATACTAGAGGCCACCAGGTTAATTCCATGCTATATGCACGGATAAAATGGAGGATAAGAAGAAAGAGTAGGTCATACAGTGGCAAAGGTTGAGAAGCTCTGCTTTAAACGCTTTATGGGAAATTGTAAAACTTCTAAACAATTTAATAGATTAACTTCCCCTTTCAGTGGCATCAGTAAAACTGAATTATCATCCTCACTTTTAACTGATGCCTAGACCCAATACTCATCCATCAGGGATCATTTAGCGATAAAGCAATCAATCCTGCCATGGTGCAGAGGGGACAAACTATGCAAGATACCATCACCAAATATCCTTTCCACCCCAAAGCATTCTGTGAGTCTTTGTCAATGAAAGTGCATTTGTCTAGTCTTATCTGCTGCAGTATATGTGGAATACAAAGGAAGAAAGTAAAATATGCATTTGATGTACATGTGCAGATGCCAGACGTATTATCAACCCAAGGAAGACTGTCTTTTTTCCAGGAACTGAACACAGCACCTGATAACCAACCACTGCACCACCACCTCGGGTACCAAGTTAATAGAAATGAAAGCAAACATTAAACTGTCCTAAATAATGCCACGACGTACGAAGGATTTGAGAGAACAATAAGAGCTAATGTTGAAAAAATGTGTTTCTGTCGTATCCTTCTGTGACTTAAGCCAGAATCTCTAAAATACTGGTCATCTTTATCATCAGAGCGTGCAAAATACATTTGCCTTTTATATTCCTGCTTTGACTCCTCACCAGTAATAGTTTTGCTTTCGATGTTTGTTTATACAATATATTAAAGTTTTATATGTGTACTAAGAAGATTACAGATCAAAAAGAACCAGAAAAAGTTACAAAACTTTCATAATTATTTTGATCTGCAATTGGATTTTATTAAGGTATGTATAATGGTGGTGCCCGGGGACAGGACAAGAGGTAACGGGCACAAACTTGAGCATAGGAAGTTCCACCTAAACATGAGGAGGATCTTCTTTGCTTTGAGGGTGGCAGAGCCCTGGCACAGGCTGCCCAGAGAGGTGGTGGAGTCTCTGTCTCCGGAGACATTCAAAACCCGCCTGGACGCGTTCCTGTGCCACCTGCTCTGGGTGACCCTGCTCTGGCAGGGGGTTGGACTGGGTGATCTCCAGAGGTCCCTGCCAACCCTATGATGCTATGATTCTATGATAACGTGCACAACTTTCATTTGAAGAAATAACTTAAAATTCTTTTTTTTCTGAAAATATCCCCACTTTAGGTAAGATATTGTCCATTTCCACTACAAAACAGGTAGATTTTTAGTAAAAGGAAATCACGTTTGAAGGAAACATGTAATAATTTGTTTGCTAAAACAGACAGAAATGTTTGCTTTTCCTGGTAATTGTAATAATGTTTCTATATTATTTGACCGTAAGGCAAAAAATCATAAGAAGTCTATTTCTGGCAGTTACGAACTTTACTAAGACCGAACTCCTGGAATGTTTTGTGAATGATAACGTGGCTGCTGGAGCAAAAGGAAACCTTTCCCTACTGCAGCCCTAAGAGTTGGGATTTTCATCAACAAACAGATTCAGGCTAAATTAAGAGGTTCAGCGTAGCAGAGTTCTTCAAAGGCTTTGTAGTTGTTCAACTCCAATTAAAAGTCAATTGGATTGGACACTTAATTCCCATTTGTGTCTATGAAAATCTTTCTTCTATAATGTACCGTGATACAATTCTAGGATAAAAAAAGTAGGTGCACAGAAATGTATAAAGAATGCCATGCATATACTTATTTTGAGGAGTAAAGAAAATAACAGCTATTGTATCAAATGAATAGTATTTACAATATTTAACAAAGAATATCTACATAGCAGTACACAAATACCCAGATAATAACAAATTAAGATTTTAATATCTGTATTTATGTATGTGATCTATCACCCAAGAAGTTGTACGATTTTGATGTCCAGAAAATAGGTTTAATCTTGTGTGCCAAAGGAAGCTATAAGCAGCTCGTGGAGGATAGACGGTACGATACAGACCTGCTGGTGACACATAACGGAGTATCTTTTTAAGGGAATTAACAGGGGCAGCAACTGTAGTGGGGCTCAGAAGTGATGACAATAGAAAATTCTTCAGGGAAGACAGTCTGACTCTGCAAAAAGTTACTGACATATGTAGGACAGGAGAAACAGCCCAAGAGCAAATACAAATCCTATCTGAAGATCATGTGGTGAAATGTATCAGAAGGAATTACGGGAGATGAAAATGCAAAGGTAAAACGTAAGGCAGAATTGTATGCCGCCTGCTGCAGAGAAAACGGATACATCGCAAAAGTCTGGTCTGGAAGAAGCCAACAATGTCAGAATTAGAGGAGACACTGGAAGGGTCAAAACCTGATATTCGTTGTCAAATACTTTTGAATTTATATGTGAGTCAGGTTCAAGTGACCAGACCAAAACCCACCCTGGAGGATTTTGATTTTGAGAGAGATTCCCAAGTGGAAGGACTTTATTTCTTGCTTCTGATTCGGATGGGAGTGAAAGCTCCCAGCAGCAGCCACTCCCTGCAAGCTCCTGTCATTTGGGGCTGAAATACTGTCAGAAATGTTCTCGAACTTTCCATTTCAACTCATGTTGAGCACACCAAGCTGCCAGTTTGTGCACGTAAAGCAGATTACAGCAATCCTAATACACACTTCAGGATTGTAAAGCAGTTAAAATATCTGGCGTCCGCTTCTAGTTCTCTGACCATCCTTCTCTGCTGAGTAGATTTGGTGTTATCTACCGTGTCCACCAAAGAGCTGCTAATAGGAAGCAACCCACCAGGAGCCCCCATCCTGCCTGTGGTCGTGCAAAGTTCCTGGCGGTTACTTCTTCGGTGGTTTTGAGTGGTTTTATTGAACCTGCAGATAAACCCTCTTTAAAGAGACTGCCTGGGCTCTGAGAGCAGAACAGTAATTATAAGGAAAATGAATTGCATCCTTGAGGTGTGACCCTGTTGAGCACCATTTGGTCAGCAGCGCTTTCGGATACTAACAGCACAGACAAGAAGTCAGCCCCGCTGGCTGAACAATTATTCCTGCAAGCTGGAAATCTAGTTTTATCCAGGTGGCGTTAAGCAAGAAAAAGCTCCTGCTATCAGTATGCTGATCGCTCATTTTATAGAGGACGGTAACCAGCACTTCTCTGCAGAGCAAATACGAGAAGCATTTCTTAGTGCTGCTAACCAGTCGCTGGCTGATATGGATTTCTGCCAGGAATTTGCAAACGACGTAAAGCAAGCTGAAGAAAGAGAAACTTGCTCAGTAACATAAAATACGGCACAATACGCACACACTCTCTGCATGGACAAACAGGAGGGCACAGAACGACAAGCAAATAAGAGAAAGCCTCACAATTAACACAAACGTGGCAAAAAGAAGCATTCTGAGATGAGGAAAAGGATTTCTCCAGAAAAGCAGGTGTGAACTGAAAGGTTCCCCATTTTCCTGGGTTGCAGGCACCCGTTCGTTACCTGGGTGCAGCCTGGGTGCTCGCCCAAGGCAAAGCAAACGTAGTTTTGGGTCCTGTGGAGCTCAGGGCCCGTCCCCGTTGCGCAGGGGATTGCACTTCATCCAGAAAGAGCAAGGCAGGAGGAACGTGAAGAGAAGGCACGGAGCCCACAGGGAACCCGCAGCAGCCTCCTGCAGCTCCTGGGCTTGTTCCTGCTCAAGGCAGACCTGTGTGGCAAACACCCGGCTTACACCCAGCCTGTTGGAACTGCTGCGGTCACCAAAGCGTGAGCGGTATCTACATGCATAGGCTGTCGTAAAATCTTACTCTAATACATCTTTCTCCAGGCATCTTGTTTCTTAAATAGTCCCCCTGGCCCCTGTGGAAACCTTCCTGAGATCGACTTTTCAGTATTTTTAACAGTATTAGAAGTGACTTCTTGCCTCTGTGCATACAAATGATTGTAACTATCACTGTTTATCACTGTGACAGATATGTACACTAATTACATATTCTTTTATACATCCAACCAAATCCCAACTCTTTTGAAAATCAGAGATTATGCTCAACTCCTCAAGATGGGTTCTTCCTCTCGGAGAACACTTTCAGAGCACTCTGTATCCTACCGCATGGAAACGATGATGCTAAGGGTGCAAACAAATCACCGTTGGTCAAGGAAGCCATAATAAAACAAGCTTTTGAAGCATAGTGATTTCTAAACATGAAGTGAGACTGTGGACCGTGTTTTTACAACTAAGCAAAAGAAACAGTGGGCAGAAGACGACGTGTCTGTGCCTTCCACGCTAATGATTTTTGTGCTGTGTTAAGAGAGTTAAAAATGCAGGGGGCTGCCTGCGCAGCTCGATGCCCAGGACTTCGGCTCCTCGGGACCAGGCAGGCGACCTCAAGGACGAAGTGCCCAGCAGGTGCTGCACCACTGGCTCGGAGCGTGCCCCCACTCGCCCATGCTTGTGGGCAACCTGCAGCCTGTATTCCCCACACACGCTCTGGCAGCAGAAGCCAAGAAGGATGAGAATGATTAAAAACCTTCCAGGAGAAGCACTTGGCTGGCATTTCTCCGTGCCATGCAAGTTTGGGCACTTGGGACTTCATGCGCTTCACAAGAAAGCAATGGAGGGGTCCTCACCGGGTGCTCCAGATGCTCAAAGGGTTCAAGTTCCCACCATAAAATTCTGCAAGGCACTCTCGTTCCTCGGGTAGCCCTGGGAACTGATCAACAAATATTAATAGAGCTAAGACTTAGGTGCAAATTCTCAAAACACCTTAGGGCCAGCTTCTATATGTGTATTACTCACAACCAACTCGAGATTTCCATAAGTACTTTGTTTCTATTTAATTAAATAAGTAAGAGCCAGCTTTTTCAAAGTGCTTCGTAGGTCCCACCCCCCTGTGATACCATGGCTGAGCTCTTCTGGGAACCTGGCTGCAAGGGCGTGTGTTGAGCACTTGGAAAATCTAGCTCATGCAGATCTGGCAGGCTGGTTTGGAAATAATATCTGGAAATCCACTTGCAACATTTGTAATAACTATCCATTTGCATATACAAAAGCTGACTTTTGGCATGAATATAATTTTCTTATACCTTTCCTTTGAAAATCTGATCCAGACTGTCTAGACAAGTCAAAACTCTCATTTGTGCTTAATATTTTATAATTTATTATTTTGCTTTCCTTTCTGATTAATTTGGAAACGTCCCTTAGCAAAGACGTAGTGATAGGAGGATATAGTTTTATAGTCTGCTCATACAATCCCCCTGCTCTGGTCATACGTACCCTTGAAGTTTGCTCTAAAGCTTACACACATAAGCCCAGCCTCATAAATCTAATTCTACCTACTGGCGTGCACTTTCAGACACCCACAGTTCATCCAAACACACACTTATGCATTTGCTTTATATTTCTTCCTGTAATTTTTTTTTTTTTTTTTACAATAGTAGCATTGTAAATGTTTAAGCAGGTGAACATTGTAGAGCTAAAAAACATTTAAACGTGCCATGTATTTGCTAAGCAAAGCTACCATGGCAAGCCACTGAGACACCTTTAAAAGGGTCTGCCTCTCTCTTTCTCTCTCTCTTTCCGACTCAAAATACAGCTTTTACAAATATGACATCTTAAAATTAAAATGTTTGTTCTGAAAGTAATAGCCAAGATCATAGAATATTTATGTGATCATTAATATTTGAATTTTGAATAATGCATACTTATATATTTCCACAAAAGAATGCACCGCGTGTTTTATACCAAAGTCGTATTATTTTCCCTGTAACAAGTAGAGAAGAAGCTTTATTTGCATTACTCACTTGCAGGTATATAATATCAGATTACACCGTTAATTCTCTTTGTTTCCTGGAAATATCTGTGTCAGGCTTTTTTACTTTGCATACATAGGAGTCCATATTCATAACAGTCTATTTTAAATGCAGAAAAGTTCTGTGCACTTAGCTGTTAATTTTGAAACAGCTTCTCTCTTAATTCATTCCGTTTCACTCGTTACTAATTGTAGCTGCTTCTTACCAAAAGTTTTGTCTCTAGGAAATGTAAGCCACATCCTACCACTTCATCAGTAACGGTATAGCTGTGTGCAAGGACACGCAGCTGCATATCAAATAGCACTTCCATGCTCTGCCATTCACCATCACTCTTCAGGATGCTGATGAATGTGCTGACAGACAAAGGCTAATTGGCAGACCGTACGGAGTCAGTTTTTGATGACACAGGAGAAATAATAGGAGACGGAGCAGGTAACAAAGAAAGTTTAGAGGGAATAATACCAGAGATGCAGACAGAGAGGGTTTCATGCGAGGAGAGCTCGCAGCCTGAAATACAGCAGGAGGGAACCGAAGAACCCAGGAGATGCACAAAAGCATGAAAGAGGGAAAAGGTAAAGGGGAGCCAACCCTGTACTTACTGCTGTTACCACGCAGAAAACGGCTCTGATGGGAAACCACGTTTGGGATGGCACTTTCAAAGCCGTGATCCGATTCACTGAAACGTTTGCTGAGGGCTCACGAACCTGCCAAGCAAATGTGAACCCATTTTCATAAGAGCCCGGACCTGATATGTTTTGTATTTCAAATTGTGGGCTCGGCATGCAGCAATTTCACCTGATTTTCCCCTCGAGACTTGGGTGCAGACACAGTCATTGCGAATGCAAACATTCATTAAAATATTTTGCTGGACGTTCATCGGCAAGCATCGTTACAGTACGTGATTTATGACCACCAATATGTTCACGGTTTTTTGTGAGGCTAACTGTGAACGGACAATTCTGAGCGTGAGGACACGGAGTTAATTTGAACACAGCCCAGGTTTTACACTCGTTCCTGCTGTCTCTTGCTGTGGATTTCTATAGCACCCAGTCATAGAAGGGCTGATCAGATCTTTGAGCACAATTGTAAAACTTAAAACTTGGAGAAGGGATTTTATGTGAAAACCACCTGAGAAAGATGATGCGAAGTAAAACAAATCCACTAAATTGTCCACAGACAGTTCTTCTTTAATTGCAACTGATTGGTAAAGGATTTCCTATACTTAACTCTGTAATTAAAAGAAGATTGACAACCTCTAGTGCACTCTTCCATTAGAATTCTTGTGTGTATTTCCAAAGTTGAATTTTGAGGCTTAGAACATGCCTTTGAAATATTGGCTAACGCAAATCACCTCTTATCCACTATTCTCAGTAAAAGCGCACAAGTTGAGGATATGGACCCGTGTTTCGAAATTATCTGCGTAAGTGCCTATTAGCAGAAACGTGGGGAGGGCATCCACGCTCGGCCAACTAATGGATGTAAGTGACTGAAGAAGAACATGTGCATTTAAATCGGTTGCGCCTGCAGCTGAAATCTTTTGCCTCCGATTGTAAAGGGAGCCAGGGTGCTTGGCATCTTCTTCCCCAGCATAATCCCATTGAGCCAAACAGACTGTGGCCAGACAAAGCGTCTCCATCGCTGACTGGGAGCTTCCATCAAGGACTTAGACATCTCCCTGATCTAAACTCCAGTTGTAAATAATTGCAGGTGAAATATGCACCCATAATTATTGTTTTCCTCACAAAAAATGTTGGCATTTGATCCTTTCCTCTTGCTTGTTTTTATTATAAAGCACAAACATGAAAAATATACCGTCACACTCTGCACTGTGCACAGGGACATTTTACCCTTTAAGCCTCCAAAGAAATATCAGGCCCAAGCAAATGACCTAATTACTGCGTCTCCATTCAGTGTGTCCCAGGTCAGTGTGCAGATATATGCATAAAGGCAATGGCAGCTTTGGGAAATAATCTTCTTGATTATAAACCAGCCATATACGTGTTCTCCTGTGTGTAAATATGTGCCACTCGCCAAATACAGCCACACGGTATTGCTGAAGAGGTATCAAAATGCATGGGGGATATATGTATGTTTAAGGAGGATTTTTAAAGCTATTTCTCTCCTAAATCACACACAACGTAAGTCAGTGGGAGTGAGCCTTTTAAAATCTGACCTTTGCATCATGCATAATGTCTTTAAGTTAGGTATTTTTCTCAGTAACGTACTCCAGAGGAGGCTGGATAACACTCTCTGGTAAATGTAACAAATATAATCCATGCATTTACTTTTATTTTTCCATGGTCCATAATTTTGGGTGTTATTATTCAAAAATGTGCATTTACTACCGCATTGAGGTAACGAAGAAGATGTGTCTTTTTCATCTTCTCTTGGCATACGAATCAGATTTCTAAAAATTCACTGTAGTAATCACAAAACGCTGCTGCAAAGAATTACTTGATAAAACCTTTTGAGATTTCAGCCTACCTTGTCCCTTTGTTTCATAACTAGGAGGAGTATAATGAATGCAAAAACTCGGTGAATAGAGCTCAGCAGGGCCTACTTTTTTCTCATGACTCCTGTGATTATAATAATTTGATTTTATAGGTGTCTATCCTAAGACCCCAGCTAGGGAGCAATCTTTACTGAGTCATGAACTTTCACATCATTAAATCTCTCTGCATTTATTTTAAACATATCAAAAGTGTCAAATAACTTTAGATCTACTAAATTTTATTTGCGTTTGGGTAAAATGAAGTTTAGCCACTTGGGAACGTAAATGAAGTAGTTTCCTGAGCACCGGGAAGGCGGTCGGGCTCTGGAGCCTGCGTGATTGCAGCCGTGCGGCAGAGCAGCACATCTCCTCTACGGGCCAGGACACATGTTTACAAGGACGGGAATCTGAGTAATTTCCTACCAGTCTGAAGGGAATATTAAACTCTTCTGTCAGTGGGATGTATATTATTTATGTTCCTTTTTTTATTGTTGTTGTTGTTGTTGATTTCAAAAAATATTTCTTTGTTGGTTCAACGCTGACTCCCGATAGAAAGTGATGAAATGCCCAATATGTTAAAAAACCTTATCACTAAATCAGAAGCAGAACTATAAATTTTGGCTTTTGAAACTGAACTGACTGTTGAGGATCATTTTGCTCCTGAAATATTACAGCAGTGATCAATTTGCTGTAAAATTAAGCAGTTTAGCTCTGCAATCTATAGATGGAAAACATGTTGTTCTTGAGCAAAGTTTATGCCCTGCCCAAGGGATAAATTAAATTTTATGGGTAAGACATGCATTATTATATGCTTATCTGTTTAACATATCATTCTTTTCCACATCAGTATTATAAATATTTTTAATCATACATTTGATCTCTTGTGCATATAGTGATATGGTAATTCCCCCTGCCCCCCTCAAAAAATACGACCAAACACAGTTAATTCATCACAGAACAGGGGAGAATATTCTAATCTTCCTAAGAAATATACCGAAGATTGAAGCAGGGGCGCTTAAAATTGGGGCTATTCTGCAATCATTCAGTGGAATAAAATTTTCCTGAAGGAAGGGGTGGAGCTATGTTACACATTTTTATTACAGTTGTTATTATTGAATATTGATATTATAAGTCTCTAATCAAAACTAGGGGCTGCAGTCTAAGACAATTCAGTTATAAAAGTTAGGAAAAGCAGACAAATGTATTAATTTAATAAATTTGTTACTGGTTTTATAGATTTCTGCTGATTTTCCTTGAATTCTACAAACTAGATCCAAAGCTCTCGAGCTGACCGTCGCCCTGGCTTTCAAACACTGGGCAACTTCTCTTGGAAGTTTCAACAGAAATGGAACTGCTGAAGGAAAGAGAAAGAAGAGTGAGAAGCTGTGAATCGTTTGCCTTTCACCTACGAGAGACAGCGTGGAGAAGACCCTCAAGGTGTTTGTAGGAAGAGACTGAGGCGTCCTGATGCAGTGACAAATAAAATCATAGGTATAATCATCTGTTCAACATTTACAGTATGTGACACTATAGCGTTCAAATTAGAAGCAGATGAACTTCACTTATCCATGTTTACTATCAGCCACATCACTGAATATATTTTAAAAATGGCACTGTTGTAAGAACAGAGCTGAAGTGAAGGTGAACAAGCTGGGAGAGTCAGTCATCTCCAGAACCTTTTTTTTTTTTTGCTTCTGTTACAGCAGATTAAGGGGGGTAAATTCAAACCCTCAATTATAAGTTAATTCTACAATTCTATGAATTCATCTGGTCAGTTTGAATGGGAAAAGTAAATAGCAAAGACATCTTAATTTGGATATTTGTTCACCAGTTGCCTTCTGTTGCCTTCTGTTGTCTCTACTTGATGCTGTCCGTTGTGAATATCCCGTGTCATACTATGTCTTACGTGAAATCTCTCCGCACATGCAATTTTGACTTCAGTTACATGCAAATTCTACTAATTTCATTTGGAACTGTGCGACTTACTTGTTTACTCAGCTTTGAAAATCTAAAGTGTGGCTCCTTGTAGCATTATCTTCATGGCTGACAGCCCTTTTCTGCTCTCACCGCCCACTTGCTTCCTCTCAGTCATACAGATCATTAGTCTTCTAGTTTTTGGTGACATGAGTATCACTGACATATTATTTCTAGTCATCTTAATCTGCACTTGTTTCTTACTTCCTGTTTTCTGTAGCATATGCTCCCATTATTTTTTTTTATCAACATAAGTACTGGAGAACTGCTTCCGGCTCTGGGGCCCCCAGCACAAGAAGGACATGGACCTGTTGGAGCGAGTCCAGAGGAGGTCATGAAGATGATCAGGGGCTAGAGCACCTCTGCTGTGAGGACAGGCTGAGAGAGTTGGGGTTGTTCAGCCTGGAGAAGAGACGGCTCCGGGGAGACCTTAGAGCCCCTTCCGGTACCTAAAGGGCCTACAGGAAAGCTGGGGAAGGACTCTTTATCAGGGAGTGGAGCGATAGGACAAGGGGTAACAGTTTTAAACTGAAAGAGAGGAGATTGAGGTTAGATATCAGGAAGAAATTCTTTCCTGTGAGGGTGGTGAGCCCCTGGCCCAGGTTGCCCAGAGAAGCTGTGGCTGCCCCATCCCTGGAGGTGTTCAAGGCCAGGCTGAACCGGGGCTTTGAGCAGCCTGGTCTGGTGGGAGGTGTCCCTGCCCAGGGCAGGGGGGCTGGAACTAGGTGATCTTTAAGGGTAGAAAAGAGGACCCTGGTAACTCCTGCCCTGTCAGCCTCACCTCTGTGCCTGGGAGGATCATGGAACATGGAAGCTGATCTTCCAACCCGAACCATTCTGTGATTCTATAAATACGTTAAACAGGCATGTTTCAGCCCATACTTCAGGCAGCCTACAGCATGTTTCCATGTGAATAACCTTTTCCCATTTTTATAGAATTAGAAGTTTAAGGTGAATATCCTAATAAAAAAGGAGAAAAAAATGCACCTTTCTTCAAGGTGAGATCTGTTCCACTGTGGAGAGAGTGCAGGATGACAGACTACAGAGGACAATCTTGCCTTGCCAGGATGATGTACGTGCTAGAGGTAACTTGCCTTCCTCACTGGGGTGCTGTGGGGATTAATCAGTGAATGTTTTATAGTTCTTGGAAGTTGTAAAGAGCTACAGAATTGCTAAATATTATTATTGTCTTATTACATCCTGGAACTTTATACGCAAAGGTCAGCGGTTTCAGGGGACAATGCAGATGTGTCCCTTTTTATCCACGTTCTCCATCACAGCGAGGAAGTTCTGCAAAAGGTACGTACATCTCAGGAGTACGCTGCCAAAATGTAATTGCTGCAGGTGTATAAATGGGCTGCCTTCTCAGGCCTTTTGGAAAACTTTAATTCTATTTTTACAAAATCCCTTCTAAAATATTGCTCTCTGGGGCAGGCGCTGTCTGTATGATCTGTGTTTGTACACCTCAGTGAGATCTTGATCTGTGACTCGGTGTCCTGCATACTAGCACACAAAAATAAAACAAAAATACATAAAAATGTTACTCACTGAGCAGAAGTTGTATCAGGCCAAAGATTCAAGTCCTAGACATAGCAAAGAGAAAGTACCAAGAAATTCTAACTAGTCTTTGTGAGGGATGTAGCGCTGATATGAAATTATGTATGAGAACTGATTTGTAACCAGTTTATGAGCACAGATTTTTAGCTGCGCTCTCAGGGAAAGTCGTTGTTCATCTGGATTTTAAGACTGTGTAGTACAATCACAGTGATCATATGGAGATGGGAACTATTTGAAAAATGAGCATATAATAAAATAGTGTTCTCCAGACATGAACTCTGTTGGCAAATGCCTGTTGTAGATGGAAGTGAATAACATACTTCAAAGATGATGTGATATAACTATTTTGTCCATTGAAGATCTAGAGAAAAGAACAGTGAAAGGCTTCTGAGAAGAAGGAGGTGGATCGTCCCTGTGCTCTGGCAGGGAAGGAAGCTCCTCAGCTGGTCTGTGAAAAGCTGTGAAAAGACGATTAGGTATCAGGTAAGATGAACACATATATGAAGAATGTTTTTAAGAGGTATTTGCTCTAAAATACCTTTTAACTGAACAAATATGACAGTGTTGAATCTCCGGTTGCTAATTTTATAGCCTTAAAGAGAATTACACTGATTAAACATGCCAGAACTACTCAGATCTGTTCAATCCCTGTTAATGCAACTCAAGTTCTGGTCTGAAGTTGGGAGGACAGTGTGAGCCATCCCAAATGAGATGACAGCTGGAGGCCACGGCTCTCAGAAATCTGCACCCAGAGCCACCCGGCAGACCTCAGACGTACTAGATAATGTAAGATTGGGTTTATGTCACACCTTACAAAATATCCATTATAATGTTACAACGCAGTATGTGCGCAATTTCTCATCTGTAAAAGCCATCCTACGTGAATTGCTCCATCTTTGAATTCCTGAGGTACATCTGTTATGCACGGTGGGCAAGCATGAAATTATTGTAGCAGGATATTGACAAAGACTTTGGTCCCGTGCATTGAAGTCAGTGACAATTTGCCGCTGTCTTCACTGAAAACTGGGATGAGCCCCCAGCTGGGACAGTGAAATACGTTCATGCTCTTCCTTGTCTCTTGGAGAAGAACAAGACAATGGAGGTGGTTCCAGGACTCCAATATCTCACACAACTCAACTACACTTGATTATTATTTGCTTCTCACAACCTGAAAAGAAACCTACTACCAGATTTGTCTGTCTCAACCCTGCTGAAGCTGAATACTTTCATACATATGTATGGATAGCTTAAGTTTTTATGAGCATAATTTGGGCTTTTCAAAATAGTGACACAGTAACAAAGCAAAATTGAGACATGCATGTAATTTGAATACTGATTTAGTTTTATCTCTTCCTGGTGCTGGCACTTTTGATGCTGCTCTTTTCCATTCCATCTTCTTTCTGTTCTCCTTTCCCAATGACTGGAATTAGTTGTGAGTGCATACACTGCTTCTACCAATAAAATATGAAACCTGAGGAAATATATATCTATGACCTCCCTAAGAGTTTTGGACAGTTTGTTGCTACCTCTGAGTTTTCTATCGACTACTTAAAGACGTGTTCCTGATCCTCTTGTCAAACAGGGAAATGAGCACTGTCAGATGGCTATTGCCGTGTTTCGTGGCATTTTCAATACCATAAACACTGATTTTTATTCACAGCAATGCAGCACATCAAGAAGGTTATTGCGAAGGATGCCTTCTGCTTGTATTTCAGGTCAAATACCCTCAGTGAGCTGTTTGCATCGATTTGCAGAGTCAGGGCAGGATTCCCAGTGCTCCCCTCCAGTGAACTGAAGGCACTCAGCCACCATCTACTGGGTCACAGTGGTCAGGTTCATGTCTGCTGCTGCTGCTGGATCATCTTGCAAATTTAGAGTTAT
Organism: Rissa tridactyla; assembly: GCF_028500815.1. Lineage (NCBI taxonomy): Eukaryota > Metazoa > Chordata > Aves > Charadriiformes > Laridae > Rissa > Rissa tridactyla. Next base: position 8,318,967 of record NC_071477.1, read on the forward strand.
TAGAGGTTCTCGATGGCGGAGAACTAGGTATGACGAAGCTCTGACATGTCTCCTCACCCTTTCTGGAGGTGTACAAGGCAGAACCCCAGGCCTGTCACACCTACACACATTGCAGAGGACCCCGCATGCAGCGGCAGGCAGGTTTGAACAGTTCAGCCTTGTGGAGAATCTGGTCCTGAAAATTATTCCTAAAAAGTACCCAGTTAATCATTTCAAAGAGAAAACTAAAAAAAAATGCTCAGGGGCAATCTAGGAACAGAAAAACGGGGTTAAATTCACCTAATAAATTATTTGCAAATTGAATAATTCATGGAAAAGAAGGGTTTGATTCGGTGTGTCAGCCTCCTCTGGGAAGTGAAGCTACCTCAGAAACTTCGCGTTTTCTAAGGTGTCATTTCAGTACGTTACCACAGCACAATTTCCATCTGGAACCAGATGCGTGGTTCAGGTTTCTTCTACCTGACACCAGCCAGTACCTGACGGTAGAGGGAAAGCCACAAGAAAAATCTTGGAACTGGTTTATTCCATCACTATCCAATGTGAAGCTTCTTGCATCGGGCAGGAACGGGAATAAAGGTTTTTTCATAACTGTATTCCCAACCTGGCAGATATTTCCACAAGACTGAACTTCCATAATGCGAGCGGAGATTTGCTCACTTCTTTAAAGTTAAGCAGATGTATAGACCAAGTGCAAGAGTCCGTGTGTGTATCATTCCTCTAAAGAATTGTTATATCACGGACAGACAGACTTAAAATTCCTCATATATAAATGTAAATGAACATCTAAGACCTTTTTGAAAGCTGTTAAACACTTGGCTTCATCTTGTGGGGAAGAGTTAAATTCAGCACCAGCACTGAGTTTATTTTAACTTTTAATAAAATTTTCAAAATGTGCATGAAAGTAGGCTGAAGTATGTTCAAATGCAATTGAAAGCCCAGCATTTTAATACCTAAAGTAGGTAAAAAAAGAAGCATGTGAGACTTCGTAAACAGAGATTTTAAAATAAATTTAACAACAGACTTTTTAAACTCCCAAATCACTGTCAGAGCATATATATGTTAAAAGACCTATAAATATATTTTAAAACAATCTATTTTCCTTTCACTTAGCTGCCAAGATCTCCATTAGGAGGTTTGTGTTCCCTTCCAACATTAAAGAATTCCTCTAACATCTGTAGCGATGAACGGTGAAGAGTGTCAGTTCTGCTTCTGAAACAAGCAATGCCACCATTTGAAGGAGGAAAAATGTGAAATAATGAATATGCCTTCGGAGAGCGGTCTGTTGTGCAACAGAAGATGTGCAAAGCCTCTTGCTAGGTTTGATCTTCTGAGTTTCTTCCATATACCTATAAGGAGGGCAAAACTTGGTCAATGGGAGATGCTGAACCCCAATCTAAAGTGCCGCAGGGCGTATTGCAAGGACTTTGTTTCATGTTTCCTTCCTTCCAGGTATCGGGAAGGAGAGAAAGGTATCACATTAAAACATGAGTCAATCTCAGCTTAACTGGAGCAGCCACGACTTGGAAAATTATTTCCTTTTTTTTCCACGAAGGTTCCCAGAAAGAAGAAGGGAACGCTGTGTTGGCTGGGGATTTGGGAGGCTCGTGGTCACTTTTCTTTCCCACAGTCGCTTTCGGTGTGACCTGGGCTCCTCTGTGCTTCATTTGCCTATCACTAAGGGAAAGCAGCAGCATTTCCTGATGTTTTAATAACCATCGATAAAGAGGTGGGCATGCAAAATGCTCAGTCATTATAATAAAAGGGAGGTATGTACAACCAGCGCAGAGTAACAGAAATAACGTCTGCGGGAGCTTTACTGGAACCACAGTACTGAGTGCCACGGATCCTGCTGTAATGGGATGGGCAATATTTTACCAGTGCAAGTATCTTTTTAAAAAAATTCCCCACATCTAATCTATAACCACGAAATGTAACAGGATCTGCAGAACTGCCAAGGCCGGGAGAATTCACAAACAACATTTTCAAGCAAAGTGATCTCACTCCTCGTTTCAAGAAGAAAATGTAAACAATCCAGGCTAGGTGTTTTAAAATGTGTAAACGATGTCTAACGCTCAGAAACATGGCTGAAAAACACTCATTCTGCCTAAAACTGCAGAAAATTTTCAGCATAAAGGTTTTCACAAATATTTCAGACATTCTCAAATTTTCTGTGGAAAATTCCCTGCAATCATGCATAGGAATGCATCTTACCTAATCTAGATAAGGTGTCCTGGCACTTCTGCGAGTAAGAATGAGCACAGACTTCAGTGACACTCAAATCTTAAAAATAACAAAAAGAAGAAAACAATTCTTTTACAATTTTCAAAGAATTCTTTGGGTGAACTTTTATCTCAGAACTATATTATCTAGCTGTGCTAATAAATAATTTCAATTGACATGTGAATTGGATAGTTTTATACCCAAATGCGTATATACAATGACAAGTGTGTAAGTATGTAATTTATAAAGACATAGGGAGATTCAAAGGACTATATTTGCAGATCTGAAGTTTTTTAAAACCTGATTCCTAATACTCATGTGTCAAAGACAGAGGCTGAAAACCACAGTGGTTAAAAAAGATAATAAACTGCTTGCTACTCGACCTTAACTACAATGAAGGGGGTGAAATCAGTGTTAGTCTTGCTACTCAAGCCTTACTCCATTTGGTATTTTGCTTAGCTTTTCCTTTTTCAGCGTGTATATAATTTTATATATAAGATATGCATGGTTTTACATTTATTATCTGTATATATGCTCACTCCAAATTGCTAATTCATCCTTAATTTTTTTGGTTAAAGTTACACACTTAATGTTATTTTAACATAGGGCTTTTTGTAATGTAATGATATTTAATTTGCATTAGCACAAGTGACATACAATAGATCATGCTATTATCATGATTGATATCAGATGAACTGGCATAAATTCAACGTTATAAATTGAGCCTATAAATGAAACTATTATTTTACAGGAATTACTGTAGTAGAAAGGCTAAGGACCCTCAAGTCAACCTTAGTCAAACCCACTCTTTAGAGTTTTATATTTTATGCCTGCAATAAATGCTTTTGTGAAAGCCCATAACCTGCAAAAAAAAGTCATTGGAAGTCTATTAATTATAATAATACTATCCAAAAAGCTGTGAGGGCTTATTTTTGTGACATCACTCTTTGATTTCTTACTGCCTTAAATTATCCCTTTGTTGGCTGGGTGAGGGTAACAGTCATACTTTTGTCATTAAATATAAGGAGTTTTAAAGCCTGATCCACCCTAGCTCTAATTGATATTGCTTTCATTTGGCAGATAGTGACCTGATTTATAATTTAAATATGCATCATTATACGCACCTCTTCTGTATAATGAAAAAGCAAAGTTACTCTCATCTTTTCCCGCAATGTTAACATCAAGGAAAAGTATCTTTCTTTTTTCCCTTTTATACTCAGAGCCTAATTGAAAACTGTTCATTGAATTTCAACATGATAGAAAAGTCTTTTTATCTCTCAATTTGTCCATTAGCTATTATAATTGAAGTATCTGCTACACAGCTGAATTGATATTGTTCTTGTTTAAATTCTGGATTTCTCTAAATCTTCTATGAGGCATCAACTAAAAAAATATGGGTTAGGAGACATTAGCTAACAATATTGCCTAAATGGGACATTAGACTAGCACTCCACATGTGTAAAGCTACAGAAAGTAGGAAGTCATCTAATTTTACTGGAGAACGTGTTGCATAATAATCTTAACAGCATGACCATAAGGTTTGCTAATTGCCACATCTGTTTAACAGCTGTCAGATGTTTGCCATATGCTGCCATCAATATTACAACGGAGTACATTACAGGGAGTTTTATTGTGTTTGACTGTTATTTATTTGCCACAGACATTACTACAGCCAGTGACGTCTATTTATGTTAGATCACTAATTATATTTTAAAAGCTGCATGCAAAATCCAGGTTTTTCAGCTTCCTTAGACCCCATTTCTGATGATGTAACTAATAACTTTTTCCCTACAGATCTCTGAACTGATTTATAAATTTCTATCTCTTCTTATGGTAAATAATTCTTCTGCAAAATAACTTATTTATGCTGTTTTCGAAGGATGTTTCTAAACCCAAGTTATGTTTTAATGGTGATGTTTCTAGAAACTCAAAAACAAGCTTCTTTTTCAAAGCATCCACTTCATCCCATGTGCTTTCACCAGGACATAGCTGAGGGATGGAAGATAATTCAGTTTTACAGCTCGGACGGTTGCATACCCCAACCCTAGTCCCAAACCTGCCACTGACTCACTCTGCGACCTTAATTCTGATTTGCCGGTCTGTAAGCTAAACACTTGGTGTAGAGCTGTAGCATCCGAACTCATTCATTAAATGTCTGTAAAAAGTAAAAGGTGATACAGCACTATTACCGTTAAAGCGTATAAATATGGCTGATCTTCGCTGTTCTTCTAAACCTTCTTCCAGGGATTTTTTAAATGACTTCTTTCAACTGGTCTGTGCGTTACTTTTTCATTGAATGTAGCTACTACAGCAGTGAAATAGGCAGCAGAGATTGACAAAGTGCAGACTAGGCAAAATATGCATGATGTGATTTAATATGAGTTGATAGGTGTCACTGATCTCTATTATAAATAGACTGTGTGAATTCCATATGATGTATTATTTATCTATTGTAGATGCCTTTTTGTTTCATTAATAAACCTGGAAATCAGACGTATACATTTCCAATGACGAGGTTTTGGCAATACAAGGCATTGTGGCATTTGCCTGCAATTGCTCAATTATTTTGATGATTTTCTTCTTCTTTCTATATAAATGATTAATGCTTGAGATGTTTGTTCAAGATTCTCCTGATTTTAGCTCATTTGTCCAGCTGAATTCCTTTTTTCTCCTCTAATTAGAGAAGATTATTGCAGTGTAAGGACTTACACTTTGACGGGAATTGTAGCTCCTTTGAGATGTTTCTCGTAACAGAGGTCCTCTGTCTTAGGTTTTTGTTCGACTGCAAGGTCTGGGAACTCTAACAAATCTCACATTAACAATCTGTTTTCAGTTTAAATCTGCCTCAAAGCAGAAACTCTTATGCTGTTGTTGTACCTACAGTTAAAAATGTTTCCCTGGTATTTCTGTACTTGAGAAAGTTAAGAAAATACATTGCTGCTTATTTAGATAGGAAAGGACTTGAATTTTTCAAATTTCTGAAGAGAACAGTAAGCAGCAGCTAGTGCCTTCCATTTACTCTTTCTGAAGATGTTCAAGCAAGGATATCCTCGAAGACATTAGAGAGTTTAAAAGAAAAGACAAAGGTGGGGGTTGTTCCAGGAGCCACACCGCCAAGGCTCAGGTCCTGAGATGGGTGAGGACGATGGGGGTCGCTGAAGGAGGGCAACGGGGCCGCGGGTTCAGACAACACGAGCCCAGAGGAGAAGGAGGTTCTCAACTCCCATGAGAAATCAACCTGCCTAACTGGAACGCCTCCATCAGTAATCTAAAATTTGTCCGCCTTCTGCATTTGATCTCCTTATTTTCTTCTTATATGCCTTTTTAATGCTGTTTGTAGCCATTTCAATTATGTGATTTCCTTATCTGTATACCATTGAGAATACTGTACAAGACTTTATAAACAGCTACTAAGTTTATCTGCCTGTCATTTGGTTTTCATTATGCGAGATAACAATCTTTCTCATATCTTATAAGAAGATATAATGTGATTGTTTCTAAACGGGGAGGGGAAAAAAAGTCTAGTCTGCATTATCCTTAGCCTCGTAGTATTTGTAACGTCAGTAGTGTCAGCACAATCTCCGACGTTTTTCCTTGCTGTGGACCTGGAAGAATTATCTCTCTGGGTTTTTTTGTGTTTGCTGCTATCGCCTCTTTTTTCTCCATTTTAGACACAGTGAGTTTCTTATCTGCAGCGTGGTTACGTGGCCACAGATTTACCTATATTCAGTCTGATCATTCCTAACTGTTTCGTGGGGCTCATGCAACTGAAGGGAAGGATGAGAGGCAATTGTCAACAGTTCACTGTATTAAAATATGGATAGATATTATTCATGTAATTTGACAGTTCTTGACTTTCAGCTGTATAATGACAGTGAAACGGTAGGAATTTCAGCAGCCGAACTTCTGTCTTACTTCAAGATAAGCTTATCAACTGTAGCCTGAATCCATTCAACTCCTAAGCAGATCAAAATCATGTCACGCTGAACTGCTGTGCTGATTCCTGCTTCCTACTATTGCTTTACATGTCCATATGGTCTTAGTTGTTTGCCATCTTACAGTTATTTTGCAAGGTTTTTAGGAGACAGACTGTCTCTTGTACTCGTTCAGCACCTTGTACAGTGAAGCCATGGATCCTGCCTGATGCCACCAAATGTTTGTGTAACATAAATAACATGTAAAGAAGTGAGAATAGGTGATGGTCAGCCCTTGTAAATTTTTCTGTCCCCATCAGTTATGCACTTGATCTACGAAGAGTAGCTGCTTTGTTTGGCTTCCCATTTGACATGAAGAAACGCTCCACGCTATTTATCACAGAGATTCAGAGGAATCTCGGAACAATATGCAGGAATCATGTATATCATTCGGGTGTATCACTCGCACGGCAGCATGGTGTGGCAGCTGCAGACTAAACAATGTCTTTAGGTTAAGGATTGATCAAGTGTCAGTGGAATTTCCATGCTCCCTGGCGTGCCTTCCGGATTACAACACTTTCCAAACTGGTGGGATTTGGTGTCAGGGGGAGAACAGTGGATTCGGAGAACTTTTGGCAGTTAAATGTTTTTTTTTAAAAAAAAAAAAAAAGAATTGTGAAAGCAAATGTGAAATCTCTCTTTAGTCATCTCATTCATTTTCTTCTCTGCCAGTTCAGTGGATTTGATCTTACAGGGGCTGTAAACTCCTCCAGGCTAGGACTGTCTTTCTGTTGCTGCCTGTACAATGAAAAGCATAAAAACATGTAAAAATGTGCAAATGTTGCTACTGGCTGCGGCCACAGGCTGGTGTCTTATCCACAGCCAGACCTCGTCCACTCGCCGCTGTGTCCGGTATCCCCCCCCTTTTGTTGGCAAACATGGGACACTAAAGAAAGTCAATCACTACCGACTTCCCCAGAATATTTTCAAATAATTTCAGTTTATTAAATCATTGTTGATATGTTTTTCTTCTCTGAATTTGGTCGCTTTTTGAGTACACTTTTGAGCAGCAGTAAACAAGAATGATCGTTGTCAGAATAACGGAAGATACAGGAGTTTTGCAGTTTCTTAACAGTAGGAAACCCTTTGCTATTTGACTTTTCACTGTAATATGCTGGTAGAAAATATGACTTCAGAATTAAGCGCATGCCTCAGTGGTTTAGTTTATGCATTCATAATTATATTTACAATTAGAAACAATGCAATCAGGACTAAATTTTTTTTTATTGGATGAGTGCACAAAATTAGTCGGGGAAAAAATGTAGGTTTAAGCCATGCCTTCTTCCCCACAATTTAGGACCATTTAAGCTTCATCTCTGACATGCATTAGGAAAATACAGGCTAATGAAGTCCATATGGGGCAGTATCACAGCTAAAGATTGCTGGGTCCCTCACCAGATTCCCTTTTGCACAGCAAAGCCTCAGATGCTGCGGACGCAATAACGGGATATAAAATCACCGTGGTGACTCCGCGCAGTTACCCCGTGCAATGGTTTCTGTAAATATTTTAATTCCTTTATAACAGAAAAGCGAAGCTTTAAATGGAAAAGCAGATGGGGAGAGGGCGCACGGCATCACGTAATTGAGAAATCCCGTGCCCTGGTAGGCAGGGTTAATGGGCATTGCCCTGCAGTAAACCGGCTCCCGTGAATCCTTGAAATGTCAAAGTGGAACAAAACAAGCCCGTGAACCGGGTCCTTCTGGTGCCGAACGGAGGCTGCAGGGCAGCTCTGCCCCCAGATGCATCATCTGTAGACAGAGGATGTCATTTACGATTGCTTACCTCTCATTAAAACTAATCAGAATGGCTTTCTGTGAAAAATTGATTTTTAATTGGAAAAGTTAAATCTGTGAACGTGTTTTATTCTTCCTTGCAAAGCTGGAAGCATTTCGCTGGGAACTGATGGAGAACCTCCTTGTTGGCTGATAGTTTCGAAAGCACTGAATGACCTTTTTTTCCTTCAGTCTTTGGCCAAAATTAGCAATGACAAACATTTGTTCACATGCTTTGCACAGTGATTTTTGTCAGAAAAGTCGTTTTCCATCAAAAACAAATTTCAAGAGATGTTTTCACTTGCCAGATTGAGAAGCACACTAGCGCTGGGATGCAAACAGGAGGGCAGACTCTTACAGTGGGCTTCCACACTTCTGATACTTTTCAGCAGGACTGTCACTATCAGCACAAGGTGCAGGAATGTCAGTTTTAATTAAAACCTTTCATTTTAGCCGCTGCACAGAACAGCTGCAGCATAAACCGAGAAGCAAAGACACCACAACATGTACGAGTTCAGGTTTCGTCGAACATAAATACGAGGCAGTACCAATGTGAGCCCCACACAAAGCTAGTTCGTCCCATAAATTCTAGAAAATGTTGATGACTTCTCCCTGAGATGTTCCACACAAACATTTGCTGATTTTTGAAGAATGTCAGATAGCAAAATTTGCATGTTTTTTTCTTCTCAAAGAGGCAAACAACTATTTTATGCTTAGATGTATGTGTGAGTGGTTTCTAAATCACTGCTAGATACCATTAAATAAGCAGCCCTCAGAATTTGCTGAATCTAATTTAATAACAATTATAAATTTAAGCTTGCTCCCTGGGCTTTCTAAAGAAAACAATGTTTTTTATAGGGTAGATAGTAGCTGTTTACTAACAACAGTCAAATTTTGAAGATGTTTAAGATGAAGGGGCTTTAGGTAACAAATAGTTGTAGGTATCAAGTTCTTTTTGAATTTCAGTGTGACTGAAAGATTTGGTAATACAAAATCTTAAACCTCCATAAATGGGTGGTAACTCTCCCTCTGTCCCCGAGCCTCAGGACTGCCCCATGTGCCGCTGCTCATCCCTGCCTGACGACTTCACCTGCTGCTCTGACTCAGCTGCCACCGCTCCTTCGGGATGTTCAGCCTGGTATTCTGAAGTGGTCGGTGTAGCTCTCCACCTCTCAGCAGCAGAGTCACAAGAATGACTTGGGGTAAAAGCCAAGCCTGGGCAGAGAGGCCAACACAAGTACATACGCTTCTGGAGGCAGCCTAGAAGAAAGCTGGACTTTTTACAAGGGCGTGCAGTGATAGGACAGGGGGTAATGGCTTCAAACTAGAAGGCGGCAGGTTTAGATTAGATATCAGGGGAAAAAAAATCACTATGAGGGCGATGAGACACTGGAACAGATTGCGCAGAGAAGCTGTGGCTGCCCCATCCCTGGAAGTGTTCAAGGCCAGGCTGGACGGGGCTTTGAGCAGCCTGGTCTATGGGAGGTGTCCCTGCTCATGGCACACCATCATGAACTAGATGGTCTTCAAGATCCCTTCCAACTCAAACCATTCTGTGAGTCTATGATGCATGCTGACCCATCACACAGGACAAATCTTGCCCAGGGCTGAATGCCCATTTGAACATGTGAAGAATGAGCTGGATGAGCAGCTGAGGGAGATAAGTTATCTCCTTCCCCAACATTAAAATGGGGCTGGAAGTCTGTACCACAAACACAATCTCCCTTATCGCCTTGAGCACCCATTATTAAATAATTACTACAGGATATCATAAACCAGTGTGTCTGATAGTCCTTGTCCTTATAAATCCGAGCTGCAGCCGTGGGAGCATAAGCAAGAACAGACTTTGAAGCAGTGATGGGAGTGGAAAGCTGCCGTGGAGCAGCCAGCCTGGCCTCACCATGGCCTCTGAGCCCCACAGCAGAGCTGGCTGGGGCGTTCCCAGCCCCTTCAACCCAGTGAGCAAAGATGATTTACACAAGCGTGTTAACTGAAACGGCGTAGGGAGCATCACAACATCACAATGACTGCCCTGTTGTAACCTGGAAATGCCCTGCATGGGGAGCGGTGACGAGGACCTGAAAGTGGCAGCATCTTCTCTGGACGGCTGGGGCTGAAGGAGGACGCGTGCCTCCCCCTCACTCCCACCGCTCAGTCCCTATGCCTCGATCTCCTCTTACATGCAAAATGCAGGTAAACATATTCATCTCCAAGGAGGGGGAGACTGTGAATTAGATAATGATAGTCAAGTTATTTTAAATTGAAAAATTCCTAAGACTGGTGTGCAATGTGTTTTTATTTCTTTGCTTGTTTTTCAGAGATTTTTTTTCTCTTTGTGAGCATCCATAGAAACATCCTTGCAAGATGTGCATCTCATTTTCACGAGAATTCTATAAAAACCTCAGGGAACAGCAACTATATTACCTGAAGTTACCTTTATATCATAAGATATAGGTAGCAACTAGTCAAGAGACACAAAGGACCTCTGGAATTTAAACTTGTTAGGTGTTCTGCTTAATACAGCTGAGCAAGAATTTATGCTGGCATTGAAGTTTTCAGAGCTAGGCTGTGCTATTTAAAATAGAATCTCACACTAATGAGCCTAAAATAAAATAATGTGTGGAAGGAGATTTCAAACTATGCTCAATTGTATCAGTCGTTCGTATAAACAGAAAAAACTGACAAATGCAACCAAATAGCACCCTCTTCCGGGCACTAACACCCGCGCAAAACGCGTCTTCACGGATTTTGCAGCAAGTCGTAAGAGCTGTGCTGGTCCTAAAGGAGAAAGGGAGAGAAGGTAAGATGCTGCAGACAACGTTTAACATTCCATTTTCCAAGAAAAAACATAGAATATGTTACTCTCCTTTTATTTTTCTGTATGCTTTATATTAAATGATGAAAAATTAACAGAAAGAGAGAGACAATTTCCTCCAAAAGTAGATCCTAGTTATGAAAGATTTATTTTCATCACAGTTTTATCGTTACTGTAAGACCCTTCAGGTGGGTCACTCAACAGATCTGGGTTAATTTTTTGTATTCATTTTTGTCTTTTTCCAAACTTATCATAGAGATACAGTTTTTCCCCCAATGCATTTTCAGAAAATAGTTTGTGAAGCTACATTTTATTCTGTAGTTCTTTACGAGCAAATATATTTTATGTATTTGATATTCTGCCTTCTTCAGGAAGATGCTCTTATGTTTCTGATTCTTGACTGAATAAATTTAATTCTTAAGTTCAGGTTTCCAATGCAAATTTAAAATTTGCTTTCAATGAATATGCTGCCACACTCTCTGAAACTCTTGAAGCCTGATAATAGATGAATGAATTTGTTCTAGGATTCCTGGAAAGCAAACACATATGACCATGGGGAATATTACCATGACAAAGATTTAATTGTAAAATGAAAATGAGTAGCAGTTGAAGTTCAGACAGCATTTCCCTAGCTGTGATTTCTGCATGCAGATCTTATTCTAAAGCAACTTAAGATGTTGCCCCCTCATGTTTGTTACCCTTTTCATGAATCTTTTCAATGCCTGAAAAAATAAAGTACTGACATCTTGTGACATGAACATGCAGCTAAAGCTTTCTTTCAGAAGGATTAAAATTATTTAACTTTTTTTTTTAGTGGGTGGTACAGAGTTCAGGAATAGTAGCATTAAATTGTGCTGCGAAAACAAAATACTTTTTTTTTTTTTAAATTATATTACATCAGGACTGACCAAGCTTCACAATTAGAGATCAGTAGATAGAATTTCCTAGTTGGAATGTCCCCCAATACTTTGTAACGTAGCAATATGTTTAACAGTTCAAATGCAGAGTCCTTTGCACGCTATTTCTGACAAAAAAGATTTGGAGTTATACTTCTCTGTGTCATGGTGGAGTTAACTAAAATTTGCACACAAAGTGTCTCATATACTTTGTTTATCATTCTAACAATATCAAATGTTATCTAAAATAGCACAAAAAGCAACTCAACTCATGCTCACTTGAATAATCCCACTAAACTCAAAATAGGACTTTTCTTGTAAGAAAAACCTGCACTTGTCAGGAGCTGTAGCTCCAATGCCCAGGACATGGTATTTAATAAATGCTGTATAATTACACAACCCAAAAGGAATTTTCTTTTTATCTGTCATCAGCTAATCTAGCTGAAGAAATCTTTTAATTTAAAAGTTGGAGAGGTTTGATCGCTAATAGCCAAGATACAAGCAAAAGTCCTTCTTACTGTGATCTGACAGAAAAAAAAAATCCTCTCTTATGGACCTTTGCACAAACCATGGCTGTGTGAAGAAGAAACCTGATAAAGGAGATTTTGTGGCAAATTGATAGGCATTGCTTGTACTGAAAGTCTGCGGTCTTTTCTATATGCACAGACTTTGTGAAAGATGGTAAGATTTATAGAGAAAAAATGAAGGAAGAAGATTATTTTTGGTAAGCTTTGGAGTGTATGAATTAATAAATTCTAGTTGTCCTGGCTCTTAGGAATTCCATTCTGTCTAAATTTCAGTTTTGTTTTCTACTTTCCCTCCCCGGTAGAGTTGAACCTGGGAATAGCATCACTCAATGGCTCGTTAGTTTGATAAAGTGGCATAAGTGACTATAGCTACAATGGGTACTTCTAGCTCAGAAGCATTTATAGGTCTCAAGGGAATTCTGAAAAACACCAGAAAGTCTTTAGGTACTGAATCACAGGCAAGTATTTTGAATCTTTAATTTTTTTTATATATTCTTTTCTATGAGAATGTCAGAACTAAAATATGGAATATGCTTTTCCCACTTGGTTTCTATTACTTGTAAAGCATTCAAAAGCTTCTAGAATAAAATTACCTCTATGCCCTGCTAGGGAGCAGGCAAAACTCCACTGAGTATCAAGGGAGTCCCTCTGCTGGTGTTGCTTTCCATCTTTAACCCAAATATAATAATAAAAATGACTAAATATTAGACTGGAGCTGTACAATCTTAGATCCAGCATTTATTTGTTACATGTTTATCCCAGTGGAGTTTTACTCTACTTTTGCATTTATACAAAATGTGATGAAATATATTCCATGAATTACCAAGTTTATTTTCAGGTGTGACACGCTCATCATCGTAATAATGTATGTTTGTTTTAAAAGTTTGTTCAGATTATGATAGCAGCCAATTTGCACTTAGGAAAAAAAAACTGAAATGTAAAGCAAAGAGGTAAGAGGTGCAGAAAGGATGGGAAGGTATGGCAGAGAAACGGTTTACAAAGAAAAAGTGAATTGCAGATAAGAGATTTAAAAAAAAAAAAAAAAAGATTGCAAAGCTTCAAAAAATCCAACAATTTTAGAATAGTTTAGGGATACTCCAGCAAAAATCTCAGATCCACACAACTCTCAGGAAAAAAAGTGGCATAAAACATTTTCTTAAGAATAATCGGAGCCTGGTATCGGAACAGCGTTTTCATGCGGAAAACCCCAAGGCGCAGCAGCCCCCTGCGCACCCAGCTGCGGCGGCAGCAACGCAGCATCAGGTACGTGTCCGCTGATGCCTCCGGTCCCTCGCCCTGGGTACCGCCGGGCCTCCATCCACAGAGCCTGCGCCAACCGGGGCTGCCAGGCAGCGGGCAAAGGACAATTTGTGCTGAGAAGCAACTGCAGATAATCAGAAATTCCCCGAGAAACGGAATTCAATCTTGAAACAATATAGCTTAACTTTTCTAATCATAACCGTGTATTTTCCATTGTGTGAAAGACAATGAAGCATGGTTGCATGGTTAACCCCACAAAACCCTGAAAATTTCCCCAGTGTGGATTTAGGTCTGCTTTCTGGCAATGAATAATTAGACATCTCAACATAAAAATACATTTCTATTTTGTTACAGTATACATTTAAGAATTAATCACAGTTGTCAATGTGCTATTTCAGTGAATAATATATTCATATTGAGTTATTTTACAGTTCATACAGCAGTAAGAAATATCTTAAGGTACTAACTGATTATTTAGACTTTATTATAGAGGAAAGCAATGACATTGGAAATATTGTATAAATAGCAAATACATTAAACAGCAAAATCCCTACCTTGCATTATGAATTGAAATGACATTATTTTAAAACATTTGAAAGACATCATCATAATTATATGTTATCAACACAGAGACAGATTACCTATTATTTTAACATAATTAATTTGAGCTCAGTGCATTTATGTTGCTGTGTATGTCATTATCCATCAATATAATTATGAAATGCTAAAAATTGGATTTTGAATCTTCAAGTTATTTTAATTGGCTGGGTTTTTTCTCTACATCCACCATTCGTCTCCATCTTCAGCGTTTGAAAATTTTAATTACAATTTACATTTCTTTTTTGTCTGTCCCCTAGGCCACATTCCAATCTCACTTGTGATGTTTTCGCACCAGGGCCTTCAAGAGAGATAAGCTTTCCCTCTTCAGTGACCACAAGCTTATAACCAAGTTTATATTCTTTTTGTGCGATGCTGTTGGGTTTCTTTCATATCTTATTAGTATGTTGTGTTCATTTATACATTTATACCCCCGGTTTCTATCTTTTTTTTTTTTTTTTCTCTTTTAAACCTATCGTCCTCCACCTATTGTGAAAAGCAAACTAAACAATAAACGGTATAATATTTTAAAGGGCTGTCACTATGTCAGGGTTTGTTCTCCTGTCTAGCTCAACCAATAACTCTCCTCCCAGTACTTCAATAGGTTGGGGGTTTTTTTCCCCTCTCTGCTTGCAAGGTAGGATACATTGCCCCTGTGTGATCTCAGATGACGGGGGGGGGTAGACGGAAGCTCTGTACCAAGGTAAAAGTCTACACATTTCTTGTCGTACATAAATGTCTGTCTCCAGGAAAGCGCTGAGGCCACAGCTGTCCAACGCAGCGCCTGGGAACGCCTGTCTCCGAGGCTCTGATGAGGCCTGACTTTTTTATGCCTCTGTCTGATTTTTTTTCTTTCTCTCTCATGATTGACATTTGTCTTTTCTGGGCCTTGTTTGCTTGCACTGCATTTGTAGGGAGCCTGAAGCACTGCAGTATTTTCATTTCAGTCAGGTTAAGGGTGATGAAGATTACACATGCATACTGATTTATGCCTTAAAGGCTGGAAATAGTGTCAAGTGTGATCTCAGCAGAGTTCTGCTCGATGACTCAAGAGCTCAGTGCGGTGTTATACTCTCAGACATCAATCCTCATCCGGTGAAATGAAAACTCTCTCTGCCCAGAGCATCATTCAATAAAGTCCTGATATGTAAGTGTTATTAGTTATTAATAAGATAATAATGATGTTTTCAATGTTCACGCCAAAGCCAGAATCGAGCCTTTGTCGGGCTAAGTACTGTTGAAACACAAAGCAGCGAGCAGTGCCAGCCTCAAAGAGCCTTCACTGGAAATGTGCACTTGATACCTGGTATCTGTTATGCACGTTCCGCATATGCACGTTATGCACATACTCGTGTGCTTCTGAGAACATTTCACTACAGAAGTTTAATGCAAAGTGGCAGTAAGTCTAATGTTTTAAAGACAGGTCCTTACATTATGATATCTGGAAGCTTGTAAATAGCAGTGGATCTAAAGGTGGCCAAAGACATGAGGTATTTTTTTAAATATTTTGAGCTCTGCATTACATGGAAGTCAGTGCCAATTGACTGTTTCTTCTTCTTCTAACCATATATGTAAAACAAAAGCAAAAAAAAACCCAGAGAGAGAGATTTAACAGCCAATATTCTCTTAAGGTATAAAAGACTAAGGACTTGAGCCACAGGTGCCTGCATTGCAAGCTGTTGGTACTTCTTGTGCCGGTGCCTTTCTCTCTCTGGTTTTAACCACACGGAGCTGCCTGCACCTTAAAAACTCTTCCCAACACAGACGTTCTCAGAATTCATATGTCCCTATGAAAAGTATTCATTTGGCCCCACCTCCTCTTCCCCCGATGAAAAAAAGCCTGCAAATTCCTAGCCAAGCTATATTTGCAGAATGCTGGGAAATACCAGATGGGAAGAACAGCGGAAGAGCAGTCCAAGACTGAGCACTTTCCTTCCAATCGCCTTCAGCCCCTGCCAGCACAGGGAACTGAGCCGTTCGGTTTGCTACTGACCAAGCGCTTTTTGCAAGACGGCTGGAAGGAATGATGGAAGGGGTGGAGGGAATTCCTCTTTCAGCTGCCAGTTGCAGCAGTACACTTAGCTCTGAATCTTTTCTTCTAAGTTAATTAAACACATCTCATTTAATGGTGTCCAACTGAATAAGGCAGCAAATGTTTCTAAAAGAGCTGGTAACGCACCAGACATGAAACCGTTCATACCTGACTCAGTAGTGCAACCTCAGACCATCCCTGTATCAATTAAATATTGCCACCCTGACACCCAGTCTGAAAGAGCAAGCACATCAGTGAGTACGGCTGCAACGCTCTTTCCCTGCTGTATTTGTTTTGGCAGCCAAAAGAGGGGCATGTAGCCTGCCTAACTGTCATTACAGGTCCTTGGATAAGTGAAAATTCACTTTTAACGAAACACAATGCCGATTCTTTTCTAATCAAGTCAAACAGGCTTCTATTCTAATGAAAAAGCGTTAAACCAAAGGAGAAACAGATTAAAATAAGTTATGCTATACTCCAAAGTACACCTGCGACTGCAACTGTAATTGGTGGATAGACAAACAGGCAGACACACTGTCAGCTTTGGAAATGGGTCATAGTGTTCTGGAAAAAACAGCAAAATGAGTTAAAAGTCAGCTTTCAGTTCTACAGTTCTATCTATACTGTGGAAAAACAGATTCAGGTTGATTACTCTGATTTAATTTCTTTTGGATATAGTCCCAAAACAGTCTCATCAGCACTAACCATATTCCTGTTTCTGTGCTATGCTTTATAGGTACTGGCTGTGTAACCATGCTAATGTAAAACCATCTATATTTCCAGAATCAATGTGAATTCCTTAATTTTTATGGGGGGGGGGGAAGCAGGGGGGAATTCTGAATGAACTTTGAAACTCCTAGTAATCTTCCACATTCAATACACATCCTGTGGAGTTTATTTGGCTTCCTTCTTTGATAGTATTTTAATGTGTTAATCAAATTTTTAATCTAAAATTGGATTAAAATATACTCAAGGTCTTGAAGTGAGATAAATATGATCCTTGCAACCAGCACTACGATGTGCTATCAAACACAGTTAGCAGGTTCCAGAGGCCGGAACTAGGATTATCACCTTTTGTGTCTTATCTTGGGCCCCCTAACAATCCCATGTCTGTGCTATATTGTTTTGGCAAAATGGGTCAACGGAAATGTCAAGCAGACACCACTTTCCCAGGAAAATAAAACTTCAAGTGTAATATGAACTGGCATCTGAAATTCTGGGTACATTTAGTGCATACACAAACTATTCTGCATTTATTAATGAACACACAGTTACATCCACACAGCTCTAAAACCATTCAGCAGCAAAATCAGACTCACAAGGAGAAAGCGGAATTAATAGTTTGTTTTCCCATTCGCGTTCATCCCCACTATATGGTCTTCAGTTACCCATGTTAGTCCATTCTGCTCCCCCTGCTACTCCTCTATCACCAGGTGTTTCCCCCCCACACCTTGCTGTGCCCTCCCCAGAGCACAGGATAAATATTGGTCCCTAACACAAGTCTAAAGGTAGCAGGAGCCTGAATTGGATGCAAAAAGCACATAGGTGTCTGTCAGTGACTTGAGCTGCCAAACGCTGGGTCTTTACTGGTCACATGCAAATGGAGCTTTTTTTGTGTCTTGCAGCTTGGTGAAATTCAAGTAGCAAAAGGCATCTACCTGAACTAAAGGCCACCTGACTTCCAAATTTCCATTTTCTATTCTGTGTCTGCATAATGCTGTGGTTCATTCCTGAATAGCTGCATTTTTAATACAGGGCGAAGCAGCATAACTTTCAGTGAGCTGGCACTCAGACTGGCTCAGCCGGTTTGTTGCTGCAAAGCGCTAAATGCACTTGGCACAAAACATGTCAATCCCCCCTAAAAAGAGGTGTCATCTTATAGAAGAGTTTTCTCCAGCCCTAAACAGGAGGAAGGCTATCTGCCCGTAATGCACACCGAGGTCCACATCCAGAAACCCGCTCAAACAATGGAGAGGCTTTCCAGTTTACTTTAGCAGGCATCGGATTCGTATTTGGCACAATAAATTACATGAGCTTCGAGATTTGGGGTGCACGTGACTGAAGAAGGTTGAGGGCTTGTGGAAAGCAAATGGTCTGTAAGATGAGAGGTCTTGAAGACTGGTAAAAAGAGATGGAATATCAGCGTGGTCTTCTGGCAATCATGGCCAGATTTCACCATAATTTTGCATGAAGACCACTAATATGACCTAAAAAGCCAAAACTTAAGGCTAGTTTTCACCGCTTCTACTACCCCAACTTAATCCTACTGTCAGCCCTAACTTGTTGCCAAACTCCCGCAAACACTGCTAGATGAATTAAAGCTCTATTTTAAGACAAAGGCCTCTGGGGACGCAGGGCCAAACCACACGTGAGGCCTCAGCCCCGCCGCCATGGCAGGGCCGCCTCAGACAAGGGGCCTGTGGGGCAGCTCGCCCCTCAGGGAACGCACAGGCGTTAATCATGGCGGTTTGCCTTCTCAGGGATATTCACGCATGGCGCCTGTCCTCGAGGCCGGCAGAAACGACAGGCAGGGGGTGGCGAGAACCCTCACATCCCTCAGCCCGGCGGTAGGTGAGGGCGGCCGCAGCCTCGCCGCGGCCACTGAGCATGCTCGGCTCCTCCGCATCCGCCCCCGCTCGGCGGCCGGGAGGCGCGGGGGGAGCGGCTCCCCGTCGGTAATAAGCCCCTTGCAGGTGGCGGAGGCGGTGTGCGGGGCTGGCTGCCGCCATGAACCCCGGCGGTGGCGGCGCGGGGGTGGCGCCGGCTTTCCCCGGCCCCGTGCAGTGTAAGTGCCGCTGCGCGCCGGCGGGGTATGCGCGCTCCGGGGCCCGCGCGGCGGAAGCCGAGTTGAGCCGGGGCCTGGGCAGGCCCCGAAACCTGAGTAGCGCAAGAAACGGGCGGGAGCGGAGCCCGGGAACCTGACTGGGGCGTGCGGGGTGGGGGGGGAGAACCCGGGAATCTGGGTGAGCGCCGCGGCCCGCACCGGCTGTGAGGGGCTGATGGGCGCCGGGAGCGGCGGGCCCCGGGCAGGCTCTGCGGAGCGAGGTCGCGGAGCGGTGGCGGGGACGCCCCGTGGGACCCTGAGGCCCTCGGGGAAACGTGCCTGGGGGCACGGGCGGCCCGTTCGCCCCCTCAGCCCGGCCCCGGGGGTCCCGCAGGGCACTAATGAACCCCGCAGCTCCAGGCAGGGCCGGGTCCGGAGGGGCTCCCCCGCGGCCGGGGCACTCGGTCAGCGGGATGTCCGTGTGTCAGTTTGAGCGGCTTCCGCCATTGCCGTTCCCTCAGGACGAGCTCTTAACCCTGACGCTGTTTCCACAGTCCCCGGCGGCACCACGGTGCTGGTGGAGCTCACCCCCGACATCCACATCTGTGGCATCTGCAAGCAGCAGTTCAATAACCTCGATGCCTTCGTTGGGCACAAGCAGAGCGGTTGCCAGCTCACTAGCGCGGCGGCCGGGGCCACCAGTACGGTCCAGTTTGTGTCAGAAGAAACGGTGCCGTCGACACAGGCACAAACCACGACCAGGACCATCGCTTCGGAGACCCAAACCATCACAGGTATTTTGGTGTTACATACCAAGAGCCCGAAAGCACTCGGCACCTGCAAAGTGGCAACGTGACGTAGCCTTCTGCTCGTGTCCCCCCACCGCACTAAGCTAACATAACACTTTTCACATCAGTTGTGACATACCTGCAAGCAAAGGAAGGAAAAAAAAAAAAAAAGTAGTGATGTGCTGCATTCTTGTTTTTGGTATGACAGCAGTTACTTAACTTGCATCTCAATTAGCAAATTCACTTAGAGAATTGCTTAAGTGTTGTCTAACCAACTTCTGCAAACTAATTAAAATTGTCAATACTTATGAAAAATAATGCAATTACTATGCATTTTATTTTTTTAAGAGTGCTCTTGATGAAAAACAGACAGAGAATTGCTGTAGGGTGCCAATCCAGGCCTTTTTATGTGAGAACACTGCATTCCCTAACATTGCTCCCAAAACTAATTGGCAGGAAAAATATTACTCAAAATTTCTGCCTATGTGAAGGCTCAAGTGAGGTCCTGATCATGCAGACATTTAAATAAAACCGGAATTTTGTTCCGTGTGTGAAGGTTTGCCCTTCTATATATAGTTTTATTTTATTTTGGTCTGGGATCTTACTAAAATCCAAATTATTTGACTTTAATTTGGATAGACAGATTAGGGCAGAGAATCTGGAAGAGCAGTGAAAAATGAATTCAGGGCTCACTTCCAGGAATTTTTGTATTATAATCCCTCAACTTGGTGTGGGTTTTGGATGAGTCATTTTTCTGCTTCATATTTACTCATCTTTAAAACGAGGGCAGTTATATCCTTGTGCCCTTTTGAGGTATAGTGTTGTTTAATTGATTTAAAAGCTGCTACTTTGGCTGAGATAGTTTCACCTGTTATTCTTGTGAGTAACAAGCTAAAAACAGTATAGTTGGAAGAAGCTGAACTTTTTTAACAATTTAAAAAATAAAAATTGTTTACGTGATGCCTTTTTGACAACATTTGCCATATAAGTAATCTCAGGTTTTTTTCTCCTTTGGGCTGTAGCACAGCCAGTGTTGAAAAACAAACATACCTTTATTAATTTAAGACGTGGACAGGCATCAGGAAAAAAACTGAATTTGTGAAGAAACTGCACGGTGCAGTCAGATAGGATTCATAGGGAGACAAGTGGGCCTATGTAGGGTTGTACTAAGTTCAGCAGGGCTCGTCAGGTCTTGACAAAATTTTCACTGATAGCAAGGCAGAGAAATGTCTTTCTCCTTTCCCCCTCCCCCACATGAATAGGAAGCCACAAGCAGGAATTTTGCAGGAAAAACAGAATAGAGAAGTAATTAATTAAACTAGTAAATAATTAGATCTTTCTGATTGGAGAAGTTAATGTTCTCAAATTGAGTTATGTGTTTAGTTTCTGCACCAGAGTTTGTTTTTGAGCATGGCTATCAAACGTACCTGCCCAGTGAGAGCAGTGAGCCTCCAACCGCTGCTATCGTCTCTACACCACCAAAAGCACGTTCGAGAAAATCCAATTCCTCACTTACACAGAAGAAGCTAAACTGCTGCTATCCAGGTGAGATGTGGACTGTACCTTCTTCCTTTTCATTTTAAAATTGGTAGGTTTTATATAGTGATGTGCACGGTAGCTCTCTCTTAAGCAGTTAAGACGTGCAGAACCTGCATGGCAACCAGTTTACTAAGGGTGTGATGTACTACCATTGGTACCAGTAGTAGTTTTGCCATTGCTTTCACGTGTCCTTAGACGATTGCCCTATACTGTGGCGTACTCTGGCGATGCTGCAGTGAGTTTGTGTGTAGACATTGGCCTGTGCCCACAGCCGTAGCAATGTTAAGAGCAGAGTCTTGTTACCTTTCTGCTAACTGCCATTGTTGTACACAAGAAATATTATACATGCATTTTGCATTATATGTTTTATCATTGGTCAGTTAACATTTTTATAAGGATGGGTTGAACCAAAGTATTTGGAGATCTTAACGAGTAAAAACCATGGAATATGCAGAAAATGTGTGCAGAGACTGTGATGTAGATGAGTAGTCATATTAATGGTAGCAGAAGTCAGAGTCTCATTTTGCAAGCTTGCCTTCATTTGAAAGGCACATTTCAAATGCTTAGCATTCATTGCTGTAAGACTGTAGCACTTTCCACTTGGACAGAATTCCTGAACGGTGAGCTGTTACCTGAGTTCCCAGTCGTGGTAACTTGAAGTCATACGTGGAATTAATTAGTTCCCCTAGTATCCTCTGTGTACTGTAAAGAGCATCTCAAATCCTGGACAGAGATTCCAGAGAACTTGTTTCAAAGCTTACAGAAAACAATAACGTAGAGAATTGCCTCCTAGGGGAAGCATTAGAAAACTAAAATTCATAGGTAAACTGGTCACTATTTTAAGTAGATGTGAATAAACAAGATAGGGAATTGATTTTCTGTTAATACTGAATTTTAAAGAGAAAGTTCTTTTCAAGAAACGTAATGCCCAGAATATGGCAGTATATTTTTATTATTTTGTTAGATTTTCCTTTAATGATCATAATCTTAACCATTTTCAGGTTGCCAGTTCAAGACTTCCTATGGCATGAAGGATATGGAACGTCACCTACGAACACACACAGGTTTATATAGTTGCTATATTTTATTTTTGGTTGGTTTCCTCCTCTTGGCAAGAGGTATTTTCATACAAAATAATATATCTATAGATAAATTGGATAGAATGTACACGTATGTCTGTACACTTTAGTATTGTAGTTCTCTGTGCCTGGGGAATTGCCCTTTTTGGGTAAGCCATGTCCTACTATGAGTAGTACCACTCACAGCTGTGAAATGTGAACACTGTACATCAATTTAAGGCACAGTTAAATTTCTGAGGTGCAGACCCTGCGTTTATCAGGGTAAGCGTGGTGGTGTGTAAACCTAGGTTGTTCTTTATATGAAACAGTGATTTCAGCATTTCACCTCCCTTCCCCCTAAGCTGCAATTTCAGAGTTATAAAGGGAGAAAGTTTCAAAGGGTCTTCTAAAATTGTTGCACTCGTGCATGCAGCCTTCTGGAGCATAGAAGAGTCCTTAGCTGATAGGATGGCTGTGGAAATCTAGTGTTCAACTTCTGAAAAGATCTTTTCTGCTGAAAAGAATTTGCATCCTTATGGCGCAAAAATTCTTGATATGTTTATGTGCTTCTGTTTGTTTCAGGAGACAAGCCCCATAAATGTGAAGTTTGTAGCAAATGTTTTAGTCGAAAAGATAAGCTGAAGATGCATATGCGTTCTCATACCGGGGTGAAGCCTTACAAATGCAAACACTGTGACTATGCAGCTGCTGACAGCAGCAGTCTCAACAAGCACCAGCGCATTCACTCCAATGAGCGTCCTTTTAAATGCCAGATCTGTCCTTATGCAAGCCGCAACTCCAGCCAGCTAACTGTACATCTCAGATCCCACACAGGTACGTTTATGCGAAAATGTAGATCTGTAAAAGTTTAAAGGTCGTTGGGAAGATTTTTAAAAGGTATACAGGTGTCAAGGTGCCAGAAAGGGCCTATTCGAATTGTCAGAAGCACCAAGGCACACAGCTGCTGTGAATTTCTTGCGCATAGAATCTAATAGGGCAATACATACAACTCTACTAAAAAAAACTGGAAGCAATCAAGACAGGTCTGATTCTTGGTAGACTTTCTTCTAAATTGATTTTGAAGCTGCCTGTTAGGTGTTCTTAAACCAGTAAAACTGAAGGATCTAATTGATTGATTAAGAGCATCTAGGTTCCTATCTGTGTCTCAAATCTGGTCCACTATATTAGAAGTACTGAAATTATTTTATAATTGAACTAGTTATATCAGTGTAAACCTCAGCTGTATAATTAGCAAATAATTAGCAATTTAACTTACACTTCTTCATTTAAGTTACACTTTTTTTGACGTTTCTTTATGGTAGCTTCCATGTGCAGACTGATGGACATTGACAGTGTAGTATGAGCAGCCAGAACTATGTTCTGCCCATACCACTTTTGCTCTATGGATAGAAAGCTTTAGCCTCCAGTCTTATAAACACTGTTTCATTTTATATTTGCATTATTTGCCTAAGTTTCCTTTTAATCAGATTTCTCTTTTATAGATTGTTCCTAGAAGAGGTTTGCTGTAAAGATACTGCTGTACAGTCGTCTTTGTATGTTGTTTTTCACCTAATCCAGGGTACTGGATTAGTTTCTGTGTTGTCTTTTATACATTTGATTAGTTCTGTGAATTTTAGCTGCAAGGTGGTTATGGTTCAGTGACTACTAGATTAGCTTTGAACATCTACATGTACCTACCTACATCTGATTCTGAATTCGAGTACTAAACAACATTAGTTCAGATGCGTGCAAGATGGGATTTATTTTGAGTAAATAAAGGAAATAAATACCTTGTGCATTGTGAAGGAGGGGAGGGTTAAACCAATCTGTCTGTGGCAGAAAAGAATCTTTTCTACTTCACAAATCTGCTGTGATGGAACAGGCAGGACTGTCAGGCAGTTGTTCTACAAGTTTCCCTCTTTCTGTTGCTATATGAGAAGATGTGATGGTCAGTCAAAATAGTATGGGTTGTTATGAGAAGTTATCTGTTAGGAAACACACTAGTCAGAATATGGGTCTTGCATTTTCCCCGTGTCGTATAAGAGCGTGCATACTTGTGCATTCATGTACATGGGCAGATATGCTCTGAATTTGGCTGTGGGAGAACCTGTGAATGCTCATGGTTCTCCTGTATTTCCAGTAGATTAGATTTTTGTGGCTTTAAGTATTGCAATAGTTGGGAAGGGGTTTTAGGCTACCTTATTTCTTTTTGGCAGGTCAGTCTGCTGTATCTTAAGCAATTGAGTTATGCTAAAATTAAAGTCTGTAGTGTTGTCTCTTCATTTCTCAAAATCCTCTTTCGTAAAAGGACTTCTTTTGATTCACTGAAAGGAGGTGCAAGAATTTTGAAAGTAATCATTTCATCCTTCTCTAGGTTACAAAGGTGTTATGCACACAGGCAATTTTAGGGGAAAAGTAAATTATGTAGATTATATTGCTTACTGGAATTAAATTAGTCATTCTCTAGAAGGTGAGTGTAGTCTACATTGCTCAGCGTGAGATCATCTACATAGCATTACTTGTTGAACTAGTCATCTAAAGATCAGCTTCCTGATAATCTGAGTAAAACTGCTCTTACAATTAATAATTCCAGGATCAGACACTCTTTTTCTTTTTTTTTTAAGCTATATTCTGTCAGTGTCAATTATGTATGGACAGAAATGCAAAGAAATATAAGTAATGGACCACTCTTTAAATAAACAGAACCAGCATACTTTGCTATATTGCTATATTCAATGAAATTACTAATTCTTTTTCATATATTGTGCTACCCTGCATGTGAAAATTAAGACATTGAAATATGTACTGTGCCAAGTAGATAAAAATTCAGTAGCTGAGTGTGCAGCTGAGACTGTAAAATAAACTAGATGAACAAACAGTGCGTCTTCATTAATAAAATCTGTTTAATATAGATAATACACCATATATATCAATTATTAAACAGATACATGGATTAGCACAGTAGGCCACAACTTGATTTGAAAAATATGCAGCTAAACCTATGACATATGTAGCTGGATAAGCAAATTATGCAAAATTATAGTTATCACAAACTCTGTAAAATATTAACTTATAAAATAAATCAGCCATTTGCAGTTTGATTATTAAAGAAGATAAATGCTTGCTGAACTAAGTACGCTCTCTTTTTTCTTCTCGCACCAAGGGTGTCTGAGAACTAATAACACAATTCTTTCACTTTTTCAAAATGGTTCCTATGTAAAGACTTCATGCTCAGGTATTACTTTAGAGAACTACATATTTATATTAAAAAAAAAAAAGGTTTTTTTAATGTCATTTTAAAGTAATTTTTTAATTACTTCAGAACAGAGTCACTGGTCTTTACCCTGGAATTGATTATGGAGCTCAACAGAGCTACAGCTTAATTTGATCATGCATGTCATGACACAAGCATGCAAATAAAGAAAATGCAAAATAGTGGATTAGATCCAGGCAATTCAAATCGTTATTTGTGGCAGGTAGTCTGACATAAATAGGCTTACAGAGATCTTGCAGATGAATGTTCATTTTTCATGCCTTATCAGTTAAGAATTTGACCTGACTTTCAACTACATTGTTAGGTTTCTGGACTAGCATTGCTCTCAAAAAACAAACAAAAAAAACCCCACCATGCACTTATGAATATTTTATGCACCTGTTTGCATGAATGTAAACTGATATTGCATGAATACAAACTGATATTAGATTTTCTTGAAGTGATCTGTGGAGCGTTATTAGGTGTGCAACATGGGGCAAATATCTCTCTCTTGGTTGCTGTAATGCCAGAAAAACAAAAGCTTGATGTTACTTCTCGGTGTAAGCATATTTCCCCGGTGTAAGCATATTTCCCCAGAGTCACAGACTTGCATGCATGTTTCATTAGTCTCTCACTTGTCTTTTCCAGTTGCATTTATGTACTTGTGATCCCTCTTTTTTTTTTTTTCTTTTTTTTTTTTTTCCCCTCTCCTGTCACTGTAGTGATGCTGTGGTTGTGCAGTCACCTGCCACTGACCTAGGTATGGACTTCTGTCCCTACCTCTCCCTGTGTTCTGGACAAGAGTTTCCATGGCCTTCCTGTACTAGCAATAGTATTTGTGCTGCACCACATGAACCAGGCCAAAAAAGTAATTGGTTTTTCTTGTCAGCTGATCTAACTCAACTATATGGTTGAGCAGTAAAGCTGGTGCCCCTTAAGCGTCTCTTTCTGCAGTAGCCTACCATTTATCTAGGCTTACAGTTAACCTACAAGCCTCCCTGTAAATCTTGTTGTGTAAACCCCAGACATGGTTGTGTTTATGTTTTCTTAAGACTTCAAAAATACAGCAGCTGTTAAAGTTACAGTGTTTATTAATTTTAAACACTAGTTGAGATGCACTGTTGCTAAAGAGGGACAAATGGGAAACTTCAGTCAGTTTTCTGGAGCACACTGAACAGTTTTACACGGAAAGTGAACTAAAAATGGAGAATATCTAAGATGCAGACATGAAAAAGCAACAGATGCAGGCAGGCATGCTCGTGGAGAGTTTGCACACAAATATGCCAGACCAGGTGATAAATACTGTGCCGTTAAAGTTCTCTACATCTTGAAAACATGCTGTGAGTTTACAGGTATGTAGAACAAGTCAGCTGTGCATAATTCCTTATAGCATTGGTCTCTCCAGTGGATCTTGGTATCTCATCTGTAATTTGAACTGTGTTTTTTATTGACAGGAGATGCTCCATTCCAATGTCAGATGTGTCCTGCTAAATTTAAAATCAACTCAGACTTGAAGAGGCACATGCGTGTGCATTCTGGTGAGAAACCTTACAAATGTGAGTTCTGTGAGGTGCGGTGTGCCATGAAAGGAAATTTGAAATCACATATTCGTATCAAGCACAGCATGGAAAATACTCTCAAGTGTCCAGAGTGTGAGTTTCAGTGTGGAAACAAAACAAGCCTTCGGCACCACATAAGAACTCATCAGCCTGAACAACCAGTGAAGTGCTCAGAGTGCAACTACTCTTGCTCCAACAAGGCAGCTCTGAAAGTGCATGAGCGAATTCACTGCAAAGATCGTCCTTTCAAATGTGAATTCTGCAGCTTTGATACCAAGCAGCGGAGCAACCTGACAACACATGTGAGGAAAGCTCATGGCGACAAAGTCAAGACCAAGAAGCAAACTATGGAGAAGAAGGAAGGAGATAGGCCAAAGCAAGGTGGCTCCAGGCAAGTTGCCAAATTGGATGCCAAGAAAGCATTTAAGTGTGACCTGTGTGATGCTTCCTTTGTCCGAGAAGATTCTCTTAGGAGTCATAAGAAGCAGCACAGTATGTATAATGGATCTAAAAATAACGAACTGGCTGTTCTGCAGCTCCAGATGGATCCCAGTCGGCAGACCAGTGCCCCAATTACTGTCAGCCACCTCCAGGTCCCACTTCAGGCTGCTCAGGTTTCTCCATACAATGAGGGAAGGGTCAAGATCATTGTGGGTCACCAGGTCCCTCAGACTAACAGTATTGTTCAGGCTGCATCGGTGAATGTTGTGCCTCCTACGTTAGTTACCCAGAATCAGGAAGACCTTTCGGCCAATAGCCGCTTGCAGCTGCTGGGCCAAGTCAGTTTGTTGGCACCACCTCCGCCTCCCATATCTCAAAGCGAAGCAGGGCCTGTGGCACAGCCAGCAGTTCTTCTCACAACCCATGACCAAAGCGATGGAAGCGCTTTACATCAAACTCTGATTCCTGCTGCTTCTGTCAGCAGTCATGAGGCTTCAGCAAACCAAGCTTTCATCACCAGCTCTGGAATCAGCTGCTCTGACTTAGAAGGTCTTAATGCTTTGATACAAGAAGGAGCAACAGAAGTGACTGTGGTTAGTGATGGAGGTCAGAGTATAACAGTGTCCACTTCAGCTCCCCCTCCTCCTATCTTTTCTTCCTCTCACACAGAAGCCCCTAAGCAGACCTATTCTATCATTCAAAGTGGAGCCCATACAGCTTTGCTGTGTCCAGCAGACTCCATACCAGATTAGTCGCAGAATACTATTACTAAACAAATTTCAATCTCAGAGGCAATGCTGAATTCAGCAGAAACGCATAGGACGTAAGTGAATGCAGGATTTTTCCTACAAAGCCAAATACCTTTCACTTACACATTTTACTTGTCTGTACATGGAAACATACATCTTGTATGTGAAAAAGAGGATGTGTATATTTATGTGCCTCTGTGGAAATCAGATGCTGTGCTCTGTGTAAAACCTGAGTATCGAAGCAACTGTTGGCAATTTCACCAAGCAGTAAGCTTCCCAGAACATGATTCTTATATTGTGCTGGCAAAAACAAGAAAGCCTCAGCTTATGATGAATTACCTCCACAGTAGACCCGTTCTTTTATGCACACACGAAAAGGTAATAGCCGAAGCCATTCTGAAGTATGTTTTTTAAGTGAAGTCTATTTCAATTATATGCTATGTATGCATTAACTGCACCTGGCTGATTGTTGATCTGTAAGAAATATCTACTACTGGGTCTAATGCAGCCTTAGTGACGTTTAAGGGGGCTGTTCCTTAATATCTGTAGAAGTTGCTAGCACCTGGCACTGAAGCTGGAAATGCTTATGCAGAAGACTAGGTGATGAGGCTTAGAAAACAAAAGAATTTTGTCCGTCCATTAGTAATAGCTAACTTTGTTAGCAAGAACACTATTGCAAATTATATATATGGCACAGTGATCTCTCTCAGAGGCACCTGTATTTTAAACCACAAAACAACTGCAAATATATTTTTTACAAACACTACTTAAAGTTTTGTTTTTATTTTGATGCTGCCTGTTTGTAGTTGCGTGGGTGGTAAAAGTGCATGAGATTTTGGCTCTCTTCAGGTTAAAGGGGAAAAAGGAAAAGATAGAATTAATTCCATTTAAAATAAAAGTTCTGGTCTGAAACTAGCATAAATTCAGACTGGATCACAATGAGATAGCAATTTACCATTATATGGTGCACATTTCTATAATGAATGAATTCTAGGCTGTATTTTGAACTATGCAATATTATAGCCCTATCTGGTGAGCATTCTTGTAGAGGTAAGTAATAATATTTTCACAACTAAACTGCCTGGTTAAAGAACAGACTCTCAGCTTGGGAAAGCAGGCAGTTCCGTAGGTACCTGGATCTGCAAAAATCAGATCATTTCACAACCAGGCAGCATCCCAAGGACAATTGTTAACATACAGGAAGACTGAAAAGAGACTGTTACCAAAACTAGCTCTGACGTTCCCTCCTGGGCAATCAAAGTCAAATTAAATTTCACAGTATTTGCTAGTGGAAGACGTTGAATGATTGCTTTATGTGCTAGAAACATGCTTGGAAAACTTACAAAGATTATATAATTAGGACCACTTTCTGAACAGGCCTCATGTTTGAAATGTTAAGCTTGTACAGCCTTCATGGGGGGGGGGGTGCTCCCCAGTCCTTCCCTCTGTGATACATACTCTATGTACAGTGTAAGGCTTCTTGCTGTACAATGACAAGTAGGAAAATGCAGTCATAACTCACAGTCGTAGAGGTTGTTCTTTAAAATATAACGTTGTTGTTGTTGAAATAAGGGTTGTTTAAGCTTGACTGCTCCATTATCGCTGTCTTCATTATTTATGGAAAATGGTAGTTTTGAAGATCCTTCTCTCTTCTGCCTTTCTAATCCTTGATTCTAAATTAATGTTCTTTTAAAACAAAAAACCCTTCCAAATAATCTCGGGTTTAAAATCTGGGTTTTGATTTGAACTGTCTGACAGTGTGCCTGACACCTATGGACATCAGACAAGAACACACTCCAGTTAAAGGGAGAAACTTCATAAAAGGTATTATTTAAGACTCATTTCCTAGCCCCATGCTGCATTGAAATACGAAGCAAAAATTCTAAGTTCACTGACAGTTGTATTTCAGGGTTTATTATTTCCTATATTTGTTTTCCAACTTTTCTGGGAATACAGGTTTATCACCTCTTAATTACCTATTCCCTACAGAAAAGTGATTTAAGGAACTGAGAAGACTCAGTCCTGAGTCACGGAGCACACCTGTTTTTATATAAATTAGAAGTAGGTGGGAGGTTTTTACTACAGTAGGTCACTGCAGAACATTCATTTAGAACAATAAATTGAAAGCCTAGATACTTTGAATTTTAACACTGGCATTGCTGGTTTGTGCCTCTCCAGTCATGTTTCATTGCTGTGCCTATAGCACAGACCTGATCGTTGTATTTTCAACTGTGTTGACGCTACTTACAAAGCACTTAGAAGATAAAAAGCATCACAGGTAGGTGCTTGATCTTATTATATGTAGTCCCTGATATGCAGGTTGTGAATGATCACTGGAGCAGCATAGATCAAACACTTTGTCATCTTTGAATTATAATGTGTGGCATAGCAGCAATTCTTCACTATTAACCCATCTCCAGATGTACGTGTATATATGTGCACGATCTATACCATCAGGCTGCGTATAGTGTTTCTGTGCACTGGGCCAACAGATGTTGTAAACACTAGTGAAAGGTGGGGCACTTTCAGTCCTGTAACAGTAAATACCCGTTTTTCATCCAGCTTACAGTGGTTCTAGGCCATGTGCAGCACTGGGGCTGCAGGGGAGGAGGAGATGCTGGTGGAAATGTGGTGCTCTGTGTTTAGAGCTGGTGGCTGTCCATTGCTACAAAAGGGAGTGGTACCCTTGTTTTAAGGTGAAAGTTTGGAGGTAGTGAGACCAGCTGCTGATAGCAAGCCTTCAGATATAGAAAACTGTAGCAAACGCGAAAACTTGTAAGTGCAAATGTACTACAGTTTGGCGACTAAAAAGTAACATTAATGTTCATATACTCGTTGGTATCAATGGACTCTGCAGGCAGGGTCTCATGAGCATGAAGTATTTTGTGCCATCTATAGGTGGTGCTAGAGATCCAGACAAAATTTTAAGTGTGGCCCGTTCTGCTTGATGATGTTTCCTGTTAAACGGCTCCCTGCTTTTAACTCCTTCCCGGGTAAAAACATTTCAAAATGCACTTTTATAAGAAGTTACAAGAAGTTTAGCTGTAAAAAATCTTACTTTCATTTAAGATCAAAAAAAACCAAAACAAACAACAACAACCAATAAAACAGAAACATCCAAAGTTTTCTACTGTTAAGATCCAATGAAGCAGATTTATGGCCAGAACTTAATCTCACAATTTATGTTAAACTGATCTTTTTTTTACTCCTTGTTAAATAATTTTAATCTGTATGTAGTTTGCAGCTGCAGAATTGTCGTGCACTACAAGAATGATACAAAATGAGAGATTTTTAACAAGGCTGATGGTTTGAATTGCAATTTATCTCTGTTTGTACTTGGCCAACAGACCTGCATCCAGGGGATGCACTACCACGTCCAGGAATCTCATGTTCAATCTAATGTCACACTTAACGCCACACAGCTCTGTTATCTGCATTTCAGTTTCACAAAAAGGCTTGTTTACCTTCTAAAATAGGAAACCAGTGGACTTGTCATATTGTAAAGACTAACCTTCGTTCTGGTCCTATGTGTGCCTCTGAGATAAACAGGAAAGATAACAAAATGGTGTGAATGAAGCTTAGGGCTGCTTCTTCAGCGTTGTTTAGCTGATTGCATTATGTTTAAGTGAACAATCTAGAGACTTCTTTCCTCCACCCTAAGGGGGAGGAAA